>NC_092831.1:28169029-28474640 GCF_039878825.1 Excalfactoria chinensis
AATATTGTTCATCCGCAGGTTGCACACACATTAAATACAGCTAATTTTGCAAACGGATACTGGAAATTTAATTTCAATCTCCCTCAGGGAGAAAAACAACAAGTTTTGCAACAGAGAAGAAAGTTTCCATACACTCCATCCACTAGGAGCTGCTGCAGTCTGGCTGCATTAGGGCTCACAACGCTACCTCCCATCAGAAAACCCTTCTAATCCTTCTCAGGAGGAGTGACCAACACGAAACAAGGAATATGCCTCAGATCCCTGCACCCAGGAGCACCACTTGTAAATTAAGGAAAGCAATTTGCCTGTGGGGCTGAATCCTACCTACAAATCTGTAGCTCAAGAATTCACATCCCCCTCGTGTGCTAAAGCATCCCAGGTTTTCAATAATGAGAAAACAGAGCTGAGAAAGGAATTGTCTTTTTCCAGATGGTGCAAGTTACATGCAGATTCAATGCACTCAGTGTAGTTCCATTATTTTCTCTACCTGCCACTCTTGCTTACAACAAAATCAGCACATTACTCATATAGGGGTGCATGCTTATTTCATCTGGAAGACAGACACCGTGTGCTAAAAAAAACAAATACTGACTCCACCACATAAAGCTACAAAGTGTTTAAAAATGCTAGGAAAACAAACAAAAACATGCTTGTCAAGGCTACTCAGGCAGCACCTGCCTCTCTAATAACCAGAAACAATGAGATCTGATAAATCTCTGCATTACCAAGGTTGCCCAGGTCTCGTATTTGCACCACAATTCCTTTCAAGTTGGCACCCTAACAAAGCCACAAGATACCGAGTACCAACACTGCACCCGTTGCCTTGTTAGCATTCTGAATGACTGTGACAGCTTCCTCTCCTCCCCAGTCAAGACAAAAGAAAAAAGATCAGTTTCATCTGTGTGACTGCTGTAGGGAAAAACACCAGTGAGTGTAAAACCGTAAGGAACAACTCCATTAGCTCATCTTTTCTCTTTAATAAAGCGGCAAACAATTAGTGTTAAAGTAAAATGGGTCAATCAAGACCTCAAATCTTCTTAACAGCTAGCACAGTCAACCCATGTGGCTACAGCAATCCAAATTAACCCCACACATGCATGTCTCTTCTTCCAGTACCTAGAAAGCAATTACAAATGTCACATTTAATGTCCTTCTAAAACATCTTTCTGCAGCTTAGTAGCGTAACCTGTGATTTACCCTACCCTTGAAAGAAAAGCTTTTTCCTTTGCTGAGGCAGATGGCTTAGGAAACCACCCCTTTCCATCAGTGTCTCTCCAAATCAGCTCCACCCTGCGGAAATCAGTCTCTTGCTGGTTTTTCCTTATTAGCTCAAATGCACTACAGAATCACTGCTAACGAGCACACCTGTGTGTGAAGGAAATGAACAAAGAGAAAAGGCACCAGGACACCTAAAAGCAGCAAGGCCTGTATTCTCCCTCAGCTTGTATGTGTTAGGGGAAGGACATGCAACCTAGTGACTTCAAGGAACGCTGTTCACTTCCATACTTTCTCTGGAAGCCCTCAACACCACCAAACATCATTGGGGTTTTCCACAACTAAGCCCGTGGACACTGAATTTAAACCATTTTCCTTTCCAAACAGAACAGTTTAAAACAGCCTTAACTTTAAAGCACACTCAACATTCATTTCCAAGAACAATTAAGAGAGTACTTTAACAACTGAATAAATCCAGACGGACAAAAGCAAGCATCTTGGAGTTTTCAGGAACAATTGCACATACAATCACAGAATGGTTTGAGTCGGGAGGGACCCCCTAAAGACCACTGAGTCCAACTCCCCTGCAATGAACAGGGACATCTGCAGCTCAATCAGGCACTCAGAGCCCCGTCTAGCCTGACCTTGAGCGTCCTCAGGGTTGGGGCAGGGCAACCACAGCATCTCTGGGCAACACATTCCAGTTCTTCACCACATACTGTAAAATAGAAGCACATTTCAAGTACGCACGTGGACCTCAAAAAAGCACACAAATGAAATGCCCAGATCATCAGATAATTCCATCTAGAAGGTACCTTGGGAAGCCAGTTGGCCCTAGGGCTCAAGAACACTGCAGTATTCCAAATGTCTGTCTTGTTACCCACTCGTGCATGTTAACTGCAACACTCCCTAATGCATTTCTGGATAAAGCTTCGATATAGCAACAAATGTGCTGAAGGCACAAAATTTCTCTTAGAAGAACCCCAATAAAGCCAAAGGTCAAAAGGTTGCTTTTTACCTTGTGCTGAGGCAGAGGCTATACCAGATGAGCTCTCAGCATCCTCACTGCCAGCACCCAGGACTACATGGAAAAGAGGTCTCAACTTTGGAGACGCCCACAATTTAGAGAGAAGCACTACTAGAGCTTGTTTGGCTTTTTTTCCCCCCTCCTTAAGCTGGTTGTCATTTGTCTTACTGTGGCATATCAGATTTCAGATCTGACAGATGCCACATCTCCTTTACAAGTTCTATCAGTGCCTTCTGACTTTGTGGAGCTTACAGTAATAAAGAGGCAATTCTTTGAAAACCATTATCGTCAAGTCCTCACAAGCTAAATTCTTTTTGACTTCTCCCTCTTCTCACTCCTTTAAGCAAACAAACCTGTCTCCAACACATGTATATGAAATGCCACGTTTGGAGGTGACTGCTGAAATAGTCCAGCAGAGTCTGAAATGGGCCTCAGCCACCCATTTCTGTGTTTAGGTATTTCCAGCAATTCCCACAGCTCAGACAACTGTTCAGTGACAACAGGCCCATACGTAGAGGGGCCACAAACAGCTCTGGTGTCAGTACAAAGAGCAAACGTTTCCTCTCGTGAATCCAGGTACACAGCTTTGCAAACAGTAACTCATACAGAAAGCAGCACGATGCAGGAGGAAAGGAAGGGTGTGCTTCTGAAAAGCATCCAGTAACAAGCAAATTCTTAACCCACAGACTGCAGCAACTCATTTAGGGCCTACTGCAATCCTTCACGTTCCAGTGCAGGACCCCAGGGGTCATTAAATGACGATTTTTTAATTGTCAGAATATATTTAAAGAGCACAGCAAAGTGGGTACTGACATAACATACCAGAACAATTACATCAGATCTCTAAATCAAGGCTTCAAACGCTGCTTTATGTAACAAACTGCATTATAAGCGCAATGAACTGCCCTCTGCGCTCAAAGTGTGCTAAAATTCTCCACAGAAGAACAGCGACTTTTTCTTGTCAGGATGACAGCTCTTTGGCTTCTCTCATACACCCGCGGGCAAACCACAACATGGGTGCAACAAATTATAAAGTTCTATTAACCGAATCCTTTACATAAAGGGATGGAGTGAAGGAGCACCACTTCTCCTCCCGAGCCTCACCGCACAGGGACTCATTTGCTTCCTTCACTTTTGCTCTGTGAATGGCCTCACTAAGCTAAAGGGGTGCAGCATGCTGGTTCAGCTCACCTCTAAGGCTCTGCAGTGCTGGGGCCTGAGCTCCAAGACTTGGTGCCACACCAACTTTGGGGTCCCACCTGCCAGCAAGTGCATTCTTGTTTTAACCAAGCAGGTGAAATTAAATGCACAGCGTTGAACTCAGTGGTTCCTACAGCAAGGTGCTACTGAGGTGAGTCAGGGGTTTGCCCACCATTTTACATACCACATTCTGAAAATACAGACAGCACAAACACACACCCATCCACAAACTGACCAAGACTGTCTCTGTGCTAACTGAGTTTCTATCACAAGTAGGGAAGGTGTCTATTCTTTACATGTGAATCACTTCTTAGAGACCTATCAAGTAACAGCAGGAGGATTTTCATCACATATAGCTCTCTCTGCACATTCCCTTCCCCTCCTCAGCAAGAGCTGAGATGCCGTAATCACGTCATCCAGTAGGGAGGAAAGCTAGAGAAGCTATTGGAAACAAACACATCCTGCAGCTGATATCTGTACTCAAGCCATCCACCAGCACAGGTGCAAAGAGAAAGACTCCTTTACAAGGAGAAAGCAAATGTCTGGGCAGGAAGGGGGAGATGCAGAACAGAGAGGAGATGTGCTTTCACTCTGCAAAGAACACGGCTGAAAACAAAAGGGACAGGTTTGCTGGTTGGGGAGCAGCACAAGCGCTGGACAGCAAACGGTTCTTAGAGACCGATTCACTGAAACGGCCACAAAAACACAACGGATCACGGGATGGCAGAGATTTAGAATATGTGGTAAGAGTTACAACATGTACATATATAATTCACGACTTTATGTGAACAAGCCCTTTACGTGAAAGCCTGCTGCTCGATATCAAGAAGAAACCTGCACAGAACGCCACCAAGTCAAAGAACATCTTTATTCAGAGGAAAAACGAATTCCGTTGGCACCCTGAAAGCAAAAGACAGCTCTGCTGGCACGTGGCACACCCCACACCCCCTTCCTTCCCAAAGGTGCCCCGCACAGCACGCCTTATCCGAGCAGCAGGTCCTCACGAGCAGCTAACACACACACACACACACACACACACACACACACACACACACACATACATACACACACCAACCTGAGGCGAGCAGCGTTTATTGGGCAGCCCTCCGCAGCGCAGCGCTGTGTGCCCGCGGCTCTTACCTGCAGCAGCAGCTCGAGCAGCAGAACGGTCTCTAACACAACAAGGCTTTGTTCGCCGCCGCCCCGCTGCGGTTACGGCAGCCACGCGCGTTTCCTCCCCGCGGCTCATGCATCCAATGCGGGACGTTACGATTCCTTAACCCTCCCCTCACCCCCCCTTTTAAGCGCAAATTAGAAGCGCTTACACCCGCGGCACCCCCGCGTCTCCGGCAGCGTTCTTTGTTCAGCCTTACAGATCCCTTTAGAGAAGCTTAGGGTGGGGAGGAGGGGGAGAGCAGGAGGAGACAGAAGGTGACAACCCTTATAGGGTTTTAAGCGCTACGGATGCTCAGACCCCGAAGGGGAGCCGACGGCTGCCAGGAGAACAAAACGAGCCCCGCCGTTTACCTGCGGGAGGTGAGCGGAGCCGACCCGCCGCCCGCCGTGTCCCCGCCGTGTCCCCGCCGTCTGCTCGCGGCTCGTTCAGCAGCGCCCGCTCCCTGGGGGCGGCACGCGCCCTCCTCGCGCCTAACGGCCGCGCAGCCCCCCGCCACGCGCCCAGCCCGCCCGACCGCAGCCCGCCAGCGGCGCCCGCTCGCTCCTTCCCGCCCTTCCTCCGGCGCTCGCGCGGCGGACCCCACCTCACGCTGCCTTACCTGAGCGCGGCAGACAGCTGCCGGCACCGGAGCACGGAGGGGTAAAAACGCAGCGCTCCGCCGCCGTCAACCCGCCCCGCCGCTCTCGGGGCTGTCGCCGGGACGCGGCCGCCTGCGCGCCGCGAGCCCCCGGGACCCGCCCCGCTCCTCCGGCCCCGCCCCGGCCCCGGCGCCGCTCCCGCAGGGCCCCCGAGGCGGTGACGGAGGGCCCGGCCCCTCGCAGCCGCCCCGCCCCGACTCGAGCTCGCCGCCCGCAGCGGCCCCTGCATTGCGGAGCGGTACCTGAGCGGGGCGGCTCCCGCAGCCCGACATGGCGATGTGGTGAGGTGCGTGCTAACGGCCGGCCCCCGCCGTGCTAGGGCAGCCGTCCCGCGTGTCCCTCACCTCGGGGCTTCCAGTGAGGCCGGTCGAAGCACCTTCCGTTTTTCCTTTTCTTCTAGGAGGCAAAGTGGTGAGATAGTTGGAAAATCATACCTCAGGATCTGCGCTGCTGCCGCCTTCCAGCTGTGCTGGTGTGGCTCTGAGCTCTCCGGCCCTTTCCTGGGCTTCGGCGATGAAAGGTATTCTGTTTGCCACTTAGCAGCTTCCCAGTCCAAACTCTCCCCTCTGCCCCTCGGGATGGCACTTAACGTTTCCGTATTCCTTCGGTGAGATAAGAAACACGAGGGCAAAGGCAGCCGTCGTGCGATGGCAGCTGTGTGGCGGTGCTGCAGCAGCAGCTGGCCGCACCCACTCGGTGTCACTTGGTTGCCGTTCTGCTGCAGATAGTGAGTGGAACAGGCTCGATTCTCTTTCCCTGTCCCTGAACAAATGAATCTGGTGGTCTTTATTGAAAACGATTGTGCCAAGGGCGGTCTGTCAGAATCTTAACCAGCAATTCTCACTGCAACACTCACGTAACAGTGCCAAACTTTTAAACTTTGACTTCCTTTGGACATCCTTTGCAAATCAGCAGCAGACAGAGAGAGATTGTGCCAAGAGAATAAAGCCATCCTGATGTCCTCTGATTGCTCTCCGTCAGTGATGTATGTGAATCTGGAGGAGATGCTTCCAGATGAAACATTTGCTGCAGGCCATCTTTCTTGCAGCCTTCTGGGAAAACACCTGTTCAGTGCACAACACCCGTGAGCCAGCACATACTGTTGTACTAAGGAACATGATTTCACAAAGAAACATTGGTGGTAGCTGCATAATCAGACTAGATGACCTTAGAGCTCTCCCCACAAGCATAGGGACTTTGCCACATCTTTCACCACCCAGGTAACAGGAATGCAGGCTTCAAATAAAGCCTCATTAGGCTGAGAGGAAGTGAGCAGTTGACTTGATACTTCATGCAAATAGAATTAGATTTATTTTAAGCTTATAATATACAAAAAGGGAAAAGACGGTTTGTACTTTTGTGGGGGGAAAAAAGCGCTGTAAGCATATCATAGAAGAGGAATCTCAATGGAAAGACATTGTGCCAAATAAATAGGCTGTGTCCCATCTATAAACATCCCTAGGGATCAGGGTGATATATTGACCACAGAAAGGCTCAGAGTATTCCATGTGCTGTGCAGAAATCGATGCCTCTCACTCAGATGCAGTATTGTGGTATCGCGGCAGTATCTTTTCAGCAGCAGGCTGCAGTGAGAGAAGGTGAATGCTGGATTGTTAGTCATTCAGCTGCAGCTCTCCTTTAAACAGTCACCAAAGGTGAAAAACAAACACAGAAAAAACAACACAGCATTCGCCATTTTCCCCCAGATAATTATCTAGTCAAATTACGTTATACTTTACATTAAGTATTCAACAACAGCATTGACACTAGATGTTTTAAGAGAGGGAAAAAGGGTATAATTTATGTTAGAGATGTTAAGATACATACAAGTGTTTTTATTAGAAATATTCATGCAGAGATCAAAAAGCATCATCTTACTAAGAGACAGCGGGGAAAGATTTCTTTACAAAGGGGATTTTTACATAACTTCACAAATGAGGAGCTATATAGTAAAGTTCTGACACACCGAATTATGGATGCCTGTTTGGAGATTTAGCTTGTGAAATTTGTGTGGACTTCTGCCTGCTGAAAGAAAAAGGAAGAACTTTGTCTAAAGTCATTTTGAAAGTGATTTGTTTCAAACTGTGTCTGAGAAACGCCACCATAAAACTGACCGTTTCAATGTATATTCTTATTATGTAGCTGCGATAACAAACTGCTTCTTCTCCTCTGACAGTTCATTGAGCTGTAATTGCTGGCAGCTTAGGTGTTTGGCTTCCCTTCTGAATAAAGAAGGAAACATTTAATCTTTCCAAAACACACGACTCAATGCCAGTGTCACAACTCAGCTAAGTGAGCAGAGCAGTCAAGTCAAAGCCAGCTCTTATTTATTCACGATCGGAAGAGCTGCAAGCAGAAACCAGAATTACAAGGCAGTGGAAAGCATCCTGTGGAGTTTTTAGGCACTTTCCCTGGTGGCATGTTGTAAGTCTTGGGCATGTGCCACAACCAGTTGAGCAGTTTTTACCACCTTTCCCCTTGGAAACACTTAGGCTAAGGGAACCGTGAAGGCGTGATTATTGCCTCAAGTTGCTGAGATGTTTCCTGCAGTAACAACTCTAGAGTCCCTCTAGTGCCCAAATGAAGGGGAGAAAAAAACAAACAACCCTGAGTTAGGCTCCTTAAAAAGCGTTATCAACCACTAAGCAAAACAAAACCAACCACTGACAATATGGTACATTTGTCCCTGGCTTTGTACAAGAGACTGCGTTCAGTCTGCTTCTGACTGGGACAAGAAACAAAACAATATCATTAACTCCTACGGCAAAACCTACATTTTAAAAACCTCCTTGTTCTGCATGTCCACTATTTGATAGGATTTGGCTTTTAAAGATTACTTGGAGATGTTGCCCGTCTGCAAACATATGTCACAAACTGGCACGGGAAAGCTTTAAGCAAACACAAGATCTAGCCATAGTGGGAAGACTTTTAGTGGAGCAACCCTGCCTTTGGAGACCTTCACTCTCTTTGATCTTTTTTCCAAAGGAAATAGGTACCCAAATGAATTATGGTGAGTTTGGATGTCAAAAGCCAATCTTTGCATTAGAAGTAGTGTGGTTTGAAAGCAGACAGTATAAATTACTGCTTCCACCTGCTCTTGGGGACACAAGGAGCAAGAATTACAGCAGACACACAATTCCAGCTGGTATTTGGATCCTTATTTCTCACTACTGTGATTGGAAGCAAAGGGTACCCAGATAACATGCTGAAGTGCAGTATGCACAGTGCAAATCGCTTATTGAGTAAGCAGTTATGCACAGAGCCTCCTTTCCCTCTGTCATTTACCTAACCCAGCCCATTTTCCTCTCAGCTCTTGAGGCTTTGTGACATCTTAGTTATGGGGCTGGTTGCCTTTGCTGAAGAGGAAAAAACTGGATGTCAGACCTGTCACGTTAGGGACATCTCACAGGACATTTTGTAAACATATTCAAAAGGAAGTGAGGGGATTACTGATCCCTGCAGAATGCAGCTGGTGACATTTCTAAAGCCTAAACCATTTTTCACTGCTTTAACCTGTTTTCTAGTGCACAGAGGAACAGTTTATCTGTTCAGTTCCCATCTCCATGAGCAGGGAAAGGAAGTCACTCAAGGGAGAAAAAAGAAAAAAAGAAAAATAAAGATTTGTTGCTCTTAACGTTTTCTAGTTATAACAGGGACCGATTGTCAGGAAGTAATGATTGCTAGACTGTGAGCTTTGGTTGTTTGCTTTGCTGTCTCTGCCTTCTCATTTGTACAACTACTGCCATCTTTGTCTATTCTTAAGGCTGTAGGAATAAAACCACAGCCCCATTCAGTATTACCAGGTCTTCTAATGCGGTAAGCATCCACTACCTACCTTCAAAACCAAACAGGTTTAAGTAGTGAAATCTCTCTTTCTATGTTATATCTGTAGTATGCTTATATGGAAAAGTTGCTTTTCAAAGTAAATGCAACACATGCATTACTAAAACTCATTTTGGTTAGAACTTGAGGGGTATACTATTTCGGAGAGTTCATTTCCTGTCCTACTGAAAAGTCTGAGTTTTTCCAGTGGTATCTACTGAGAATTAAAACCACAGAAATAATGTGTAGCTGTGCTTGCATACTTGCACATGGAAACTCTTCAACTCTCTGATGCACCAATAGCTTGTTTTATTAATGTAGAATTTTGATAAGGCTTTATACTTATTAAAATGCTCATACTCTTACGTTCAAACATGTAAATGTTACTACATTTTCCAAGCCTAAAGCCTAAATTACCAGTTGAAAACAGATTAGCCTAATCAAGTTAACATAATGGTACAGAACATCAAGTTCATCTTGGGTTTTGGGCTTCATATTTCTTGTACTCTTGCTACAAATAAAACACAACCATTATTTGTTACGAGAGGAGAGGCATCTACAGACATAGCAAGGAGTTGTTTACTTGCCTCGGCTACAAACCACCAGCTTGCTGCTAGGAGTCTTCCATTTTTGAAAAGGCAGCAGAGTGCATCCCTTCAGAAGGCTGGAGCAGGCACAGGATTCCTGCAAACCTAAAAGCACTGAAGAATTAAGGCAATTTGCAGAGGGCTGTGATAGACCTCACCCTCTTATATTGAGGCAACCATGAGAAGAGAACAAAGCCCACGAGACAAAGTCTGTCTAAAGAAAGAACACGGACTTGGAAGTAGCCTCATGCATCCCCACACTCTCCAAATGCCCTGCTGGCTGCTAGCCCAGCAATACTTCAGGCTCATTGATTGCAGTCCTCAGGAAAACTCAAGATCTGCTTGCAAATCACACTGCATTGCCTCTCCGTAACTGCGGCTTGAGGTTAAATACCAAATGTACTTGGGGTCTGTCCCTCAGCAAGCTTCAAACTACCTCAGACTCAGCTGCTATGCAAACCATGAATGCAGTGAAGTAGTCCAGATTTGAGAATGCCCTCAGCCTGCAGCTGGACCAATGAGCACACACTCATTGTGGCTTGGCTTAGCATGGCTGAAATATTCCCCCAGCCTGAGGAAGACAGACCTGAATGCCTTGAGGCTACCGGTGGGCTTGTTGTGTGTCACTTAACATCTCCTCGTTCAGGGTCATCATCAGCATGTGCTTCTGAAGGTCTGCCCTGTACAAAAAACAAACAAACAAAAAGGGAGTATAGTCCTGACAGGCATCATGCAAATCATGACGCAGCACAAATCAGTACTCCATGTGCAGTTATCTGAGCTAAATTACAGATGTCTCCTCATGTAAGCACCCAGTTTAATGAACTGATATTTTTGCCGCAACCAGCCTCTAAAACGCAGCCTGTGTGCCTGAATGTTCTCTCTTAAAAGCAGAACTGAAGAACCTATGGGATCTGCGAAGAGGAGCATCTGCAGATGCTTTAGCAGAGTTTCTGCCATGTCAGAAGTTGAATGAAATTAGAAAAAAAAAAAAAAAAAAAAAAAAAAAAGAAAGAAAAAAAAAAAAAAAGAAGTTCAGATCTTATTAAATCAACTGTCATCATAGGGAAGCAGTAGTTCATACAACTCCGTTGGGCAAATCACAGATCCATCTAGCAATCGTCCAGCTACATGTTATAGCTCTGAAATACATTGGGCTGATGTAGGCCACTTGTTTTTCAATTAGTCATCTGGATTTTGCATTTGAAGGACTCATAGTACAACCCAAATCAAAGAAAACTGTGGGTGCTCATTCCTCTCAGTTACCTCAGCCAGAGATTTGAATGAAACAAAAACTCAAAACTGAGATCAGTTCTGCCTTAAGTCTTGAATACTGACAAAGGAGAAAAAAGTAAAGCATGTTATAATCAAGGACCTGATGGGTGGGGAGAGAAACATTCCAGGTGGTTGTGAAACACACAAACATCTATTGTCTGAAGTGACTCGTTGTCATCATTTGATATTTCTGCTTTTCATAATATCTTTGGATGCTTGCGCAGGCTGGTGTGTTGCCATGGATACAATGGTGTCAGTGCTGAGTCTGTTAGTAAATGGGCTGATCTGTTGTGCACCTGTGGAAGGAAAAGAAGGAAAAATTCCTTCGTCTCTGTGGCTGTTAGCAAAGGAAGGCTGACAGTAAAACAAACTGACTCCATATAATGGAGTTCAGAATCTCCTCCTCTTTATAATGATGGTGTAGTAAAGAGAGAGAAGATAATGAAGCGAAAGAATGAGGAGAGCTGTCAAGCATTTATCAAAACCCTGCCTGCGTAGCTTAAGGCAAGGGTCCCTACATGATAGTGTCAGCTATATTGTCACGGAAAATCAATCAGGAGGTTTAATAATTCAGTTTCCTAATGGCCTGGCAACCGCTTTCTGCAAGCGCAAGGAAACTCAACAGCAACAACAACAAAAATACCAAGGCTAAAAGGTGAAAAGCAGCAATCAATAGACAACAGAAGAGTAACTTGCTTTTGAGAGCTACTCTGAAAGCAAGCAACAGACACCCATTATAAAACTAATATTTGGATACATAGGCCATTCCAAAAGTAATGTCTCCTACTTATTTCTGTGTAAATTACAACAGCTCCCCATAACACTATTTGATAGACCAGATTCTCACCTGCAAAACAGTTTTTCAACATAGCCACCATCATTGGCTGTGCATTTTCACCAGCAATGAACAAAAGCCTGCACGCCATGCTCATAGAAATCTTCATCAGCAGAGGTGGCACATTGCCACTGCCACCACTGCTGAAATGCACACCCACCACTTACTTTAATCACATCCACTGTTTGGTCTTCACAAACATTCAGCAAGCATTGACGAATGTCAATAGGTGCTGTTTCTGACACAGAAGTTATTGGAAAATATTCAGTTCCACACTTCTGCTTCATACTCTTCTATGTCAGCTGCAGTTTTGTCAGGCAGCCCCTCTGCTGCCATCAGTCACACAAAGTAACAAAATATAATGGATTATTGGTGGAAAAAAATCAACCACTACAGTCATACCACCAACATCCTCCTCTGATGCTGTGGGCCAACATAAAAATTAAAAATAGGAGGCATTACTTTCAGAGCAACCCTCGTAGCACACATTTAATGCTTTTTAACCAGGCACAACTCCACTGCTAAGAGGTAAAACAGGTTTAGAAGTGAAAGGCTTGTACGTGCACAGGAAATCAAGTAACAAACCTGGGCAGGACTCCAGGCTATTTTCAAACTTTTGCTTTTTTCTTGGTGTTAGAACAATCTCATAAATGACACACACACATACATATATATATATACGTGACAGATTTCTGAAAGCTGAATTCCCATACATTAACACCATTTTCTTTATTGGGCAACAACAGAAGAGTGTTTAATTTGATTATAAACTTTCATTTTCTGTTCTGTTATTCACAGAGGAGCTCTACAAAAATTTGGCGCGTTACCATTTATTTCATAGAGAGCTTCTCTTGCCTTTGAATTTGGGGTCAAAAACCACTAAAGGGGTTTCAAAGGAGGACTTTATTCCCCACTATTTGTACAGATGCTTAAGTTAAATAGCTTTAAAAAGTAAGAAATAAGAATGAGGTGTACCTTCTCTCAGCAGGGTTGTGTCACTGTACATGGACCAGAAATATAATGCAAAATATTTCACAGTGAATTTTTCTCATCTTAACTGGTAAAGTTTCATCCACATGGGTTCTCTGCCATAAAATAAGGAAAACTGAGTTGGTCGGTTTTGTGGTCAACTGTAGTTCCTTCCTCAGCTCACATCTGTAAAGGTAGCATCAAGAACAATTTTTAGAGATGCAGAAGATAAGCAGAAAGCCAGGACTGCAGTCCTTAACCTTTTGTAAGTCCCTTCATTCCAGCAGCATTCTGGAAGCATAGGCATACACTAGGTTGCTTTGTAGCTATTGACCAGCGTGGCCAGTAGCTCCAAGGAAGCTTTCCCAGCACAAAGCCTCCCCCTATGGCTTTGCTTTGGGGACAGACCAGCACGGTGACAGAGCTCTGTTAAAGTGCTGCTCTACTCTTTTATTTCCTGTTGCTGACTCATACTGGAGACAGCTGAACCTAGAGAAGTGCTCTCCACACCAGCCATCACCACAGTCACCACAGAGGAGAAGTGCAAGTGCAGGCAGGTGGTCTTTGCACTCCCGATGGCAGCATGAGGGAGCCTTGAAATACATCTGTTCATATTTATAAGACTGTTACTTTTCATTACGCTAGCACTACAAGATAACAAACCCAAGTCTGTTCTCATTTCTCTGAGGTAATTCTGCTGATGCCAAAGGAATGGCACTGTCCTGTCCTTTTTCCTCATAAATGAGAGGCAGAAGCATCTGACCACAGCTCTCCTTCATTCTTATCTGTGCAGCATCTCCCTGCATCCACCTTAAGAGCAAGCTACGGCAGAAGTCAACAATCATGTCTGCAATATAACAGGGGGTCCTAGTACCCAAAAGGACACAATTAAGCTCAGAAAAACGAGAGAGGTAAACTCAAGATAAATGCAGTCAGCACTCTCCTCTTTTGGTACTGTTCACTAGCACTACAGGCAAGCATGTGAGCACTGAGCACAATGCCATAATGACTAAAAAATTTTCCACAGTGAAAGTTTCATGGAGCCCTTTCCTATGGAGAGGCTGGCTTGTGCCCTGGAAAATGACAAATCACATCCCTTCCAAAAATCTTGATAATCACTTAAGCCCTTGTGTTCACAGTCCTACCAGATTCCGCTGCAGTTCCAGAGAGCCCTTCTGCATTCAGATGAACTGTGATTAAATTCAACTGTCAAAACGAGAACACACCTTCAGACTATTAATTAGTATTGCTGGAAGCACAGCTCTCTTGTCATTCGTCTGTAGCCGCTTTGGGAACCAAAAACACCCAGGGCAGTCAAAGTCATTTGTTTTCATGATGCTGCAGAAACGCAGTCGCAGTTTGTGGAGGTGTAAAGCAAGGGAGCGGTGCAAACCAGCAGGGAGAAGCTGAGAGGCGTCACTGTTGCAGACAGACGTATCGATACACACACATCGCGTATGGGCAGTTGTACAGCTCACGTTGCTAACACATGACGTGGCTCAGCTCTAGTAACCAGGGCTTAACTCTGGGAATCAATCCTCCTACGGAGAGTTATATTTTGGCAACAGAGTACATTGCATTGGTTGCATGGCTAATTTCCTTCCAAGTCTCCAAAACGTAAAAGGCGTCTTAAAAAGAAACTTCACGTTTCATCTTGCAGCTTTTTGCTTTTTAACTGCTCTGCCCTCGAGCCATGGGAACATGCTCCCACTAATTAATGATTCATATAAAGAATTTATAGGAAGGGTAGAGATGTCCATAGAGAACATTAGGGCTTTTTCTTGCAGAAGCTGCCAAGGAATTCCTCTTCTATTTCATTTCCCCCTTTTCAAGGACTTTTGTTCAGCAGTTCCCTCCCCAGACACACACACTCCTTAAAATCAGTGTCTCTGTCCACAGAATGCAAGCTACAGTAAAAGCTGAGCTGGTGACAATGCAATCCCCACTAACCAGCACCACGTAAACTAACAGTCACGGTCACTAAAATCTCAGCATATGGGACCTGTAATATTCTTGCACATATATCGGTGAGCATCCTTTGGGTCTTGTCATATTTGAAATGCTTCAGTGCCAGCTCTGCTATGGCTTGGACTGAATCTTGTAGCTAAGCAACAGCAGCCACAGCTGGGCAGTCTGAGTGACGTGGCACTGACAATTTATCCTGCACAAAACCTGTCCTTGATGCCAGCTCTGGACCACTGGCCCCAGCTAATTCTTACAGCTGACCACAACTTAGCATGTAGTTGGCTAAAGAGATTCAGACTGTACAGCACCAGATGGGAAACATGACAATTAATAGGCAGTGCCAGCACTGAGGGTGCTACCTACTAGAGGACTGCTGCAACAGGAATAAAAATAAATCTACCTCTGCATGAACAAGGATGTAGCAGGTGGCAGACGTTGCATGCAGGAGGCAATTCAGAAGGGAAGCAATACTTCAAAGCTGGGTGTGTTAAGCAAGCTGTTAAAACATCTACTGCCTTCAGCAGACTTCACATTAATCCCAAAAGGAAAATCAGCAAGCGAGGCTAGGACAGCAGATTTAACTCACTGTTACTGAGCAACATACCTAGGGAAGGGATCTCATCTAGAGGGAGGCTCGCAGGTTCCCATCTGCAGGGCTGGGAACTCACGGTCTTCCTTGCTGTGAGAAGAAAGGTGGGACAGCATCAGCAAGGTTAAAGAAATAGGGATAGAATTGTTTTCTAAACACTTAGAGAGAAAAACGAGCACAATTAAACCACAGCTGGTCATAGAACTATTGCACTGGATTCTATGATTCTGTGACTTGGAGATTAAAGAGGAATTGTGGGAAAAAGTAAATAAAGACATAATAGAAACAAACATCTAACAGAAAGCTGTTTCTTCTGGGGGCCTTGGGTGAGGGTCAGGCCATAATTCTGTCATTAAGTGCTGTGCACTAAAATCTTGGCTCTGAAAGCCTCACCTTCACCCCTGTCACAGCCACTTGTTAAAACCCTGAGTCTGAGCATAAATAACGTCAGCTCAGATGGTGCTTGTTACTCTGAGACAGGCCTTGTTTCCAGCACAGTCAAGCTCTATAAATACCTGCAGGCACTTTTTGGCTTTAAATAAATAAATAAATAAATAAGAAAAAAAAAAAAAAAAAAAAAGAAAAAGCATAGAAATTAACTTTTTTCATCTGAACAGAGCTCCAAGGTATGAATAAAATGCCATTTGGCAGCATTCCTGAAGCAAAGTACACGCACCATCAAATATTACTGCAGCCTTGATATATTCCAGCTGCTACTGCCCAGCAGACAGGCTAATGCACTTCTCTTCTAATGTCACCTTCACCTTGTTTTTCTTAATATATTTGCAACCGTTTATGAATTAAACCTCACATCACGCACATGCCTTACAAAAGGGTCGGTCTTGAGACACAGCAGCTCAGTGGTTAAGATGCCAGGCTGTAACTGAGGGCTTTGATGTGGCAGCTCTCTTCCTGGCCTTGGGTAAATGGCTTTGTTTCCACCTGAGACAGGGTCACAGGTCTTGTCCTCTAAAGCAGTGAGGACAAATCCATTGATTTGTGCTAGCTAGGCTGCCCCATGTGCTAGGAACTGCTTTATTTTTAGGTCAAAAGGACAATTTCTATCTCTTTTTTAGATGGATTCAGGCAGACACTCCAGGGCTGTGCAGAAGCTTGGTAGCAGATGCAGAACTACAGAGATTTCCAACTCAATGCCATAAAAATGCAGGCTTTACTACTCACAATAATTCATTCTTTACTCATCTTACCTTCTTGGTAGCAAAATTCATATTTCATCTTTACTGTGGAAATTGCAAAAACTTTCCATTCTAAGTGCCTAAACTTTGATTCTTGACTCCAAATTTAGAAACCAGCATTATTATCAATGACTCAGCTGCTCTCCCTGCTTACCATTAGGATTTACACAGGATCTAACAGGGACATTAGCCTTAGGCTATTCCCTTCCTAGCAGGAGACATCTTTATGGGGGCAGATGCAGCTGATTTGCAGAACTCGCTCAGAGACGACTCTGTGCAAATCTTAGGAGGGTTCAAAGAAAGTATAGAGAAATCCATGAGGGATGAGCAGGGGGCCAGGCATCTCATTCATGCATCTGTGAGCTGCCAGCTGCTGCAGGGGTACCACAAGCAGGACCTCTATAAACCCCCTCTTAACTCTTTCTCTAACAACTCTTCCAGTTCTTTTCTTTCTACTGTCCATCTGCTACAAAGCTGGTCAGTCTGAAACAGCCACCGCAATTCTTTCATTAATAGGGAGATCTTAATCAAACTGTTTTAAACAATGCATCAAGTTGAACTGTTTCTTAAACGCCTTTTCAACTAACAACATCAGAGAAGAAGAAACATTTTATGTTTTAAGTGTGCAAAGCTCTTTTCCCATCTTGCAGAGCAAACTGACAGACATAATGTACGGCATGATCTGTTTTTAGCATTATTATGTACCCAACTTTTTTTTCTCTTTTTAATTATAGGGAACTGTAACTAAATTTTGATATCATTAGATCATAGAGTTTAATAACGGCTTGCTTTAAGATCTCTGTCTTTTGCCCCAAATAAGAAGAAATGCATCCACAAATGGAAGTCTTTGGAGATGTTATCCTTCAGGCTATTTAACAGTTACTAACAAAAAAACATATCCTTTTCCTATATACCTGAACAACCTCTTTTTTTAATCTACAGAGATGAATAGAAGTTGCCACTTGATCTGGGGAGCTATGAGATGTTGTCTACCTGGTGATATCAACGAGCTCCAAACCCCTCCAAGTAAGTGAAAAATAATAAGCTTTAGTTACAATCAGGGCCAAATAAATAACTTCTTTACTGCAACTACTTGCTTAAGCAGACTTGACCCTTTCTGAACTTCCTATTGAAAAACACTGTCTTAGAGAAAGCATACAATATATAGTTTAAAACTGCTGATTCAGGATGTGAAAAATGCCCACACTAGTACTGTGTTTACAACTGTGTTCTAAACTGTGATGGTTCTTGAGCTATTTAACAAGCATCTCAGACACCTGTGTGGGAAAGCAGCCAAGGTAAGCAATCTCCACTGTTCAACCAGAGCTCTGTCTTCTAAACGGTTAATAAGATTTTGGTTCCTATGGAAGTAATGGCAGAGACAGCACTCAGTGTCAGTATGATTTCTCAGAGAAGCTTTGCTTTGAATTTTCCTTAATTGAATATATATGCATATAGGAGATAGATATATATAAAAAAAAAAAACACTACAACCACCACCCAGCATCCTACACAGAAAGACAGCCAAGAAACTAGTCAAACTAATGAAATGGCTCTCCTTTGATTCCTCGGGCACTCACTCAAAATATTAATCTGATAATCACCAAGGCTGAAATTCAGCAAGGTTGTTAAGTGTCTAACTGGAAGCATTCAGTCTCATTATTGTGATTCGTGGGTTTAAAAATAGAAATATGTTTAAATGTTCTGTAGAATGCTTGGATCCAAATGAAATCAATACATGCTATGCGTCTTATTCATGAAATATTAAGGGAAGATGCATAATTTATCGTACTCTGTGTATGTACTTAGCACTGATTATACTGTTATATGCATATAAAATTGTACTATGCATAATTTAAACTGTATTGTGCCCATTTTATGGGGAAAAATCATCCTTAAACTCACAACAGTTCATTTTTTGGTGAACTAGCCATTTGTTTTATTCTTAAATCCACTCTCACCTGTTTAAAAACCCTTTTCCTGAGGAAAAGAAATCATAGCCTCCTCTAAAGCCCTGAGACGGTAGGGTGCAGTTGTCTGCGAGCGACTAGGCAACACGGTGGTCCTTTGCTGACCTCTGGTGGTAGGTTGGCAGGGCCACAGCCTGCAAAAAACCGCAAACAAAATAAAATGCAGCTACAAATGTTTGACGGCAGATGGCGCTACAGGATCATTTTTGGTTTTTAAATAACAAAAATTTAACTTGAATATTTAATACTGCATATTTGTTATTTATATACTGCATATTTATTAATACTTAACAAAAGTGCCTAAGAAGGGCCAGCATTGTATTTCTATTATTTCCTTTGCATAAATAAATGTTATATTAGAAATAAAAATGAGACGATTAGATGAGATGTCAGACTTCTCTTGTGTTTTGCAAGGAGAAGGATACTGTCACAGTTATAGTCAAAGATATGTCACAGGTCAGACATCTGGTCCTCTCCCACATGCACTGAACATCCTAGTAGTCTAACCTGGCTTACTGACAAAGGCCATTCAAACTGAAACATGTTTGTGGCCTGCCCAAACCCAGTTCTAGATGTCTGTACCAATGAAGAGGTGGTTGTGGGCAGCAAACTGAAATCAACCCAACATTATCTAACTATTTCTAATTTCCTGGGTCCACAAAAAGTAAAGCCAACAGAAACAAGCAGCACTGGCAAGTTCAAAACCAAGAGGTAAACTTCCAATTGACCTCAACACCCGTCCTGGCTGTTGCCTGTTGGCTCGCTGCTGGAGGAGAGCACATCAGCAAATGACAGGCAGAAGAAGAAAACGTGCATAGAAAAACTAGAGTGCTTCCAGAGCACCCATTATCAGTAGCCACATTGGGCATTAAAACACATAGACCCACCCTAGTGTGAAACACAACAAAAAGCTACAAATTTCCTTTCAAAAAGTATCAGTCTTCAGTCCTAATGCCTGTGGGGGGAAACAGTCTCCGACTCAGTGTTCTCATCCTCGTACACAGCTACACTCATAGATACTTAAACAGCAATTGCAATCAGCAAAGAGTGTTTTCTTTGATTTCTCATTTTACTGCTGGTAAGATCAGTGACTGCTTGAAACCAGCCTTTCACCTTCAAGAGCAGCTTACATTTATGACTTGAACAAGGGTAGAACAGTAATGACACAGTAGTGAAAGCGCTCGCTGTGGCACAAGGTAAAAACCAATAGAGTGCTGTGGTTGAGAGAAAACCAGAAAAGGCTAACTCACAAGACTTTGTAAGAAGTAATTACAGCTCATACGAGCACGTGAAAGAATGAAGTTTGTTTCACCAATGCAAACTTCTCCAATAACAGGTTAGAGAAACTGTAGTCTACAGACAGTGTCAGAAGTGGCGAAGTTCATTAACTGAGGCTGAAATGCAGAGACAGAAAGGCAATGCAAGGATGCATTCAGAGCTATCACCTTCTTCTTCCACCTTTGAATCAAATATTCTATTTGTCCTTTGCTCCTGCACTTTGATTCACATTACAGAGCATCCTTTGGGCTCCTAAACCAGAGCTAAACTGACTGATTTGGTCCTATCACCACAGTGAGGTTAGGCCACAGGAGCAGACAACAGTTAATACAGAGCTAAGCGTGGAAAATAGGAACATCACCACAGGTCACATTCTCAGCTCCCATGACTGCCTTCTGAGGGTGCTCTTCCATCGAGCTGCCTTCCCCAGGAGCTTAAGTGCAGCCATGAGGCTCCAGTCAGCTCCTCAAGGTAAGCCACTACTGCAGCTGTCTTGGGAGGACAGAGTCCTAGTTTGGTCAAAGATAAAAAATAATAATAACAAATCCAGTATCACCCTGTTCCTTCTCACTGCACTCAAATGTTTATTTTCTTGCCTGGTGCCCAGAGCTTCTCTCTTATCTTGTTCTTGGGATTGGTATCCTGCAGTGACAGCTGGTGGGGCCCATTTCCTCCTCCTCCCTGTAAATTACCATGCCCACCTCCTCACAGCTTTTAACAGTGAATTGACAGAGCTCCTAGAGGGTTTTTCTTGCAGAATTGAAATGGTGATCACGTAATCTTTCCAACATTAACTGCATTATTAAATCAGCAGTATGTGAACTAGATTTAATAACATGCTTGTTCCAAGCAGAGACAGTTAATTTCCCACTATCTGCTCATAGCCCTCAAAATATTTCTATTCTAACTCTCAGTTTTGCATAGGCTAAACAATAATTAAAAAATTTAAGTAGTATCTGGGGAATCACCCTGTCTTCTTTTGCATTTGCTCATTGAAGTTTTCAGGTCAAATAAAATTGTTGTTCTCTAAACTTAGTTCCTGAAAACTCAAAAAGACAGAGACTGATATGAATAAAAATGGTAACTGTATTGGAGAAGAACAACCACTTCCAAAGTCATATGGAAGCATCTGTGAGGATCCTAACAGGCACAGATAAGACTTCTGAGACAAAGGGTGGGAGGAAAGAGGACTGATAGCTTTTACACAAGTTTGTCTAGCAAGTGGTGGGAGCTGTGGGAGCTGCAGCTTGCAATAATGCATTGCCCATGGAATCATCTCCTATACTCTATAGGAGCAGAAATTAAACCAAGAGCGTTGCATCAATAAGAGACAGGTACATCCCTCAGAGTCCCTGGTGCAGCTGATGTGTGATGATGCTATGAGTTCACTTTTCCAGCCATGACAGCAAAACAGCAGGAAAAAGGCCAAGTCCGGCCCACATCTGAGACTTCTCATCTGCAGAACTTCTTGTTGTGAAGAACCAGATTCCTAGGAAGAAGGAACATTAAGTACTTGAAGGAAATCATCAGGTCAATACTTAAGCCAATTCACCCATCCCATGGAGACTAATGCATTTACCATCGCCTCCTAGTGCCTTTCTTCAGATAAAGAGGAACAGAGATTAATTAACTGATGCTATAGAGGACTGGAAAAAATCATCTGCAGTTGATCATAAGATAACACATGTTACTAGTGAGGCTGTCTGCTAAAGCAAATTGTGCAGGAGTCATTTATGCCCACATCTAGCTGCGAACATCACTTGGTGATGGACTCTGCCACTCTGCGTCCTCTGGTCACATAGGTCCCCCTTCATTCCCTTCTCCACAAACCGACAATCGTGAACTCTATCCCAGGCTGTCATTCGCTGTGTCATTTCCCTTGCAGCTATTACTGTTCTCTTCTCCTTTTGCCTGTCTTCTTGGGAAAAAGGAAGTGAGATGTTTAATAAAAAAGAAGCAGAGAAATCAAGAAAAAAAGCATGTAACATATTGCTGAACTAAGTCCTCATTGTCATTTGACAAGCTAGCTCTACTTGTGGTTTATCGCACAAGCATCAGAAACTTCACAGACTCATTACAGCCCTTCTAGGCTTATATATCCTACCCACCTGTTTACACACTCCAGTTACAGATTACTGCATATACCTATCTTTTTCCTACAGGTTTACCACATAAGCTCTGCAACTTCTGAACAATTAGTGGGCTGCTCTCATTTTGGATTGTATAAACAGTTCTACTGAGTGGAAAAGGTTGTGAAATTAGTTTATGAAAAGCATAATTCCAAACAAGTATTAGAATAAAGCTAGTGCTTAAGTATACATATATTAAATAAATAAATAAATGAATGCAAGTTTTCAGAAATATTACCAGACTAGTAAGAATGTAAGTGCTCTCTCTCAGTATTTCAATGAAAATAGGAGCACATGTTATGTAAAATTAAGGAAACAATGAAAACAGTCTTGTTCTAGAACTAGCAAGAAAGTTACCATTTATACACACAAACCTGAGCATCTTGTGGAGGCAGACAACACACAGCAGGGTTGGATGTTTTCCTATGTCATCTTTTTGGGCAACAGGACAACATGAGCTCTCAGAGGATGGCAGGGAGATTTCCTGGGCTGTGAGAATAACATCAGGTAAATGGATCCACATCCTACTACAGATAAAGAAGGGAAATTCTTGGAAGTGGATGAAATGGCTGTAAAATTTTAGTGCTGTACTGTAACAGTAGGCAGGAACTGAAGATCCCTTTTTCTACAGTTAAAAGAACCAACCGTAAATACTGAGCTTTGGAGCACTAGCACTCAAGTGCAGGCAAAGTATTTGATAACAAATCACATCTGTAGAGTGATGGGAAACATTCAAGCTTAAAAGCTACCTCAGCTCTTTTAATTACAGACCATAAAGCATTCATACCTTTGTCCATCACCTGAAATTCTAGATTAATCTATTGGTTAACAACTAAAGGATATTTTTAATGTTGCTTCCAAATGTTTCAAGCCAACTTCTGCATGTTCTGTGCTCCACATTTTTCCTTGTGTATATGTATCCTGCTGCAAAAGTAAAGTTATTCCAACAGCCTGATAGAGAATTTAGCTGGGAAATGCCAGAGGAAAGTACAAGATTGCAAGTGCTTCCCTCCACCTCCCCCCCTTTCTCCTCAGTTCCTGTTATTTGTCTGCAGAAATGCATCTTAATTTATTTTTACAGTATTAATAAGAACACTGTACCTTCCACCTTTATGCAAACAGCTGAAATTCCAAACACTGGTCCTATTAAAAAAATAGCACTTCCTCACCTGAGTAAGCTGCAGACAAACAGTAAATGTGCAGTGTAAAACTCCTGCAGCATGTTATTTCTCAGCAACGAGAAGAACATACAATAAAGCTCTATTAACTGCTGTCGCCCTCAAGCCATCATACCATTATCTCACACTGTATTTCAGGATAAAGCAGAAGGAGGCCCATACGTGCTGCTTATACAGCTGTCTAGTACACTAAGGGGAATTACTTGCATCAAGTGATAGCAATGAACAACATTCCTTTTGGGGAATTTACATAAAATATTTATTATTTCTTTAAAGCAAGATAATTATCCTGGAAGAAACTGTTTCCACCAACTTCACTTGTTAAACATTCACAAAACATTTGGCATTCCCCACTGCATTAAGATCAGATATAGGCTTGGCAAGCCTTAGAAAAAGATCACAAATAAATACGTGTGTGTTAGATATAAGGAAAACTGTTTTCACCACGAGAGAGTGGTCAAATACTGAAGCAGCTGTAGAACCTCTAGCCTTGGAGAGGGCAAAAATCCAGCAAACTAACCTCTGAGCAGATTATTAGATTAATGGACTAAAATGACTTCAGGAAGTCCCTTCAAACCTGAATTATGTGTTTCAGACATTGGTAGAAGTCCTGATCTTGAAGTGCAACTGAGAAAACAAAAATCAAAAAACTCACAGCTATCAAAAATGTAAACTAAAAAAGCTAATCATGTGCATTTGGTAATATGACTCTGAAATGCTATTCTGTGCTACCGGACTCATAATTCACTTGAGGAATGATATTCTCTGGTTTCCTCTCTATCCACATCAGTAATGTTAAAATGATTCAGTTTTGTAGTAAACAGTTACATTAGCCAGTAATTTTTTCTAAGATTATAAATGGTCACCTCCCGTCCTGCCCCACCACAGTGCAGATTGTAGCACAGAGCCAACAGGACTGATAGGGCAAAGAGCACTCAGCTTCAGTCTTTCTTTGCCACTTTCACTGGCTGCAAACCCGTCTGCTCAATAAAATGTTACCATTTGGATGAATCAGATGAGATGATCTGGCCATACTCCCACAGTTTTGGTCACACAATACTGCTCTGACATCTTCTGCAGAGAATGAATCACACACACAGGAACAAGCAGCCATTCAGACATGTAAAAGGAAACACAATGTTAGTCATTCTGCTCAAAAATTCAGGGAGAAAATAAATTAGTCTTCAAACCAGGCCTTTATTTTTTGGAGTAACCTACAGTCTTCTCCTCTTGTCTAAGGGGCAGAACTTCTCGTGAGATCATCTGGAAATGCATATTTAGCATATTTTTAATCCATATGCCCTGAAGTAGATTTGTTTTCCTTACAAGCGGTCTCTCATCAACCTGACATACTGCAGCCACAAAGACTGACCTGTTTTCAAAACCTCTTTGAGCCAGTCAGATTCTTGACAGAAATGACCCTGAAGCCCCGTTGATCTTGCAGAACATAACTTAAAGACACAAGATGAACAACATCATATAAGCCTTGGGAAAATTTGCTGCATTTCTGTACCACGTGCTTATTTCTCCTCTGAAAAAGGTACAATGCCTAACAAACAATTGATAAGCATTCTTAACCAACAAGACACTTGATTTACTTTAAAAGATGCATTTCTACTGTGTATCCTGCTGCTGATCTCTCAGTAGGAGGAATTCCTGAATGTTTCTGGGAGCTGTGAGTGGAGAAACCCATGTCCTTTCTGTGCGTCTAAAGGGTTAAATAATTCCAGCATGGCCAACTTCAGTTACTTAAAACATGAAAGGGTAGGAATATGTTTTTCTTGCAATAATAACAACACAAACATGAAGAAAAGCCGTAGTTACAGTTCTTAATTTGCTTACCATTACCAGGAAAGTTGCATTATAAAGCTGAACAGCACAGCCCATTGGTACCAGACACAACTCGAATTCCTATTCCTTTGCATACGGGATAGGCCTCAGATACTTTACCTAACTTCTTCATGCATAACAATGATATCTGGACTACTGCTTTCTCACTTGTGGGTTTGTTAGCACCAAATAGGAGGGAAATCTCAGACCAATAGAGAACTCTTAAGGATCAAATAAGTATACGATAGAGTGATCAAGAAAAAAATGAAAACAGGATCAAAAACTCAATATTCTAAGAGCATCAATTAATGGAAAACACAAGCCAAGTAAAATATACTTGTTAATCTATGCTCTTCTTCTATCTCTTGCTTATATGAAACTCATTGATCTCTTATCTTGTGGTCTGTACCTTTAATACATTGTGAGGCATGTGGAATTCTGAGAAGGGAGAACAAAGTGCCACTGAATAACATTAGAGACCTTGTACTGACCCCTTTCTATCATTAAGTTATGAATTATCACTGATACTCTGCATTATACAGATTAGCATCAAAACCTTAGTTCTAGGTACTAAGACTTACTCTTGAAATAGATGAGGCATTTTTAATTACTTGATCTTCTCTGAATTTTGAAGACTACAGGAGCTTATTTCCCCCTCCTGCACAAACATAACTGAACTAGTAATAAAGTTTCATAATTTTACAGGAGATAATATCTCAAAATAATTTCTGTATGGCTCCTTACCCACAACTTCGCTTTTCTCATCAAACCAGTATTTTTACACAGCACTGTTACTGTGTTTATCAGTAGCATGTTCCACTGCAAAGTTTGAGAAAAGCAATTATAAGGAAGGCTATGATTAAAACAAAAGACTGTAGCACTTACCTCGTTCCTTTCTAACCTGCTTTGAAACATGCCTAAACAGGACGAGCCTTGAAGAATCTCTAAGGGCATCCTATGGAGCACAGTGTCAGTACCAACTGCACAATAGGATGGTGATCACAAGCAACCCCCTCCTGATCCTTCTGAGAAAAAAATAGTTACTAGGCTTAAAGGATTTACAGTGTGGCTTTCTGAGGGAGAACATGACATAGAAATGTTCCTTAGGGTCACCAAAAAACATCATTTTCCCTACAAAACTGACAGTTATGTTGCATTCCTTGATTAACTTCAGCTGACTCTTAACCCATTATGAACTTTCTGTAATGATGTAAGTCACATAAGAACAACCGACTTTATTTGATAATTTGCAGTATCCTTTCTTGAAATAAGCCCTTCTTGCTTAAAAAATATGAAGCAGCACTTTTATTTCCATCTCTGGAGAGAAAAAAAATTGCTGGACAAGATTTTTTCATAACTACTTTACACTGTCTTGAACTTTTTTGAGGTTGAACCTTGCAACCCACAGAGGCACTGGGCAGCACATCAGGTATGCATAGCCCTCCTTGGCCCACATAGTCAAAAGAAAATGTACTTAAGTAGCAAACTGGCCTGGAGCATCCTCACTTTGAAAAAACCTGCTGGACATGATCTTTCCCACCAGTTTCTCTGCATAGCCACGGCTTCAGATTTTTCCTACATGCTGCACCCAGCCATCCCTTACAGCATGTCCCACACATACCCAGCACTCATCTTTCCATCTTGCACCTCAAGACTGTCATTCCTCTAACAAAATGTTGCAGAGCCAACCAATTCCTACATGAAAATATTCCTCCACAAAAAAACCCTACAACCACCAAACTCCTGTAGGAAAACCTCCAGATTACTGCTTAGTCATCAACGTATTCCTACTGGAAACCTTACATTATCCCTCAGATTCCATCCAAAACCAGTCTAGAAACAAGGACACACTGTCCCAACAACATGTAAAACTCCAGCAATCAGCACAAACTTAAAATCAAAAGTGCACTGTGATTCTGTTGGCAGGTGCTAATACAGAGCTCTGTTTTAAAGCTGCTGAGTGTATAACTTGCAGTTTTATGAGGAGCGTTCTGAAAAAAAAATAAAATCAGTACCTGCACTTGTATAGTGTGGATAGAGAAGCTTTTTAAAGAGCTACTAAATCTTTGGTGCTCTGAGACTGAGGATAGTCAGAGCTATCTGCATCTCCTTGCAAACATCTTGTGCTCCATTTGCTGGAATAGACACAAGTTGAACCTGGCTTAAAACCTGCAGACCCATACTTATCCTCCCAAAAATTTGGCCTCAGTATCTGAAAATCTTTTCCACCACAACCAGTGGCAAACAGGCTACATCTGTAGATCTTTTGAAGAACCAACCAAATGAAGCCTCTATAATCCATACAGCCTCAGCACAGGAGATTGGGCTCAGGGCTTCCTGAAGCCCCGACTATTGTCAGCTAACTGTATGTGTGTATGTACACATACACACACAGAACCATAATTTTATAGCTGTATCACAGACAGATATTTGTTAAGGGAAAAGCTACTAGTACTGTTCTATAAATGCAAATCGGCACAAAAAAGAATGGAAACGCCAAAGATCCCCTTCTTTTGAACACAGTGTATTTGCTTCTTCTTAGCTGCAGTCACAAAAATAAGCCTACTTATTTCTGTCTCTGATGCTCACATACATTTAACTGTGAATACTTCTCTTGCAACAGGAATAGTTACAGAAATGAAATACAAACAGTGAAAAGAAAGAAAAAAAATGAGAAGTTACTTAACTATCAACTTAGACTCAGTGCCTTTTTACAGGACAAGACCTGGCATTTATTTCTGAATAACTTTCAGGAACAATATTTGCAAGCTTGATAAAATGTTTACAATTCCTCTGGCAGAGAATTTGCATTTTTACAGACCTTTACCACAGTTTAAAATTATTAAAACACATGGTCCAAACACACCACCAAAAAGCAAATAAACAGAAACAAAACAGAATATTGCATTACAAGGTAAGACAATGCCCTATGTGTTACAGCAGTAGACACAAGCCAGCAACACCACACCAGATACCTTTTACCAAACTGCTTTAATTACTCCTTTTCTTCCCTACTTGGAGGGCCTGTAATTGGTCACAGCTGGTAGCACTTAATGTCACACTGCTCCCAGCAGCTAGAGCCCTGACTGCACTTTAGACGCAAGTTTAATTAGCTGCTATACTGTGGGTGTAATTACTGCTTAAAGTTGATTTCTGTCTTTTGCTTTTTTTTTTTTTTTGCGTTTTTTTTTTTAATTTTCCCCCAAGAATTCCTGACAGAAGTATTCTTTGTTTCTCACTGTGAAAAGTAAAATGTTTGCAATATTTGCAAATACTGAAGTTGTATTACAAAAGGGAGAGAGATAAACTAAAGCAAGCTTAACTTGCACAAAGACTTTTTTTTTTATGTGAGAAGTTTTATGTCACAAAAGTGAACAAAGAGTTTGCAACTTAATGGTAAGCAAGCTTAATTTTACTGCTCAAAATCTTACAGTGTAACTCAGGCAAATGTACCCAGTAAGATCATCAGAGCTTGTTTCTTCATTGAGGAATAATGCAAACCATACGACATTGTACAATGCAAGACTTGAGGTTCAGAATGTACACCCAGAGCAGATTCCTCCATGTTCCTCAGCTTTACGTGCTTGCAAAATGCTGAAATGCACAGTACTATCTGAACCCACAGACAAAACGCTGGTTAAAAAAAAAAAAAAAAAATTAATTAAAAAAAAATGAAGCTCATAACAGTTAAAAAAGCCTAGAAATTCTGAAAAATACCATTGCAGTGGCTCGATCTTTACATATGCATGGAACGCATTTCCCATTCTGAATAATCTCTATCATTTGAATGAAATTATTATTTAACTCAGACTTAAGGTATGCCAAACTTGTTTTAGTCAACTGCTTCCTTTAGGGGAGAACTAAATGTGCCTGGCATCCTTGAGGATGTCTGTAACTAAATATATCAGCATACAGAAAAGCCTCCTGCCTTGTTATTGCTGGTATGTTTCTGGTTGGAGCACAAAACACTGCTGCTACAATGAAGTTTAAAGACCATGGAATAATAAAGGAAGCCCTTTTGAATGAGTTACTTATGCTGTGTTTTAAGGACAGCTGTTAGGAGTCACAATCTAACAGCACAAATTTGGAAAAAAGTTAGCATTCCTTCTAAGGGCCAAATTACTGCCACAATCACAAACCTGCTTCAATTAACATCAGTGTTTTCTATTTTGAAGTAAGTTTGAACTAAATAAGCAATCGTTTTTTCTTTGAAATGCAAGCTGTCAATTAATTGAAAGCAAAGAACCTTGACTCTCCCGATGGAGCACTTAGGAGCCTGCTGTCTGAAATACATAGAACTATTGAATCCCTGGGCAACCTCTTCCAGTGCCTCACCAGCCTCACTGTAAAAGACTTTTTCCTTATATCCAACCTAAATCGACCCTCTTTAAGCTCAAAACCACTTTCCCTTGTTCTATCACCACAGACCCTGCTAAAGAGTCTGTCCCCTTCTTTCCTGTAGCGCTCCTTTAGAAACAGAAAGGCTGCTGTCAGGTCACCTCAGTCTGGAGTTTTAGATACATCTCTTCAGGGGAACACCAGTTGCTTGATAAAAGCCAGCCCTCTCTTCTGAAAACATTTTCAAGTATAATTCTCTCACATTACCCAACTTTTACCTTATTCTGAGACAATCTTCCCTGACAATAGTTTGTCACAGCCTTGTGAACAATGTGCTGCTTGCCATGCTTCCATTTTCTTCCAAAGTTTTCACTAAAGATGGATATAAATATTGCAAAAACATAATAGTAATAAACCTTTCTACACAAGGATATTAGTTAGCACATAGCTTTCTCAAATACAAGAAGTTCAGTTGCTATTTTACTACAGTTGACATTGTACTGTTAGATTCAGCTTCTGCTTTTCCCTTTGGAAGCCCATTATTATGATATTACTGACTTTTGAATCTGCACTCCCTCCTTTTGAGACCAGTAGCTTTGTTATAAGAGCTAGTTCTTCTCATACTATATCATTATGAAAATTGGCAGGCCTTTGTCAGGATCCATCTGCTTTATACTTCTAAATGCCACCCTCACATTTTCTTGCATGCCCCTTCTTTATTTAAAGCAGTATTGAGCTAATATTTACTAATTTTTCCACCAAAACCAGAAACTCTTTGCTTGAAAACACTGCAAACTTTATATACATACATATGTATGAAAAAATCTGTGTGTTTATAGCTTAGTGCTTGATCCATGTTATTCCAATTTTGTGTTTGCTTTCATTCTGCTTAGCATTGAGAAAACTCAAAGGAGGCCAACGAAAATCAGCTACACTTGTTTCAAGAGATTATTTTAGAACTGTGATTTATTCAACCTTTTTGCTATGAGATGAGTACTTGTGGGAGATATGTAACCTAAAGCAGTTTTACCGGTCTGTAACAAGTCATATGCAAGTAGAAACCATTTTCACTTATCCAAGTGAGTAATACTGAAGAGGGGAGGTTTACATTGGATGTAAGGACAAAGTTTTTCACAATAGTAGTGGTGAGATACTTGGAGAGATACTAGAAAGCTGGTGGAAGCCCTGTCCTTGAGACAATTAAGGTCAGATTGGATCAAGCTCTGAACACCTGATGGAGCTGTAGGTAGTTAGACTAGGTGGTAGTTAGACAAGGGAGTTAGACTAGGTGGTTTTTAAGGGTCCTTTCCAACTCAAAAGAGTCTGTGATTGCACAATACTACAAAGATGTGTATTTACTCTGCATATACCCTAAATACATAGCACAGGAATGGGAAAGGCTTAGGCTCACTCATACCTCTGTTACACTGGTTAAACAAGTAGTCAGAGATGAGATGCCTGAGATGGGACGTCAGCTTGTGCAGGGGAAGGCAAGGAGACAACTCTTTAGCAAGTGATTTTCCAGTAGCAGTGCCAGTCATTGTCATAAGAATAATTGCGTGGTTTCTTCCCAAAAGATCTGAAAAGATTTTGCATGTCTTTCATTGGCATAGAAACTTGGCTTTCCTTGAATTTTTTTGCCTGCAGGATTACCGAGTGATTTTCCAAGCCGTTTCTCTTGCTTTTCTGGAAGTAGCAGCAGGTAGCCTCCCACTAAGTTTCCCTAGCTCAAAGAGGCAGTTTTAGGTGTCTGCTTTCCTTGATTTGTTAGTGACTATTCAGTGTCTGCGCAAAGGAATCCTTCAAAGTTGAAGTGCCTTGGCAGTAAGGACCTCAAATGCACTATAAATAAGGCTAACTAAACTTAAAGGATTGTATTACTTACAAGTAAACTAGCTGGATAGAGAAGGACCTGGCTGTAACAACCCTCAGTTGCACTTCTAAAGCAGTTGGAAATGGGGATGCTTTCCACGTATGGGGCACCTCCTGGAATTTCTGTTTGCTTTTAAGACCAGCACCACCCTGCTAACATACAGGTGTTATACTAAAGAAATGACTTCAGCCTGGAGAACATGAACGTTCACACTCCTGTCATGTTCCTCGGATGCTCCAATACTCCTTGGCCTTCTGCCAGAGCCTGTTCAACTCATCTGAATTGCAGAAAATTGGCTGGGAACAAGGTATTGAACAAAGGATAGGAGACCTGCCCCTCTGGGTTGCAGAAAGCCTAAAGGGCTGAAACCCTTCTTTTTTTCTATGCAGCCTTTGTGTTGTTTGCACCCGGACCCCAGCTGTGTGTGTCATGTTGCAAAGGAGCAGTCTTCATCTCAGTGCTCTCCTATCTGAGCTCAATATAACAAAGCTCAACATGGAAGAAAAAGTGATAGGGAAGAAATTCCTGTGAGGTTTATTCAGTGAATCAGCCCTTCTGTCAAAAGCTGTTGCAAATCCTAAGCAAAGTCTGAGGCAGTGAGCCTTGGCTGCACTGCTGGTGTTGATTAGGTTGACTTACTGTTTGTCTCCCTGGAAAGGAGCAAGATATACTGAGACACTGGTGTAACAAATCCCTGCTTTATTAGGCTGCAGCCATGAGCTTTTATCCCACTCAGAGCTGGCTGCCATTTATCTCAGAGTTGCCTGCATAGCGCATAACTCACCATAAGTGAATTTGCCCTCTGTGATACGCATTCACCTCCTCCTCAACCTTAGTTCGTCAGCCCTAAAGTCCAGCAGAGCTGTGTTAGCTGTTAACCCATGCCCTTCCCCAACACAACATAAAACCTGGTATCTCTGCCAAGTCATAAGTCCTTGTAAAGCCTACATGACATAACAGTACTGTGGCTGGTTTCAGGCATGCTAAAACAATTTTTTACTGCAGATGGTGAAGAAAAAATTACTTCAGTTTTAAGTTTTTTCCACTCTCTCCCATTACCATGCGATTCCTTCTTGCAATTTCTGATCTGACTGCATTGCATCAAGCTGCGTTTTTCTCCTACCTCCAAAAAAAAGTATATACAGAAAAATTAATGGACTCTTCATCTGAAAAATATGTGGTCATCAGGGAGTTTCATGCACAATTCCTTGGCTCTTGTACTTGGGAGATCACCCACACTTCTCTTACTGAGTTATTCAGATCATATACTTTAACTTATTACAGAAGATTGGTCGTCAATGTTTTAGATAAAATTTGTTTCTCGAAAGCTGAAGTCTGTCATCTAGAATGTGGAGTTTAAGGGTAGGTTAATCCTAACCACATAATTCACAACAGCTTGAAATGCAGCTAACATCATTTTCGTTGATAGGTAGTAGTGTCACACAACCACCTTCCACATACCACAAAAGTATATCACATAACGAGACTCCTGATAAAAAACAGTTTTGGAATCAGTCACAGTCCAAACAAACACTGTTAGAGTATGATCAGATTAAGTTGTTTAAAGTAGGGGGCATGTGGAAATCATCACACGCTGACATCAGATGTAAATCAGGCTTCTACTTTAAATGGGCTGAACACAGGGTACGTTGTAGTATAAGCTCAGCAACTTTACTGAACTATTTCCTGTTCTTGAATGTTTTATCAAAATCCCTTTAAAACATGTAATAGACATCCAAAAGGGTTTTACAAAGTGCTGTTAAATTATATATATCGTTTTAATAGATGTTGGTGTATCTACTTTAAAAAGCAGAGCACAACTAGGAAGAAACCACTGTGGTGCTTTCTGTCAAGGAGGAATTAGTACCTAAAACATAACTGAGATTCAACAAAGCCTACTGTAAACCTGCCAGAAGACCCATGAAGACCATCATTTTGCTGGATCAGCTGTCACAGTATCAAGTGAAAGCATGTCCTTGACAAGGAGGCACATCAAGCTTCCTATAGAAACTCCAACAGATCCATTTCCCATAAGTGACACGGTGATGTTTGAAGAAATCTGTGGAAAACGATACTAGAAGAAGCTACTTCTATAGATATGTCCTGCATAAGAGGCATCCACGAACACCTCTGATGTAAAAATATTTTTAAATAAACTACTGCAAAGTGATTGGGAACTTTACAGTGATGATGATGACCTTCACACATCATATCTGATCAAAGTACTCTAAAATGCATCTGAATGTTATGCAAAGATGTCCCCATAGCTCCTTTGAAAACTGTCCTTGACAAATTCGTGTGTAACATTCAGGTATGTTGTGGAGGGTATGACTTAACTCCCCATGGGTGATCCAACCCCCCAACCCTGCAAAAATGTCTGCACTGAAACTGAGCATTTCCTTGCTCCAAGGCAGGAAAAGTTAACTCCTTCCTTGCTGATACAAAAGCCCTCAAAGGCATACTGAATTCCAGAAAGATTCAGTCAGCAGAAGTATAAAGAAACTTCAGATAGAATTCAAGGAGCGCACTGTGTTTGATTTCTGCAATGAGGGAGTTCTTCAAAGTTATTCACACAAAACCCAGAGGCCTGGGTATCACTTATAAAATATTGTACAGCAACAGGGGAAGACTCTGTAGTCTGAAGTGAGAGAGTGATTTACAGGCATGCCCAAGTGGTGTTTGGGATGATCAATGAAGCCCAGCCTTCACTTCTTGTAAATGAAATACCTGAGAACACGCGGCATCTCCGTCAGTCTTGGGCAGCTGATGCTCTGAGACTTCTCTTTATTGCTAGTCATCTCATACAAGGAGTGCTGGAGAAACATCCCCTTCTTCGACAAGCAGTGTCCAAGGAAGACAAATGAATTCTCCCGGAGATAAACATCTGGCAGATTGAAGAGGGATGGAGATGAAGAGAACCCATACCTCTAAGCGCATGGGCAGGCAAAGATTTGTGGTAATACCCTGTGAAATCTATTTCTCACTGGCTCCATCATGCATAGTGCAAGGGAATGAACCGGCAGGACACACAAAGCAATGGTTGCAAATGTAAATCAAGCTCCAAAGACACCTAAATACTTAAAAAGACAAAGATGAAAATAATTAGAAAGGACATCAAAAGCTACAAAGAATTTTAGCTGAAGGGAGTCAAACAGTGCTCTGGGAATTAACAAAGAGGGGGTTACCAGGGATTTGGCATGAAAATTCAAGGATTAAAGACCTTTGAGCTAACCTGTTTTCAGGATAATGACAAGAATGTGGGCATCAACATTTGCATATGCTTTACTATGTGATTCTAAGCAGGGGCAGGACAAAACGCCTGACTGATCTCCAGGGCCATTTAAGGTAAAATGCACATCTTGGCTCTTCCAGTTCCTCCCAGAAATATCTGGAATGCGTAAAAACATTTTGGATCCAGCTGATACATACTGGATTGATGGGAATTTCTCTGCAGCAGGATAGTTATCCCAAAGAGCCTCCCCAGTGCTGGTCAGAGCTGTCCCTCCTTCCAGCTGCAAACGCCTACTGACATTGAGCAAGAATTAATGAGCTAAAAACAACTGAATTTCAAGTGGCAAACTCTCAATGTCATTTTTTTCCCCCTAAGCAGTGTGTTTAGAACAGCCCGTGCTGGATTTTTGCGCTCAGAAAGCTGGGCAATGTGCTTCTCAGGATTTAGGTATCAGCTGGGGGACTTTAGACACCACAGCGCTGAAGTTTTCTCCAGGTTTGCATTGTCAAGCTGCAAGTCCTGATCTGAGATACTTAGCACTGCGTACTTACATAGCCTGAAATATTAAACATCAGCTGTTTATGGCTGCTTTGTTGTTTATTACGCCCTGTTTTCAAATTCAGTAATTTCCAGGGGTAAAGCTGGGGAAGAACATTTATCGACTCACACAGGCAAAGAGAAGTTAGTTCTTCCATGCAGCAGCCCCAGCACATTCATAGGTGATTTGAGAGGGGAGGAATTTGACATTAGATTGTGAGAATCAACAACATACTAAGATCTCCTTGACATTTCAGTTCCATTCCCCAGATGGGTCTGGTTGTTAAATTCCCAGAACACGCACATTCCCCTGTAACCAATACTCACAGGTCACATTGAAAGTTCATGTAGGCTAAAGGGAGGGAGCAGACATCCCTGGTGCCCAAAAGCCAGCAGTGGGAGGATGGCTGCAGCTGCAGGAACAGGGCTACAGAAGACAATGAGCGGAAGAAAGGAAGATAAGGAGCCAGGAAACAGGCAGAAGACAGAGCAGAAAACAAAGAGGCAGCAAAGAAGGGAGAGCTGCAAGGGAAAAAGCAACACCAGCATCCAGCAGTGAACAAGAGGGAAGCCTGTATTGGAAAGGAAGGTCTCAGGAAATGTCAGATGGGATGGCTGAGCAAGGATTCTGGGGGAAAAGGCTCCTTTAGGCTGGAAAGTGATGACAGCAAGGGAGAACAGACTGACTTCCATCCTCTGCATGAAGTCCCTTGACGGGATGGAGACCAGAGCATGAAACCATTTCGCCTAATACAGCATCTCTGCATGCCATAGTGGCCAAGGTCCAGTTAGGGAGACTCAGTCTGGAGCACAGGTAGTGCAGACTGCCTTACCTCAGCAGAACAAAGAGGAGGCCACAAGTATGTACACATCTGGGGACAAAACTTAAACACATAGGGACAGATAAATTCAGTCTTCCCAGCACATGATGCCATTGAAATGTCTTCAGGTCATCTACTTCAAACCCTAAGTCTTTGTTACAGAAATGTCAGGTTTGCTCTGACAAGCATTCAGCATTTACAAAGTCCTAAACATAAAGCTATTCATAACACTTACATTCAGTCCACTGTTGGTCTGATGCAGTATGATGTGCCTTTAGCTATACAGGAACATTTTCTTCAATTCATTAATGGGATCCAGATTTTTCTAACTGCTCTCTTTACCTTCACCAGTAGCTATTAAAGTTGCAGCTATCAGCTGTGCAGCATTTCATCAGTGGATCTCACAAGTACTTAGAAGAATGAATGTATTTGTCTTCCCTGAGAAATTGTAATCCTGTCTCTCCTTTCTTCAAGTTCTCACCTTGAGATCTGCAGTTTTAGAGTGTGTTTCCATGTCTAATACCTCATCTTCCATACTTCAGAACCCCAGAAGCTTCCCATTAAATATATATATATATATATATATACATACACACACTGTTACTAACAAAGCTCATTCTGCATCTATACCAATTTCTTCAGCGTGAGCCAAAAATCAAAGTCACTGCCCATTCAGAAAGCTCCATGCATGGTGGCTCCAGGTCAGTCATCCAGGAATGCTTCCAATATATGATTCTCTTGTTTATCACCAGTATGGGACCACTGCTTTTCAGGATGTTTACATTTTGTTTTCCTTCCTTTCTTTATTCATTTTACTGAAGGCTTGCAAAGCACTGATCTGGAAAGAAAATGCTCGCTATGTGTCACATGCAACAGAACAATCGTAACCAGAGCCTGCATTTCTCAGTTCTCACCACTGTCTAAAGTGAATAATAACTGCATGATTTCGTTAATACCTTTAGGAGGGAATAAAAACCCTTCCTCGGAGGATGTGAAAAATGATTTCTATAGAAAGGGGAGCTATTGCACTGCACTGTGGGTACAGCAAAATACATTTGTTTGAAAATATAAGTGCTGCTAGAGAACTTGGAGACAACTTGGAATTGCCAGCTTGCTATCTGCAGACTACTGGGACTGTGTGAAGAATAGGCACTAGCAGCTGACATGGTATTTGTCTTATTTCATATCAGTGAAGTAGTGGTAGCCAGCACATCTCTCCTGCACAGCTGGATTTAAGCATCCTCTGCTCTATTAGCTCCCTGGCTAATATATTTAATGATAATTTGTTCATTCCTTCTTACTATCTCACTAACTTATCTATCTACTCTATATCACAAACTTCAGGATGTTGTTTTTGGCATCTCACCCTGCGTGTTGTGCAATTTAGTTTGCTGATCACATAGGCAGCATCCAGGCTGGGGTCCTTTGCAGTCAGCTACTTCCCTTAGGTTGGTGTAGCCATTTTTTATCCCATCATTGATTTTACAACTCAGTTGCTATTTTTTTTTTTTTTTCTTAAAAAAACAAAAGCAAAACCAACACCTGATTCTAGTTGAGTCATATTATGCAGTCATACTCTTTCATATCTCACCCTCTCTTTAAACACACTGACATTTTCTCTTTCCACTTGAACCTCCTCAGCACACAGCCTGAGGATCCTGATTTGGCATTTTTCTCAGAACAGACTTTCTGAGAACAAGAGGCCTTTATTCTTCCTACTTCTCCTGGAAATCTTTCTCTGCAAAGCTGTAAAAATGAACCACGGTACTCTCATTCATATAAACATGGAAGTTGTTCTCACCATATATACTCCACTTACTCTTGGTTTTAATAGAAGGAATTACAGATAAAAATAATCATACGTGGGCTGAAAGTGTGTCCTTTTCAAACTATTTCTAATGTGCCAGCATCGTCCGTGCAGATCTATTAACATCACGAGTGAACCTTCATCAGAAACTAGACGTGGCTTACAAATAGCTTTGGTGTTCAGTACTCCCATCTTCTCATCTGCTGAGCTGTGCTGGGAAAGGGTGCCTTCTGATAAGCAACATGTCAGGCTAATTATCCACAGGGATTTCAGGCTGCATATTTGCTCTCTGAAATAATGTAACCCAGATGTGGGAAAGGCATGGTTTCAATCAGTCCTTCTATACATCCCATGACACTTGGTCACATGTGCATGCATAGGTATGTGTATCACCCAGTAAAATAACCGCATTATACACAGCCAATAAGCTGGCTGTCACACATGCTTTCTTGTTTGCACTTCTCTTACGCAATTTCAGTGCTGTCTCCAAAAACCTTCTGAAAAAGAAAGTCCATGTAGTTTCAAATGAAACAACTAAACGCTTTGGGTCTTTCCATAGACAAAAAGATTTTCACAATAGATTGATGGTGACTCATAAAGCCATTTTACCACAGATAAAAATTAAGGATTTGGATATCATCTCTAAACTGCTACAGAAGAGCCTGGGAAAAAGAGAAAAAACAGCTCTCTCCAGCATATGGATGGCCACTGAAAGGGACTCACCAGCAAAGACACTGTGTGATGGGCACAAAAGCTATGAACAAGGCTGCCTTTACCTCTCAGCTGCTCTCCTAGCTGAACAGGAGCAAGAAAAGGTAACCAGCTGTCCTCACCAGCCTGGTGCAGATTGCTTACCATGCTACTAGTAGTTTCACTCACCTTCAGAGGATGTCACTGTGCCCCACTGTCCTTGCTGGAAATGCACAACAGCAGAGGTTAACAGCATTAAATACAGCTGTCCCACTTCCTTGTCATCATGTTGTTCATTACACAAAGACTGGGAGCAAGTTCAGGCCTAGCAAATAAAGCATTAAGAACTTGAAGCTGACCAGAAACTCTATTAAATGGAGCTACTGCTTTCCTCCTCTTTTGTCCCCAGAAAGCTCTATTTTCCCTTTGACCCAGCTAGGGTGATTAAAAGATGAAGCACAAGTGTCTTCCAGAGACAAATGGAGCAGATTTCAGATGGGATGGAGGACCTTTACAATCTGAGTTAATGCTACCTCTTAGCAAGGACTGACTTTCTTCAAGTGAAGTTCTGAAGTGATGATAGGGGCAGCACAAGGCAAAGCTCAATGCAATTTGAGGAGAAAAACAAAAACATTTTCACACCACAGAATATAAATTACATGCTAGATCAGATTAGTCTCTAATTGCAAATTAATCAGGGTGCAGAATTACAAACCTCTTAGCATTCTTCAGAAAGCTCTGAGTTTGGGGAGAAGAGCACATCAGGAAATAGGATTACTCAGAATTATAGTTTTCTTGACATTTTGTGCAACAATTCTTCCTTCTTATATGAACTACCTGCTATTCACTGCTTTATAAAAAAAAGTCCAAAGCCCAACAAGTAAATATAATAGATAACATTGGCAATGGGCTTCATAGGACTTGCTGTTTACTCACTCCTCAAGTCTGTGTGCTGCCGCAGTACTGATGTGCATCCTGATGTATCTGCTCTGACCCACCGCAGATGGACACCTGCTTGCTAACAGCATGCCAGAAAAAGCCAGGAAGCAACCAATAGTGTGGATGAAAATAAACTACAATGTCCAAAATACACCAGAGCAAGGTTTCCAAATGTGACTTTTTTGTTTAAATTCAGCTTCTCCTTTGAAAGCCTTTCCAGAGTTTCTGAGCTAGCCTGTGCAATATTCTGAGCAAACACCAAATCAGCCGAAGACTTAATATCTCACTGCAAACTATGAAAACCAAACCAAACCAAGCCAAAAGAAACAAAACCCAGCAGTAACAACAAATCAACCCACGCAGATTTTGAGTTTTGCAGGAAACGGGCCTATCTTTCAACTTACTTGGTATCCTGCTTGATGGAAAACTTCCACCAGGACCCCTTCTTATCAAATGGAATCTTAACATGACATTATTATAAATATTCCCAAATATTTCTGGATGTACTTGTTACCAGCACATTTTCAACCTACCAACTGCAGCACTGCTTTGCTAACAAGAGGCAGCCTAAATGCATTCAGGTGAGCTAAGAAAACAGCTGGCTATGAAAAACATTCACAGCTGAAATCCCAACAGCCACCTTAAGCAGAGTGGTTTCCCCTCTGTACATTACAGTGGAGAGAACTGTTATTTTATTTACATCATTTTAATTTCTTTCAAGCAAGAGAGAAAAGAAAAACAGAAGAACAGAGTGATTAATTTCCAACATGTTATTACTATCTGCAAAGAATTTGATAAAAGCACAGAAAGGAAGGCATTTGGGGTTTCAGGTTTTGAACAGCAATATAAAAATATGATGTTGGTTCAAATGTCAGCTCAGGTCCATATTGACAGCTACAACTTTTTTTGTTTTTTTTATTGGACATATTTTACTGAGTATTGAACACTTGCTTATATAGGCACTGATTGAAGAATAACACCACAAGTCAAAATGATAAAGTGCAGACCTGTACTGAGAAGCAGGCCTGGTAAGGCAGTCTACTCCTACAACTCAGCAGAAAGAAGGGGGAAAAAAAAAGAAGAAACTGCCATTATAAGAGAAGAAATGTATGATAAATTAAGTTCTGTGGTGACAGAACTACATAAGGTTTCCTACAAGGTCCAGGGAATTAGACAAATTTGTTTTGCTCTTCATTATTTTTTCCAGAAGTGCCATGTGACTCTAACCTGCATGTGTATATGGCTGTTATGTTTTCAAATAAAGATGGATGCACTTAACAAACTCCAGCCCAGTAAGGAGGTTTGCAAGCAGCGACCGAGGCTGTGATCAGAAGGACTGAGCCAAGGAAGCTGATGTGGGTCACTAATGATGGGCTGCACTAGATCTCCTGCTTACACAGGTACTCTCCCTAAGAAGATCTGTGAGTTAATATGGCAATTTCAGCGTATCCTGACCTTTCTTCATCTCACAAGGGCAGTTTTCTACAGTTCTCAGTAACATAAAAAAAACCAAACTTATCATTTCCAGAGCTTGCACACATCCAAAAACAAACAAACAAAAAAAGGTAGAAAACAAGAGGGAGAATAAAAACTAATATAAGCTAAAACATTATTTTGTAGTAAACAATAGAATATAACGTGCAATAGTGCAATTTCTCCTTTGCTGCTCCAACAGTGAAGTCTTGACAGATAGTCCACTGAATTTTGGTGTAGGGCATTTCACGTCTAGCTGCGAGCTTGCCGGGCATTGCTGGGCTTCCCAGTCTTCAGCGCCGAATCACTTTGTCCTGGCTCTCCTTTCCCCTTGCCGAGGTGTCGGAGCTTTTGATCCCAGCGCTGCTTATCAAAAGGCAGAGAAGAAGTTAAGAGTTTATCAATAAAAAATGTTATTATTATAATAAATACGTTAGCTGTGTGGCTTTACAAACAATAAAAGCCACCGCCGTTGCCAACACAATACCCTGCATTGGGCCCCAGTGGAGGAATCTGAGGTTATTAAGAATTATTATTTCCAACAGAGAGGAGCATCCATTTCCTGGCTTGGGTTAGTGCATTCTGTGAACAAAGGGGCTGACAGCAAGGCACAGTACAGAGTCTTCAGAAGTATCTAAAAAGCATATGTCAATGAAGCCACCTGTGCACTGGCTAGGGGAAACTGGGGGAAAAAAAATCAAGTGGTTTTTGTGTTTTTTTTTTTTTTAAATTATCTTTTCCAGGCAATAGCAACTGCAGTACAAAAAGGCATAAATGTAACTGGAAAAAAATGACGACGCTTCACAAAAAACTGGAGACTGGGATGTGAAGTGCCATCATTAGGCTTCTCCAACTGTGAACAACATTCTTATCAGCTTCTGCCCCACACTCACATAACACAGTCTGAAGTTACCAAGTCATAAATGCCACAGATTCCTAATTAGCAGTTTCTTGCCCTTTATACCTTATACTTTATTCAACTAGTTTCCTGATGTGAGCACTACTACTGTACCAGAAGTCATTGATATAGTGGCTCAAAGACCTACAAAATCTTTATCCACACCTGCTATGTATCAATAGCTGAGAGTACAGCAGGAATGAAAGAGCATCACATCAGTAGGGGAAAAAAAACGACTGAGTTTAGGTATTGCTTTTTTTTTTATTATCTATGAGCCTCTTCAGTGCTGAAGCACTAGACCTACCACAGAAACGTTCTGCATATTGAAGCCAGTACTGGACAGAAAAACAGCTGAATTGGACTGAAACCACTGCTTGATAGAAGGCAATCCCAGCTGTGCAATAAGCTAGAAAATATGTGAGCTCCCAAGAAAGAAACCATATATCACCCTGCCACCCCCGAACTGGGACTGAGCAGAGATCAGCCTGCAGCAGCAACCTGGTGTTTATTCCATGGCACTGGATTTCATAAAGTTCTTCCAAATCAAACAACAGCTTGGAATAAGATCCCCATATCTTTTCACTCATGTAATTGCTGTGGATGTACCATATTTACACAGAGAATCCTGTATTTCTAATGAGAACAATGTTTTCCTGCCAGTCACCATTAAAACTGCTGGAGAAGGCAGCCAGCAGAAGAGACTGGTTTGCACAAGTACAACCACTGTGTCAAGACAACAGATGAGAAATTGTTTTAAAATAAGAGAAATCTGTGTAAGTTGTAGAAATAGCCAATACTCTGCTGTGCATCAAAGCATAAAAAGGAAGCCCTTCTAGAACATGGAAGACATTAGAATACACTAAAATTAGAAAACACTAGAGAAAACATTCCTGTATTGTTTCCAGTTGGCTTCTACATGTAAAATACAAGATTTCCTTATCATGCACCTTCCATATCTAAGCAAGAGAGACAGATTTAGAATAGCCATTAAGCCATGCAGTTTGGTAACTATATTTAAAATGTGCATAACTACGTTAAAAGAATATTAAAATCTGAAAAATGCAATTCTGACTTAGTCTGGAAAACAGTTGAAAAGCCCTCTTTTTTCATTACTGTTGCAGTTCCAGTGAAGTACATATGAGCTGCAGAAGGCAGAGTTTCCCTACAAAGGCAAACACTTCTGTGGTCAGCTTTGTTGAGATGAAGATCTTGACTACTGTCCACTTACACTACTTGGCACATATTTCTGAGTAACATAATAAGCCATGTTAAATTTTGGTATGTTTTATTACTTAGCTTGAGTTAGCATTTGTCTTTTTCCTTCATTTTGTAAAACTTCAGTAGCTGTTCCACGGCATCTGCAATATTTGACTTTTGTTGAGGTTTTTTTCCTACCTTTACTTTTTTACCAAGTCGATCCTTCCATTTCTCGGCTATGGAGCCTTCCACCAAGAGTAACCTACGGAAGGAAATTAACTGTTACTCTACCAGCATTCACGTATGACCTACAAAACCCAATACAAGCAAGCATCACGCCTCTGTGCCTGCAGAGCTTTGTGGCTCTCAGCAATCCCTCTGAGTAGAGAATATTATTACAGTGCCACGCAGAGTGACACAAAGTTTGCCTTATCTGGTGACTATGCAATCTCTATGGACAGAAGAACAATCAACAAGTAACACCTCAAAGATAATGCTGCAAGAGTTACCTGGAGCGCTCCTCATCTTCATAGCCCATTATGATGTACTCTTCATTGGCACTGAGTGGTGGACAGAGGCAGCCAGAGTTTGTGTAAAGGTTTACAGTGTCCTTTGGGATGTTCACCAGGGAAGATTTGAGAATCTCCTTTACTTCCACTACTGCAGTGACATCATGACATTTAGTCTTCACCTCCTTCACTTTTGCCCGAATGACTAGGAAGAAGTAGCACAAAGCATAGTTAACAGTAGCAGATAATACAAGTTACTCCTGGGCTGTTCTTGATGACCTCTAGGATTAGCCTTTTGTACGGTCCATTATCAGCAGCTCAAATGGACTCTGTAACTCCTCAGAGCCCCCAGCTCTTTACTACTTCACCCTCCAGCAAGAGGCTGCAGGAAGCTCAGCATATTTCAAAATAGAATGAGTCACAAACAGGAATTGTGTACCAGATGTAAAGGTGTTTCGTTAAATTTGGGCTTGATTTTTAGCATCCCCTCTCCTCTTTGCTCTTCTCACTTCATGTATTTAATTCATTCTTTGTATGTACTCCTTCTGCTTAATGCTACAATTGTTCTCTGTTTGACTGCTTGCATTACTAATGTCTGAACTTAATCTGTTACTCTCATCTTTTCATGAGATGTGAATATGCATCAAAGGTTATTCTATTACTATCTCTATTGGATGACAAGCCCTTACCTGTTTTATCCTCTCTCCACTGACCCAGCACCAATCTGCTCTGTTCCTTATGAGCACCAAATACTCCTGATCTTGACCTGGAGACCTGTTTAATTGTTTCTACCTTTGCTCTTTGTAATAAGTTGCATAGGAGGGAAAGTTGCCTTTCAAATGCAACAGATATTTGGCTCTCTCACAGTGATCAGTGAACTGATGTCGCATGTAAATGCAAAGCAAATCCAGTGGTCACACTGTAGAGGATACCACATCTTTCACAGCTTGCAAACAACATCCTTTCCATGACAGACAATAAACTCCTAGAATTCCTAATTTCTTATAACCTATGAAAAGTAACAATGGACCTGATATACTAGAAGACTGGGGCCATTTGGACTATAGAGGACACAGAGCACTTTTAAAGGTTGTACTGACAAACTAACTGACAAAAAGGTGTTCATTGCTGGCTTTACTGTGCAAGAAGGCAAAAGCCTAGTATGCATGTTAGATGCCACGGTGAGATTTTAAGCATGAAAATTAGCAAAAATATCCCTTTCTATGAAATCAGAATGTATCAAAGCTGTAAATCCAAAAGGAATTTCAAGCATAGGAGCCCACAGTGTCATTCTTAACAAATGACTTTTCACACTAGAAAAGTGCATGAATCCCAAACGCCCATGCTGACACTGAAATAACTAGCACTCAGCGTCAACAAAGACACTCTTGTACTAACATATTAGGCTAATCCCCTCTATCCTTCTATAAACACTCTCAGTTTTGAATTTGGAAAAGTTTCAGGCCACATCTTCTGTAATAAGTCCTACTGGATTAACCATTGGTAATTGAAACCATAGGCTATTTTTGTGACATTTTTCCCAGTCCTATTTAACTCTCTGACTGTAGCCTTATAAACAGCCATCTCCTAAGATGACTGGGAGCTGGCCATGCAGCTGTCCTTACCATAGTTATAATTGTTGCGTAGGTAAGTCTTCTGGGTAGCTTTTATGGGTTTGCATTTGCAGCGATCTACAAAACAGAAACTTTTATTTAGAAGGAAAACAGTCTACATTCAGTGATAACCTCCCCAGAACCCCAAAGTCACACCTAACAAGAATTTCCCTCCCCTGAATTTGCTTATTTATTATAGAGAAGCTAAATATCAAACAACACAGAGCCTCCTCTGCTGGAGAGTGTTATAAATCTGTCCGTAAGATTTCAAATATTTCTAGGAGAAAACCTGAAGTGATGAAATTGCATTTAAAAAAAGAAAAGAAAAATACATAACAACAAAATTCACTTTACACGTGAAGACATATAAGAGATACAACCAATGGCTAAAGTATGTCAGAAGATGGTGAGACCAAGAGATAAATGGCTTTCTGCTATGCATGCTTCTAAGCATGGCCCTGCAAAAAAAGAAACTTCAACCTTTTTAATATTATACATACTAGATATTAGGAAAATGTTTCTTCCCATGAGTGGTCAAACACTGAACAGCCTTTCTAGAGAGACAGTGGACAGTCCCAGGCCTGTCAATGTTTAAGAGGCATTTGGACAATGCCCTTTTAAATACGTTCTAACTTTTGGTTAGCCCTGATGTGATCAGACAGCTGGACTAGATAACATCTTAGGGTTGACTCCAACTGAACTATTTCAATCTAAAGAAGACACCTCAAACAAGTGCTCTGTTTTAAAGTAAATGAGTCAAAAATGTAGTCAGTAGTTCTTTCTTCCAGCAGTTCAATAACAAGACAAAGACACCAATCTAGCAAGTACTGTTCCAAAGCATCACAATGCAGCATTTTTAATACACATGCTGTAAACACTGCTTCATATAAAATGCTGATCCAACTGACAGGTCTCTACCTACATCCAACACAGGACTTTGATACAACACAGTGCACAACTTTCAGGTCTCATGCCACTGTTGGAGACTCTGTGGATAAGAAGGGGCAGTGAAAGGTGCCTGGTCAGGGTGCTCATTCAGGATTTGCAAAAACCCCACTTGACACTGGGACTATATTCACTGTTATGGTAAAAGCCATGTAGCAGAAAGGGATAAAGGTAAGAAGCCAGGCTCTTTTGCCACAGACACATTACTTTCTCAGCTAATTCTCAGCTAGACATTATTTTCCCAGCTAATTTTACTTGAAACAACTTAAGGAGGGGCAATGCTTAAATGCTGACTACTCCCTTAAGAAATTATAGAGGACTAAAAATTCCTTCAGTAACAAATGACTGCATAGGTGTAACTAAAACAAGGAGCTACTCATGAGTCCGTATTACAGAGTGTGGGACTGAAAACTGGGAGAGCCAGAGGGAATGAAGTTATTGACCAGCATACAGTAGAGCCAGCTGCCGAAAACCTCTGATTTGTGGCAACAACCACCTCATTGAGTGTAAAACTCAGCAGATGCTTGCAGCCAGCACTTTCTAAGGAGGAATGCTCAACAGTTTCTTGGCAATGTTGTCTAGATCTCACGATGGTTCCACCGGCACGCTTGCTCTCTAATTTGGGAAGAATAATGCAGAGAGGCTGCCATGGTCAGCCTTCTGATCTACCTACACCATGTGTCATCAGCCCTGAGTACAGTTGAAGCCTGTGCTTTGGACACACCTAACAACAAAGCAAGGCCAGCTGTTGCTTGGGTTTGTGATCCAGAACCCTAAGTATAATTAAAATTGGGAAATTACTAGCTTTTCCAGTAGGATGACCTTCAAAACACAATGCAAATGAGTGCTGAAGAGCAGCACACCCAGCAGCATGGCTTCCAGACAGCTAGAAACAGTACTGCACGTAACATTTTCATTAGCACCTTGGGAGTGCTAATGCTGAAACCCCAGACCCATATTTTCATTAACACTAACAATATTTCACTGCCAATTATTCTAACGCAAAAATCCACTTCTTTTGACTATCATGCTAGCAGAACTTGGTGGATTCTGTCAGACTCAGCGAACTGACAGGGACTAAATTCCCTCCAAGCCCACCTCAAAGCCTCACCCTTCTCCAACCGCAGGTCCCAGTATCATGTGTTTGTGGTCAGCTACTCTAATGTACCACTGGAAGTAAAATCTAATTCAGAGAAGAGTAGGGGAGCTGCAAGTACAACTCAGGTGTCATTCATACTCGGAGTCCTGAACAACCAGTCCCATCTTCTGGCTGCACTTCACTCAGCATTTAAGTGAAAGAAGACTTAACACAGCCTATTTCTATGCATCGCTGTTCTAAAATAATTATGCATACAGCCAGTGATTTCGTTAAATCCACCGTGAAGAGTCTAGGAAATAACTTCAATTTTCTTTTTAAGATGTCTGCATTAAATAAAAAGATGGTTATGGACTTCTCAAAATTATTATTTATTTTGGACTGCAAGGATTTTTGTAGTTGAAAATAAAAATACAGGAAAGAGGAGAACATCTCAAAAGAAGAGGATATTGTTTCCTTGAATTTCAAACATGTCCTCAGGAACCTATATATAGTATCCTACAGACTTAGGCTTTTGTATGGGACTGTGTTAAAATAATAAAGGCTGAGAAGGGAAGTGATTTTTGGCTTCCCTTCTGCCTGCGGGAGCTCATGCATACTTTAGACCAAATTATGGCCCATTTTATAAGCTGCCTTGAAACACGCCATAAAAGACGTGCTGCTCTGACCCACACTCATCAGGCATCTTGGCATTCACATTCAACAAGTTCTATGCTTTAACATTCTCCTGCTCTATAATTCCTTGCTCTGTGACACAAGTAGAAAAAAAACAACAGCCTAAAATAAGGGACAGAAATACATAGTCTCATTAAAAATAAATATTGGGGAATATCTTTTATTACTTGTTCTAGAACTAATGGGTAGACCTGCGTGCATCCCTGAAGGATACCTTCCAGTTGTCTTTGTGTTTTTCAAATTTATATACTAAAGGACTTTACAAAACAATGCATTATTTCTAATTACTACTTAGGAATACAGAAAGTAGCACAAAGGCACTTGCCAAGGTCAGTTCTAAGGCCAGACGCAAAGAAATAAGCAACTAATCTCTCTCATCACCTGTTACGGTGGCTTTCAAAGGGGACACAATGCAAGTATTAGAAAACATACTTTTATTTGATGTATGTTTCCGAGCTTTCACCATCTCTTGATCCTAAGGGAAGCTCACTTTAACCTGACTGTCTCCTCCAAGGCTGTCTGAAGGGCTCAGGGACCACAACTCCATTAGGGCCTAAGCACCAAAAGAGACAGTAGAGTCTCACACCAACTAGGACTGTGATCTCGGCTGACTTTGCCATTAAATATTCTTTTTTAAAACATGTTAAGATAATACCAACATATGCTCAACATCTCTACCATGAGAAACTTCTCCCTGTAAACTAACCAAAATAAAGGAACTACAGGGAAGAAGGTTTTCTGCTATAATCACTACCTACAAACATGTCATCTTAAATACTTGTGCATGCACAGTCTAAGCAAACACTCAAGCCTGGCAGATGCTTCCATTTTAAGTTGTGGATAAAGAAGTCTGGAAAATTTTCTAAGTGGCTTGAATAGCATCTCATGAAGCATACAAAAATCTAGCTTACTTCCAAGAGACAGAAAAGCCAGCTGAAATGGGTGTGGTGCACTAAACCACAAACTGTGTTCCAACAGTAAAAAGCTAGTGATAAAGATATTACCCTTCCTCTTCATCAGCACTTTTTCTCTTCATCCTCACTCTCTCGAGGATGCAGTTTTTCAATTCCACAACCCTGAGGGCAAGCAGTTCTGAAGACACATGTAATACTTGTGACATAAGGTGACAAAAGATCGATGCTGAAGTCAGCAAAACTTGGTATCTAATTGTGCATTGCTCAATCATATCTAGGTGCTTATATTAGCAATCTGGACAGCAGTGTGTACCGTAGCTGGAGAAGAAAATTTCCAAAGGAATAGTAATAAATTTCAAAAAAACCTATAGTTGGCTTGCTTAAGCAACAAATCCACCTTTCTATAATGTCAGCTACCAAACTAGGCTTTGCTTTTCTTTGCGCTGCCTGTGAATAGTAGTGAAACTCAAGAGATTTCACTCTGTTCAGTGAAAACAAAACCAATCAGTAAAGTAAAAACAGCAGGAGACTTGCTGGAATAAAAACAGCTTCACAAGCTCTCAGCCTCCATTTCCTCAGGTTAGCGTGAGTTTTACCACTATGTGCAGACAAGCTGGAATTTAATTGGAAAAACTGAGTCATAATAAAGCACAATCCTCAATGTATTTACCCCCAGTGACCGAGAGAGTTGGTGTACTCACCAACTTGCTACAAAGTGAAATAATTTTCCTTTGGTACCGAATCTCAGTCTGCTGGAATTGCTGGAATCTAACCTCCTTTGGCTAAAACACCTAACACAAAGAACATCACGTGTCCAACTTTTTCTCACTTCGCTCCTGCAGCACGTGACAGTGAACACCTGCAGCTTCACTCCTGCTCTCCTTACAACTTACAACAGTGGTATTTATAAGTTTATAGAAACTCATTTTGGTGCATGCAATCCCAACCCAGTCGCTTGGCAGTTTACAGAGCTGGGATTTTCTTTCTCATCATTTCAGTAAGCATTCCTCAGTTAAAGCAAAACTCATAGTGGTATGCTAGTAAAAGTCCACCAACGACTACAGTATTACCCTCCTCCCTGCATTTTCAGTTCTGCATGGAAAAACAACTGGATGCACTGGAGAGAAAATGACATTTTTGGCAGTAGGGAGGCAATAAGGAAGAAAACCCACATAACAATCATTCTCACTCTTCATGGCAAAACTTGTAGTGAAATCAGCACAGCCCTGTGACTTGAATTGTATGGCTGATTTGGTCAGAAGTACACAGTCTTCAGAGCCCCAAATCCCACCTTGCCATGACAGATGCAGGCACAAATCAAAAGCACAATCTACAGGATTCAAGATAGGGCAGAAGATCTATGCAGCAATTAGTACTGCTCTTTATAAAGTATTAAAAGAATGTGCTCATGCAGCTTATTATATAGTTTCAGAAAAAGGTACTCACCAATGCCAGTGCCTCTACAGTTGCCATTATTAGAATCCATTGGGAAATCTGGCCCATATGACAAAACACATAAAGAAATGTTAGCATTCTTAGTATTGCATTATTTCAACACATACACATTTGATATTTTATCTTTCTTTGATATTTAATATATTAAAACACAACGAACAGGTAGATTGTAAAGTTCCAGAAGCCATCCTGTTTCCACTAGAGCTGTCATCAATTCTTACCTGAGCTTCACCTAAATATGGCACATAATGTTACATGCTGAACCATATTCATAGCCTGCTTCTAGCAGTGCAGAGACTGGCGGGTTTAGGACTAGGGTGGAAATCCATGGCAAGAATTTGCCGCATTTAAAAATTACACACATAGAATTTGCATTTAATTAGATGAGGAAGGAGAAATTACTTTTGGTTTGTTTGTTTTTGGTTACAGAGGAAATCAAACCAACCACAATCATATCACTGAAAGAAATGCCAAACCACCACTTCAGACCTTTCCATATTCCTTGGCATGTTTTAAAACACGCTGATTATTTTGAAGGATAGATAAAGAAGAGAAGGGGAGAAAAAGGCATTGTGCCAAACTTCCAAAAAACTGCTTTCAGACACATTTGTATGTGGAATGTGCCTCACATTTCAAATTCCAAATCTATTTTTTCATCAAATCGCATAATTTAATGGATTTAGAAATATATTTGATACCAAAAGATGTGTATGTTAATGCATGTAGTCTTGCACAACTTAAGGAGAAGAAAACACACATGAGAAACAAGACTAGGAAGAGAGGTAGCGTACTTTGTTAGAAGGACAAATAAAATGTGAAAATAAATAGGCTTTAAATAAAATCCCCTTCTTTAAGTGAGTATGGCTAAAGGTTTCTTCACCTTTTTCAGATGTCAAAGCTGCTATCATACAAACATAGTCTTTCTTGTACCCTTATGGGATCTACAGCAATCCTGGTATTACAATACAACTTCGGATGATACATGGCTTAGCTAAAGAACTTCCATGTGTGGACTGCATTTTAAGAGCAGATCACAAATTCTGTAAATAGAGAGCCCCAGGCATCCCCAGCTGCAGTTACCAGTACAAGACTCGTTTGTATTGGCTGAAGAACCATCCTCAAAACTAACACCAGTGCAGCAAGGGTGGTAAACACTCAACACGTGCAATATAAACCTGCTGCCGCAAACAAACACCAAATCCAACTGTTTTCCACCAGCTGTTCTCTTCCACTTCTAGTTGCACAACCTAATTGTCATGTTTTGTTATTTTTTTCCCCTTTACAAAACCAATTCCAGTGAACTTCATCCTCATCCCACTTCCTAATTCTGCAGGCCTTCATTTGCCAGGTCACTCCTCCGAACTCCAAGCCAGTTATTATGGGTATGTGACATAACAGCTGGCTGTGCAATAGGAGAGCATTTCAGCTGTGTGCAAAGAAGCTATTCATATAAATTAGCACAATTTCTCTGAGTTCAGGCTGAGGTGCGCAGCATCTTGTACTCTGCATTTGTGGTCAGTGCACAGTGCTTGCTGATGAATAATGGAGGAGTAAACAGATAACACTGTGTCACTCCATGGAATCACAGAATCATGATTAATCTGACTTTTAAACTCTTGGGACGGGTGAGTTTTTACCGTAAGGAGATGTTCATCTTTCTCAGGGCACTTGCATATGTTATGAGATGAGCAGTTTCTACTGAGAGAGAGAAGTGTGGGCTTATGGAAGCAACTGGAAACTTTTCACCACTGTACAACATCTTGGAAAAGACTTCCACCTTCCCAGTCCTTCTTCTGTAGCCAACAAACACACAAGGCTCGAACCACTTGGCCATTTCTCACCTACCAGGGAAGGGATAAGGAAGGTGGTCGTGGCCAGCCCTATCAGCAGCCACCAGCTTAGATAGGCATGAGGAACCATGATATGGCAGGCCCTGACCCCAGCCATCTCAGAGAACAGGATCTCTCCATCAGGCTTATCCACACCTCCAGGCAGAAAAAAAAAAAAAAAAAGAAAAAGCTATTTTAAAAAATAAGCAGCTGACTTGCTATTGTTCTGCTCCTATTCTGAGAGGAACTCTTAGCCAAGTTGTGTCTATGCAAAGCAATCTTTTGAAAGAAAGAACTGTCAGTGATGATTAGCAGGATTGCCAAAGAGGAAATATTATCCAGAGCTTCAATTCAAAGGCTTCCTATTAAATTTTGGTTCAGAGCGAGGGGGAAAAATCCTAACTGATTTTTCCAATGAGCTGTTTTAATTAATACTTTTTCAGAGGGGTGCTATTTAAAAAGTTAACAAAGATAGTAAAAGCCACTTGCATAGTGAGTGCACGAAACAACAATCCTGAACCACAGATGCGGATGAGAGCTTTGGGAAACAGCAGCAATTTGGTAAATTCTGATAAATTAAATCTTATCTGGAAATTAAAAGAAAAAAAATAAAGCCATCCTGGGGAATTCAGGTCTCCAAAGGCAAACAAAAATGCAGTCAAAGTGAGCAATGGCATTATCATTAATATGGTCATTTTCAAAGCTTACACTTTGCAGTTTTTTTGTTCTTTAAGAAATGAGACCACCTGCAAATTCTAAGCAAACAACTAAAACAAACATCGAATTCAAGATGGGCATAATTGCCCCTCCTCTGCACTGCCCTGACTACTACCCCTGCCCTCTTTGTGAGTTTGGACTGCCATAAGCAGACACACGCAAAGCAAGAGTTGAAGGAAATCTGACCTTGAGTTTGGAAACCACTGATTCAGAAATCTAACAACATGTGAAAAATGAGCATGGAAAACAGTTATTTTGCTTTTAAGTGTACCGTACCAAATTCAAGTACTGGGTTACAACAACTTCATCTGAGCAGACAGCAGATGTGGAGGATTTGGACTACGTCGAGAAACCACAGCTTTGTTTCTGATCTAAGAATACGTCTATGTCAATTAAATCCTATTTTATATTCTTTAATGCTTAAGGGGTTGTATTTCTAAAAAGAGGCAGAATTTTAATCCCCTGTTTTATGGTAATCAGTCAAAATGGTTCTGTCATTTATTGTACATGTTTATGATGTTTCCCTTTTCTTCAGCATCTCACTAATGGCTTGATATGCCTTCAAGCCATTTCTATGTCAACTTTTAATACGGAGTGCTCCTATTCTGGGCCAAAGGGATAAAGTATTCACAGTGATGAGCGGGTGGTTTGGTGCAGCAAGGAGCGCACTTTGTCTAATACTGAAATCCAGAAGCACTTAAAACTGGTAACAGCAACTTGTGACAGGAGCAGGAAAAGCCCCACCAGCTCCTAGGGAGTCAGATGCGTGAGCCCCGAGCTCCAAGTATGTGCAACAAGGTAACCTGATGCATCTGGATTATCTACAGAAAATACAAATTAAATCAGAGAGTAAATATTGCTGCTTGTAAGTAACAAAATATCTAAGAAAATAAAGTATGGTGAGATGTGACTGCCTTTACCAAGGCACCACTCCAAACTTCCCAAGGGCAACATCCAGGACTGCAAAATCGCTCCCGCACCTGCTGGCTAAGCAACAAGATACAAAGTTTTTCCTGTTCTTTCATCCATGTCCACACTTTATTGTCATCTTAACATCTGCAGAGCCAGAAATTCAACCAACGGATTTGTCCTCTGGTACATGCAGTGCCCAGTTCCCTCTTCAAAACTGGAAATGAATGTATCACTGGAGACATAACCAGAGTGAGCACATAGGCCTCAATGTGCGTGCATCTGAGCATCAGCAATTAACGCGGTCACTCTGGTTACTTACTGGGTGTGAAATTACAGACATGATACATTTCCCATGGAGTGCTGGCTTGAAGGCGGCCCTCAGACATGCAGGCCAGCAGCAAAGTGTAGCAGCCTTGCTCAAGTTTGGAAACAACCACAAGCCCAGAGGGTTGGCTGCCTCTTAACTCTGGCTGCACAGCTCTCCTCTAACTGAGCCCTAAACAAAGCACTTGTACTATCCTCAGCAGAATTCTTCATCATGGACATAACACTGCTTGTTTCATATCTTCAACATATAATCAACCTTGAAGCAACATCAGGAGAAAGACACAAACACCTCCCTCGTTCCTGCTAAGAGGAAGCCCCTAAACAGGCTCCTCAACTGGTGCTGCAGATAGAAAGAAGTCTCAGAGATGCTCACATAGGATGTGTAGCCCACAGCTCAATAATAGAAAGAGAACTTTCTGCTGGGATTTGCCACAGCTTCAGTCAGCCACAGCTTCTCCTCATTTGGCAACAGCCCGGGTCCAGCAGGCAAGGGGAAGACAACTAACAGGGAATCTTTCCATCCTTACTGCAATGTCAAAAGAAAAATATCAAGTGAACTTCAGTTCATCTTCAACTTAGCATCACTGTCCTAAAAACCAAGATGTAATGGTGAGAGGGAATTCTAGCAAGGTGTGCCCTGAAGGTCAGAGGAGCACCTCGCTCATCAAAGACTCAGACAGGTATTGGAGAAGGACTGGAAACGGAGCTTCCTCGCCTCTGCCCCTGTTCCAACCATGACAGCCCTCCAAGTGCGCTGCCCTTCAGGCTGCCACCTTACCAAGGGGATCAGGCAGGACACATCAATCCTCACCACCAGTAACACAGAGACCTTGATAAGACAGAAAGCGATTAAGAAGTCTTACTCTGCAGGTAGAATAGTCCTTCGGAAAAACAAAAAATCAAGATTTAACTTCTGAAAAATAAAAGCACCTTCTTCTACAAGAAAAGCCCATTACAAATGTGTTTATAGTTCCGCCTGCTCTATTAGGTGTTATTTGCAAATATCGTGAGGTCTGTGAGTGCTCAGGAGATAAAGCACGAGTAGCATTCTGCATTCAGGCCATTGAGCAGCTTGCTCTCTGTGTCTTCTGCTTGGCCGCAATGCTCCATTTGGAGAATTGAATTTGGAAGTGTTCACCTTACCTCTTCCTCAAACAGGAATCTTTCCTTCTGCTCTCTAAAGGAGCATTTTCATTCCCTCAAGAAGGATTCTTTCAGCCTGGTACATAATGCATCGGTTCAACATTTTCAGCCCAGAAATGAGAATGTCATCAGGTTCTCATTCACTGAAAGAGAGTGTTCATGGATCCAGCACTGGAATCCCTCAAAGAGGTCATTGTACTGCTGAGGTCCTCAGAAATAGGTAACTCGGGGGCAATTTTAGCCAAACTTCCTCCCTCCAGATTTGAATGTGATTGCTTTCAAATCGCTGCAGGCTTGCCAAGCCTCGCTCGGTCTGGATCCATTTTTAATACAGTTCTGAAAGCATCTCAACGCTGCCCAGAAATGCACTTGGTGCTGAAGGGCCCAACAGGTCGGCGGCCCTTACGAGGCTGCAGCAAGACATCCCCAGCACACAGCGTGGAGGGAAGGACAGGTGAAAACGGGACGGCCAAAGAGAATAACTAGCAGCAGTCGAAGGTACCAGGGCACGGCCCCAAGTGCTACGTTGCAGCTCGTTAGTTGGACAGGACTCAGAGCAGCAAACTTGGTTCAGCTACAGACAGAACGCGGGACAGCTGCGAGGCTGCCTCCGGCTCAGAAAATCACCGTTTTCGTACGGGTCAAATGTCGCTCGACACAGACACAGCCACCCACCGCCCCACTCTAACTTCCAGTTCCGCCGCTTCTGCCAGTTAACGTTTCTGCGGGGCGCCTCTCACCGGCACCGCCAAGTGTCGCAGCCCCCGGCAGGGCAGGGAGCCGAGCACAAGGCACGGAGCAGCGCGCAGCCCCCACGGTGCGCTCCCGCAGCCGCCCGGCGCTGCGGCGCACCCGCTGCCTTTGCCCCGCGGGAAGTGTCACCTCCGAGCGGCGGAGCCACCCCGAGACGGCACGGCGGAGAGAAAAGAGGAGGAGAAGCCGCCGGGAGCCGGGCTTTGTGCGGCCGGCCCCGGCCCGACGGCGCGCACTCACCGGCGCCCTCGGCGGTGACGATGGCTTCGGGGGAGATGCAGACGCCCCGGTCGTAGAGCGGCAGCTCGTCGCAGGCCAGGCTCTCGGGCCACGCGTGGCGGTAGCGGATGAGGACGGGCTCGCAGCCGGCGCGGGCGCGCTCGCAGACGGACTTGCATGGCTTGATGGGCTCGTGCTGGAAGTCGATGGTGCAGATGGGCGCGTACATGGCGCAGAGAAAGAAGAGCAGGTCCGGGCTGCAGTTGGTGCCCAGCAGCCCCTCGAACTGCTCCATGGCCAGCACGGCGTTGGCCTGCGTGCTGTGATGCAGGTGGTTCGGCATCTTGGTCATGTTCCACGGCAGCGGCTTGCATAGCGGGATGCGCACCGGCTCGCAGGCCGCCGCCCGCCCCGCCGGCGCCCGCCCCAACAGCAGCAGCGCGGCCAGGGCCAGCGCCGGCAGCCCCCGCCACATGCCGCCGACGGCCCCGAGCTCAGGGGCCGAGCTCCGCGCCCGCCGCTCCGCTCCGCGCCTCGGCCCGACCCCGGCACCGCCCCCGGGCGGGCGGGCAGGGAGGGGTCGCGGCCGGGGCCGGGGCCGGGCCGGGCGGAACAAAGAGGCCGGGCGGGGAGCGGGGAAGGCGGCGGGGCCGCGCTGCTCGTGCCCGAGGGCGGCCCCTCGCAGCGCGCCGTCCGAGAGGAAGCGCCACGCGGAGGAAGAGCGGCGTCCGACTCGTCCCGCACCCGGCGGGGAGCGCACCTGGCTCCCGGGAGCCCCGAGATCTTCAGGACGGCGTGCGCCTCTCAGCCCTGCCTTTGGTTTCGCGTCACCTGTTAGTGTGTGCACAAAACAGGTCTAGAACGTTTGCTATGCTTTGCCTCCAAAGAGTTTTCCTTATAAGTACTTTTCCTTCGAGTTCTCACAGAATGCTTTCAAGGTTGTTGCTTTAGACAACCAAAATGTAAAAGTTCTAGCGCCGTTGCCTGCGTTTAGGTTCAAAGCTCCAAACAAATACCTACCTGCATGACGAAAGCAATAACCAAGGACAGACAAGGAGGGGACAACAGCAACAACTGCAGCACCACAGTGGACCCACAGACTGACGCTCAGCACTTACAGTGGGCGCTCAGAATTCCAACCAGTTCAATTCCAGGCGTAGCACTCTCTTCAGACTGACTACAACATCTGCCAGAGAGCTGGTGGATGCTGAGCACTTTAACATCAAAACCAAGGAAACAGGAAAGGGGCTCTGCTTTGGGTGCTGCTGCTCTGCCCGTTATCTTTCCTGTTAAGAGGGAACATACTGCCTCACCTCTCTAGTGACAACAACTTGCACCCTCACCCTGGGTAGCAGAAACGTATCCTCAAAACAGGTCCATCTAACAGGAGCAGCCAAGTTACTGCCACATTAGCTCAGCGTGGTGTGCAATCAGCACTAACTTTGTGATGAAAACATACCCACGGTTTCCTGGTAAGCTTTGAGACAGCAGTGCAGACCCAGAACATCAAGGAATAATAACAATACAGCAGTAATATCGTACTAAGTCATTCCTAGAACAAACCAGACTACAGCAAGGACGGGTCCTCAGGCAGGGATTTGCTCTTGGAGGAGCTCATCCACAGAAGAAGGACAAAGTTTGTTATTGTTACAGCATCCCGCCAGAACCCTGGTAATCCACCATAGCACAAAGCACATCTGAAGGCCAAGCTGCCCTCATTACTCTTGTATAACCCCTCTAAAAAAACAAAACAAAAACTGAAAACAATAAATCAGTAGAACTGCCAAAGCAGGAAGATGGATTTCAGCTGGCAGAGGTTTGATAATGCAGTTGCTAACACAGTGCAACTCTATTGGGTATGTCCATGTAATGGCACGTGGAGTGCTGCAGAGGACATGGAAAGGGACCTACCTCTTTGTTGGTGCAGCAGAAGGAGCAAAGTAAGAAACTACACCCAAGCTGAGAGGGCTAATCCATTCAGCCATTCTTTCTTCCCCCGGTGCCAATCTTTTGCCACCTGCTTCTTTCTCTCCCACGGGAGTCAGAAAACCAGCAACAGGCACAAGAAGCAAGAGTGGCTTCCCAACAGTAGGGAACGGTGTGGGCTCAGCTGTGAGCACCGGGTGATGCTGAATCCTCTGCCACATCACTGCTCATATGGCCCACAGGCCCTGAAGCAGCCTGGAAGCAGCAGAAAAGGTGCTAAGGGCTTGGGGCCTTGCTCCAGGAATGGGCTGCCTTTGGTGCTATCAGGTACGAATCACGCAGGTTGTTTCAGGGCATGCTCCTGCCCATTGCAGCTAAAACAGGAACATGACCCAATCTGCATTTGTTCAGAAAAACAGCTGAGAATACTTCAGAGCAGGCTTTCACTTCCCTGAGACTTTCTGTAGCAAATCTCAGGGTTCTTACAATTTAATTTACTTAAATACGCTGCCTTGGGGAAAAAACAAACAAACAGAAAAGAACCCACACAACAAAAACAAAACACACTGCCCAAAACCCTACAATACTTCTTCCACGGCTGTTACTAAAACCATAAAGTCATTGACTTCCACAGTCATAAAAACGGGATTTATTGTACATTTCCTGCTTCAGCCTGGGTCTTGTTACAGCTCCCTCAGGTAGACAAAGCACAGGGGGACCATTAACTTACGTTAATAATCTCCGTGTGGATGGCTTGGAAGTGGAAAGGAAGAAGAAAAGGTTCTTTTAATGCAGTCTCTTTCAGACTGGCAATTTTTCAGGCTGTTTTTGTGAGACAGCCCATTGTTAACTATCCTGTGCCCTGGGGACGTGCATGCATAGTAGAGACAAATTTGTCACGTTATGTTTGCTCACAATACCTGTCTTGTTGAAATCTCAGCAAAAAGCTGGAGTTTCCTACATGCAGTGCTCCCTTCCCAGCAGCACACTGGAAGCTGCACTTGCTTCATTGCAGAGCACTGCAGCCAGGTGCACTGCAAGCAGCGGGCCTCATAGAGTATCCAGTCACACTGGGACTGAAAGTGTAGGAAAATGAGCCAAAACATTCTTACCATTAAGGAACGTCACAAACCCCTATTTTTCAGAGGCACCAGAACTGAGCTTAAACAGGACCTTTGTCCCCAGTTCCACAAACGTGCCCCTCAGATAACTGCACTGTGGACTACTGCATTTGTCTAAGTATCTGCAGGATCAATTTGCATTGCAGAAAAGAATAAGAAAACAGCAGAAGGAGCTGAGCTTAACACACACCCAAAGCACAGCTGCTTGGGCTGCACTTGGGCCCATAGGCCAAAGATTAGGAATGTTCTTCTGCCTTTTTTTTTTTTTTTTCTTTTTTTTTTTTTTCTTTTTTCTTTTTTTTTCTTCCTTTTTCCAAATTGCTGCTCAAATACTCAAAGATACGAGGAAGCTTCCATGGCAGCATTATGTGCAGATGTGCAACTTCCATATCCAATTATCTCATTGCTCTAATTCAACAAATGGCTGCGTGCTGGTACAACAAACGTGCTGATATTGAAAAACGCATCCTGTCCTCCCACAGCAGCCCTACTCAGGGCACAAGGCACTTAACCCTTCCAGAGCTACAGCCACCTCAAGATGGAGCAGTTAAGGCTGAAACTGCAAAACCTCTATAATACGTCTTGCAGCATTTCTATTCTGGCCTCTATAGAAATAATCTGAGCTGCCTCACTTCAGTGCCACAACCACATTGATTTTAATTTTGTTAAATTCACCATTGGGGATTTATAGCCTCTGTGGTCGCACTGCCCAAGCCTGACCCTGCTCACACAGATTTATGAGCCGCGCGCAGCGGCATTAAGTACCAAATCACACCCACACCTAAAAATAAACCCTGCAAACACAGCTCAGCTGTATGGGGACCGCACAGTGCTGCCAGGTGCTGAACATGGCCTCACCACTGATTTCAGGGGGAGCTGATTGGGTTGGATGTGCCCTGGGATCAAGTGTTTCCTATATATAGCAGCCCAAACAGCATCTGCATTTTACTCGTGTTTTTAGCAGCTACTAGTGGGATCTGCGAAGGGCTGTGATGAAGCCTCAGCAGTTTTAGGAAAAAAACACAAGTGTGCTTTTCCTGAAAGCTTTCACCAACTTCAGTTTGGGACCTTTGTGGGCTTCTGATCATCCTTAATCCCACAGCTGCTGGGGAGTGCAGGGACATTAGCAGAGCACTCATCTTCTACTTCCCTGACAGCATTCAGCTGAACGTAGAAATGGGGAAACAATGGAATGTCAGCATTGATAACCAAAACATTTTAAAGCTGCTTTACTTGTCCACTCAGTGAACCTCTGTAACAGAAACCTCTCAACAAGCGTTTCTTTCAGGCTGTTTGTCACACATCCACGGGTTGCACCTACAAGAATGTTTTTTCTCTCCTGGAAGCCACAGGTTCACCCAAAATGGAAACACCAAGCCTTTTTTTTTTTTTTTTCCCCCTTCTTCTCACATACTTGCAAATATTTAAAAAGACAGGGATAAATTTAATGATGTTTTTGTGACTTAGAAAAGCCTTGCATGCTTTATCTGCTCACTGAGGACCAATTATGTCTATGGTGACAATTAGCAGGGCTGTAAGGCACATGCTGGAATCATGAGAATACAGGCTCAGAAAAATACCACAGGATTCTTTATTGGTAGTCTTCCTTCAGCAGAAGACAGCAGTGGTTTTGTCTGCTTTGCATCTCAGCTCCAGTGCTGCTGGAGGCTATCTGTCCTCTCACTGCCCCATCTCAGTCAGTTCAGACAATAACAATGGATTTACAACGCTCCTAGTAGGTTATCACTGCCTTAATATCATTTTGTCCCCCTTTAGGGGCTCACTTACCAGCTTGTAGACTTAGGAGGTGAGGTCCACGTACATCAATATGATGCTAGAGGTTCCATCCATACTCTTCCCTCTCTTTACCACCTAGCTGCAAAATAACAAGACAACCAAGCATCTTCTTTGCTGCTTGAATCTTCTGCATTACTGAGATTTTGAGAAGCTCTGAGGTGATGCTGACAGGAAATGATCCTTCCTGAAAGGCACCTGAGTCCTGGGCTACACATGACCCAGCCACCACCACCACCACAGGAGTGAGCCATACCCACCTCCAGCAGCTGGAGAGATGCTTGAGATCTCAGGAACTCTGACTCCTCACCCAGCCAGTAATGAGTCAGCAAACCAGTATTACAGGATAAAATCCAAACACAAATGAATCTGATCATTAAGGTCTCCCTCTGAACTTCTATCAGATAACAGCTGATAAATACCATCCCAGCACTGAAACAAAAAGCCTGTAATAGAATAGTAGTGCGATTATTTTCTGAATTCTTTTTTTTTTAAAAGCAAGTGTCACAGGCTCAGTCCATTCTAAAAGCTGCTGCTTGGCCTTCTGAAGGGCTTTGCTATCCAAGACAAGAAACCCTTGTTCTTACCCCATCTCAATGTAGCACTGTTGCTAAACATCACTCCTGCTCTCTTCCACCTCAAAGACAAACAGAACTAACAGCACTGAGCCTCTATGGCTCCACTGTAACAAAGAGATGCTCCCATCCAGTTTTGCTGACCTGGTCTTTACATCTTACAAAGACATCTCAATGTTTTACATGTAATTTATGCATTCCACACCTCAATGAATTTGCTGCTTTGCTGGTGGAGTGGAGCTTTTAAATCTAATTGCAGGGGCTGAAAGAAGCAATCTAGAATTAATTCTTAATAAGTATCAGATGCAAAACTTGGTTATGAAATGGACTCAGATTCCCAACTGTCCCCAGCTCTGAGCACTCCCCATTCTGCCTCCCTTTTCACATCATCATATACATTCACAGTGCATTCTCTAAGTTTCATTCTTACCTCTTTGCAGCTGTCCACACTTCGCTGTTGCAACTCTACTACTAAACAGATTATCATTTGATGTTTATTTACAAACAATAGAGCTCTCTGCATATCTGCCCATTAAGTCAACTTAAATTTAGCTGAGCACAAAGGCCCTACAGTGAAGGGCAAAGAGGGAAAAGCAGAAAAGTTCAGGTCATAACTTCAAGTGACCAACACCAATGTCTTAAGCCATGTTGCTAACAGACTATGAACTGCACTTATTAGCACTAAGCTTTTAAATGCTGTAGTGGATGTGGAACTCTTATCTTTACATGTGGGTGTCAGGACACTTTTTTCTTCACTGAATTAATTCAACAGAAAGAAATACGCAACCAACCCCCCCCCCCCCCCCGGAAGCTAGGCTTAACATATGATTTTGATTCAGAATTTAATACAAGCATTTCCAAGTAATACGTTGTGTAAGACACACTGACACCGTACCCAGTCAATGGGTCATTTTAACCTAACAGCACTAGGAACAGCATGACTAATAGCTAATTAGGTATGGGTTTGGACGTAGGCCTGGGTGCTGGTGGTGCATTTTGTTATGTGTCAGTGCAAATGTTTACAGATGATAGAACACAACAAAAATATAGAAAAAGCACTTAGGGAATGTTTGTGTTCTACCAAAGAACACTTGTCATCTCCAGGGAAAACTCGATAAGAACTAAAAAAACTGATTCAGAACATGACTTCAGGAAAAAATAGGCAGAACTTCAGTATTCCTGAAAATTGGTCATTTGACAGTCCTGAAAATAGCTGCTCGGATCCACAAAACCAACCAAACACGGGCAGCTGCCAGTTCAGCTGCCTTACTTTGCACAGGCTGCGTCTGCGGTTCAAGATTCACCAAAATGAAAACTGTTTCCCTGTCTTCTTTCAATCCCTAATTTAACAGCCATGTTTAGTAATGAATGCAGCTACACTATTTCCTATAGGATCCAAAACACACGATGCAGATAAGTTGTGAAGCTTCTATCTAAAACAGAAAAACAGATCGCTAATTTAACAGAATAATTTGCCACACCGGTCAGCCTCATTCTGAGTTTGGTTCAGCTCAACAGATTCACTGAAAAACATTCCAGCATTAGTTTGACTATAACCGTACTTAGAGAACTGGCAGTAGTTCTTGGTAAGTCACCGAGTGCTCACACTTGTACGAGGCTGTGCTGCATCTGATAGACCGGGGAAGCTTCTGGCAAAATCAGAGTTTAGCAGCAAGGGCTATTTATCTCCTTGTGGTCAGGAATTCTTGAATCTGGAGTAAATCACGTATTAAGTCCCATAGTCCATGATGACCTGCTGAAGGAAGCTCCTATCACTTCTCCAATCACTGACCTCCTTTCAACATTTTCTGAGGTTTTCCAGTGCATCAGAGGAGACACGTTCCGAGCATTAGCTTTTCCTTTCTAGAAAAGGAACCACTACAGACAAAAAGGATTAACAGCAATCATTCACTTCCATGAGTTTTTTTTTTAAACCAAAAAGTAGTTTTCTGGGCAGTCACGGGACATGATTCTTTCATGCTGTCCTGCACAACAGAGAGCCCTCCCCCCACAAATGAGGTATCTGATCCAAACGGGCTCAGCTGTCCCTGCTTCATGTTCCAGGAGTTAGAAGCACTTGTGCAAACACCACCTGAGGTGACTCAACATATACAGCATCACATTAGCTTAAAAGCTGTGGAGGATGTGGTGCTGCTGGCTGCAGAGGAAGCATTCCTTCTCTGCCACCCCCCCCCCCTGCAGTTGTGGTTGAACAGACACATTGCTGTCTGTGTGCATGAACACCAGTTGCCTTGAGGCCTGCGGTCGATGTGTTCTGCCTTCAATAAGTGGGCTCTGTGTTGTCTCAGCTAAAACCAGAAATAAGTGCAATACAGTAGGAACAAAGCAAGAACCCCCACCCCTAAGAGACAAGAAACCTCACGCATCTTCAAAACCCCAAACGCTTGTGGCTGAGTCCAAATCTCTGCTCCCAAATTTCCTCTGTCTTCAGTTTGGTTCTGAGCTTGCTCTGAGCCTTTGCAGGAAGGGCACCCAGAGACACCTCAGGCATCTGACTGCGCAGAGTGGTTTCTTCGCAAAGATGCTGCCTTTTTCCAGGACTACTTCGGTAATACCTCACAACATGGACGGCTGGCAGGGATCATGATAAATGACCAATCATGATTCCTTTGAACTGACAAAGATGAAAGACAAAAAAAGGTTATTTCATAAACTACAAATAACTTGAATTTTTTGACAAGTCAAACTTGAAGCCATTTTTTGCAGAAGAGGCTAAAATACAATCAGATACCTTACTCCTAATTAAGGCTTTGAACGTACCAGCTTTCAAATAATTCAGCATTACACTCTCGAGTGTACCTGACTTCTTCAAGAACAAACTTCTGTGTTGTGTTACTAAACCACCGACTTAAGAACAGGTCTGTAGTTCTAACACAAAAAGCATCATTAGGAGAAATACAGATGTGCTGGATTAAAATTGTCCTAAGGAAGAAAGGCAGTACTTCTATTCCTCTGCACACAGGAAGCTATTGTAAATGAGCACAAAACAGCTCTTTCATAACAAAAATAAGTTACCAGTGTGTGCAGAAGCTGCACAGAGGACAAGAGCTTCATGCAACGTCGAGAGCATCGCATCTCTTTCCACGCTGTGGATTACAGAGCACAAGCATCTGGTCAGCTTTCAGGCAAAGTGGTCCAATGCTCTCCTGCATGCCAACAAGCAGCACTGATAAGAAGAGGCTCAGGACACATGGATCTCAGTCCAATGTTTTGATTTTAGCAACGATCTGCTGTTCTACAGTTATTTCACATTTCACATTCCAACTTCTCCTTGCTGGCGTAACTGGTTCCACTATGCACTACATAAACGCTTTTTGCATTTTACTACCTCAAAGTAAGATTTAAAGGCTAATGCTGCAAAGCCGACTCTTCTTACACCAGCCTTAATTCTTTCTTTCACTTTTTCCAAGAGCAACTGTCACATAAGCCAAAAGGTGGATGATGGAAAGAAATCTTCACATAAAAGCTCTAAGGAATGATATTTAATGAACTTTGAGATGTAAAGCAGTGCACCACAGCACAGTTTAAGCTTCAAATACTAGGATGACATTTCTATTAAAAATAATTCACCTACAGATAGTACAGTCTAGTGTTTATTGTATGTTATGGAAGGTACACTTGAATTCCAAAAATTTAAAACATATAAAAAGTGGTTAAGGGCTACCATTTTATCAACAGGTGATAAATGTGTAAGAATGTTTATTATACAGCAGGGTACAATGGTAGTGTTAATGCCAACAGGGCACCACAGAAGTTAGTTTAAAAAAAATCTCCACTATGCTTTATACAAACAACACCACTTGCTGTTGTTTAAGAGTATCGGGAAAGGATCGCTGTCTGAGGGGGAACGTCTGTCATGTTAGATAGTGTCATAGTACATAGATTGGCCAACGTTTCAAAATAAAACTAGAAATGCTGTCATTACTTCACAGAAATGCACATCCAATATTTGTTTTCAATAAGAACAATAGGTACAAGATTATAACTCTCCCTATATGAAATAATTTACACACAGATGGAAGCTACGCTATCTAAAATAATCACTAAATACATTTCTCTTCTGGGAAATAAACGAGCAATTTCTGTTCTGCATGATCAATATCAAAAACGTATAGCAGAAGTAGTATATCTTTAAACATAACTGATGCTCTAAAAACAAAATAAAAAAGGAAGAAAGGAAAAGAGAAAGATTTTCCATGAATGTGCAACCTAAAATCAACCAAGCTGATATTGTAGTACAACCATATTAAGAAACCACTGATCAGAAATACGACTTGATGGAAAAAGTTTATAATCCACAAAACTGTTCATCAGGCCATGAAGTGTAATAGCTCCACAGTTGACAGGTATAACTGAGGCCACACGGATACGTGCTATGTTTGATCTCCAGGAAGCAGATACTCAGGCAGAAGATGTGACGCTTTGTTTGTAGACAGCGTGGTACGCGTTTCTCAGCAAGACGTAAGGGAAGCAAGACTCCAGGAGATCCATCGTCAGGAACGGGGACTCCTGCACAATCTGACCAACAGCAGAAACGTAAGGCTGTGCACAGCACCTTCTACATTACTTCTTCGATGGAAATTCTTTTAATATTGTACAATCAAGAGTGGGAATTGTCTGAACAATAGGATACCACAACAGCAACAAACAACAACGTACTGATGCTGGGGAATAAAAGACAGAGTACTACTGACTACTGACAGAGTATTACTAAGAATGACATCACAAACTACTTCCACTGGTTGATGAACTAAACAACCAGAGGTGTCAACAGTGTGATGCTGATCCTATTCCTTTAGTTAGTTACCCCAATAAAACAGACAAAGCTTACCATGTCCAATAGTAGATAAACAGACTCTCTGTTCCTTGTAGTAGTTTTGTCCGTCTCCTGGCCAATCTTGAGTAGACTAGATGATGCAAGCTGCACAAGATGAATATTTCAAAGCAATTAAAAAAGCACACATCAGCTTCCACCCTTTCACTCCACACACATTTCTGAAGATATCAATAGCCTATTCAATAGTGACAGCACTGAACTTGCAACTACAAAGCAGCCAGCAACCATCAGTGCTGGGCTTTGCTCTCAGGGAGACGTTTTTGTTTACACATAGCAACATTTAATAAGCAGTTCGTGCTACTTCAGGCAAAAAGCCATTTTGTTTATTGTAAAGAACTTCTGCTCATCAAAACAAATAGCCAAAGTAGGTAAGTTGACTGTAATTAAGTCCACTGAAGCCAATAAGAGAGCTCCCTTTGGATCAAGATCTTCCTTTCTTGGTCTTTCCCACTATGCATATAAACTTACTGCATTATCATTTAAATTTTCTACTGATTGATATTATAACCAGTTTGCTGTAGAAGGACAACTCTCACTTGCAAAACTATATGTTTAATTTAAGAAGTGTCATCCTAACCGTAAAATTGTTGCATTTTATTAGACGATAAGCAACCTTGCATTGCTGGCTTGAAAAGACAGCCTAAAAATAAATATCCAAGAAACTTACACATATACTCCAGTACACATGATGACAGAACATAACCAAATACTGGATGTGCAGATAACATGTAGCCCATGTTTTCATACCTCACAGAAACACAAAAGAAATCCAATCTAAGAGCAACACCAACAATAAGACCCATCTCCTTCCAGCTGTCATGTGTACCATTATGCACTCACGTCAAGCAACAGCAATATAATTAAGCAACATTTACCATAACGGGATTTAAATTTCAAAAATTAACTCTACAAAACCTCTCTATTCCTCTAGAAGCAATTTCTGCAAATTAATTCCTAATGTAAAGTGAATGTGTACGCTTCAAAGAATCTTAGCTCATACTCAGCGGTACTAAATAACCCAGAGAGTTTTTCCTGTCTTTAATTAACATTGACAGGAAAGCAGATCATCTCCAGCAGCGTATTTTCTCCTCAGGAGGTGCTTTCCTTCCAGACTAGCAGTAAGTGACAAATAAAAGGGGTCATAAAAGATAAATTAGCAAAATATCTGAACCATCAAGTCACAGTCTGCACAGTGGTCTGAAATCAGTTCATAAACACTGCAAAAATGCAATCCTCATACCAAAAGTGTTTTTGTCACATGAAACCATACTGGTTTCCTTCACTTGTCAAATGTATGCAACTTGACGCAACCACCTCTCTTTCATCTCTTACAGCCAGCAGTTGCATTAGACAAGGTCAGCGGCTAAAGGTTTTCTCAGTTGAACAAAATGCCGCGAGCTTCCAGAATGGAAACAGCCTCTAAGGAAGAAGAAAGAAAATTGCTTCTGTGGAATTTTCCTTACAGAAAGGGACCACAACCCGACCCTCGTAACTGAGGAAGGTAAGAAGCAGGGTGGGTGCGTTTCTGCATTTCACAGATAAGCATCAAAAAGGAATAATCACTCCAATCAGTATTCTTTTAAGGAAAAATAAAATAAAATGAAGTCACCATTTTAACCTTTAGTTTCCTTTTCAGTAATCTGTAATCAAGAGCTATCTTAAAAAAACAACACAACCCTGTTTCTCCTTAAGAAGCATGCCAAAATGAATTTAAACATCTTCAGAACCTAAAGGCTTCTGACTTCATTTGAAGCATCAGTAGGGATAGCAACACCTCTGATCCTCTGCCTACTCTAAAGCATAGAAATGTCTCTTCCCAAATATCCTTGTACCGTGCAGCTATCAGACAGCTCCCGTGCAAGGACAGCACACACATCAAAAGGTACAACTCAAAGAACCGCTCCAGAGGTACCTACCCTGAAAAGACAAAATCATTTAAAAGAGTCCAATACATTGAGGGAAGAGTTAGCTAGACAGAATCATGATTTCACATGCACTACACGCCGTTTGCAGTCATGGACTGTACAAGAGGTGATAAGCGCTAAGAAACTAATTAATACACAGAGGATTATACTGAAAAAAGCTGATTTTAGAAATTAAATCATACATACAGCCAAAAATTCTTTCAGACGGTCTTCAATGCTTCCCTTGTGGATGGTAAATAAAGCCGCAGCAATCTGGTTGATAGCTTTTGCCAAGCAATGAATGTTGTTGCAATGCCCTAAACAAAAACATGCACAAATTACCTCAGCACTGTGTTTGAAAATGATAATGTTTTGGAAAATATTATCAAACAATAAGCTTACTCATCACAATGAAAGAGCAAGTTTCATCATCTTAAACAGCAGCAGCGAAGTGCTCTTTCACACAAACTCTGTATCATCAGAGCAACCTCCAAATGCTGAACTACACTGCAAAATTTGATGGTATCACCACTTGACAGACAAAACATTCTGTACAAAAAAAGACTCGATGAGGCTAAACGGCTGCTTCCTCCCCTTACTGTACATGAACAAATCAGCAGGCTTGGATGTTATTCCCCCAGGAGATCTGTAGGACCTCCCGAACCAAAGTAGTGTATTTCTGACAGCTCAATGTAACCAGCTTGCCAAGATTCACCTTGGCTTCAGGGGACTGGAAGGAGACTGGAAGGAGACTGGAAGGAGACTGGAAGGAGACTGGAAGGAGACTGGAAGGAGACTGGAAGGAGACTGGAAGGAGACTGGAAGGAGACTGGAAGGAGACTGGAAGGAGACTGGAAGGAGACTGGAAGGAGACTGGAAGGAGACTGGAAGGAGACTGGAAGGAGACTGGAAGGAGACTGGAAGGAGACTGGAAGGAGACTGGAAGGAGACTGGAAGGAGACTGGATGACACGGGTTTTCAAAACGAGCTACAGCTGAAAAACAAGAACTGCTCATCAGCAAAGCCTGCTATTTCTTTTGGCAGCTTAGTCCAGTCCAGCACAACAGAACAAAACCAACAGAGACCCAAACAGATAGCTTGGGGAACTGGAAGAAAAAAAAAAATTGGTCTTTGAAGGAGTTAACAAGTAAGGATGTTTGCAGACAACGCTGACAGGTTACTCCAAGCCACCCATTTTCTGACCATTGCTGAGAAACTGTGGCCTTCCAATGCGTGGCAAGTCTCACACTTTCAGGTCAGGCTATGTCTCTGTAGCCTGCTATTCTAGTCTAGTCTCTAAACACAAACTAGCGCTCTGTCCCAGAATGCGACTAAGTTGGGATCTCTTAATGAGAACAAAAATCAAGCAAAAAGAAAAGCCTGTTAGAGCCCCCAGTCTGAACCTGAAACTAGTGAAAGAAACTGCCTCAATCTTGAAGAAGGCAGAGGGAACACAGACACTGCTGAAGCTGTCCAAGAACTGTCTGTGTTTGGGACAAATCTCTTGCCAGATTAGAAAGCTGAAACTCCTTCAAAACTGTGACCTGTTGATGGTAAAATTCAGGATTTAGCCAGGGAATTTACTTCATAAAGAGCAGCATTATTAAGTTCCTATTCTGGAAACAGCATCTATTTAAAGTGTCTAAAGTCAAGTGTTCTACAATAAGGGACAGAACAGGAAAACATAATAACACACAGCTAAGGCAGAAATGACAAGGTCTATTCTGTTTGTTATTTGTGAAGAGTGAACATATTTTATATATTCCTTTTGGCAGACCATTTTCCTCTTAATAAAAAGGAGTCCATACAGTAAAGAATTACATAATACAGAAACCACATCTCATAAAATCAGTAGGAACTCCTAATACAGGCTTATTTGAGTTCTAAATGCAATTCCTCTCCAGTCAGTTTTATGAGATCTTATTAACTTAAGAAACCTCTTATGAAAAAGGCTTTGCCTGACTTCAGGTTAAGAGTTACTGAATTAAGTGATAGAAACTAGAATATTTTGGCTGCATCATATAATACAGACAACATAATCCTCATCTATTGTTTCAGACTGCCAGCAGCCGGAGGACAAAGAAGATCCTTCTGAAGAGAGAGGAGCTTGGGAGAGGCAAACTGCACGAGGTCCAACCTGCTGGAGAACATCTGTGAGCAGCAACATCTCGCTCACCTGACTCAGGTACATAGGAAGAAGTTTTCACAGGGGTAGGTGCAGCTCATAGACATACCTTATTAATTAATGACAAGCAAATATAATCACCATTAAAAACCTGTAGTACAGTTTCTGTGGCAAGTAGTATATGTTTCGAGATCACAGCTGAAAAAAGGCTACTGAAGGAAAAAAACAGTATCAGAAAGTGCTTCCAGCTGATCTCTTCTTACTAAACTACAAAAATAAATACTTAAGAGACATGGCCTCAAACACATATAAGCGAGTTCATCTGGGTGACACCAGCCTAAGTGTCCTCTAACAAGCAAATGCCTCTGCCTCTCCCCATCAATCATTTCACAGTCCTTCATACTCTATGTATTCTGAGGTTTTTCATTCAGCCATCGTAACTGAAAAAACAGGGTGGCAGAAACAGAGTGTAGATAACACAAAACAACCCTGTGGGATACAAGCTGTTCTCGCTGTTCATCAGAACAAGCTGTTAGCCTCAAACACTTGACCTTTCAAAACCATGTTCAAGCTCTACTCATTACATGAGAGATTTATCCAACTTTTTCACAACAGGCAAAGGGCTACACAAACTGTTTAACATTAGAGTTAACAAACCCTTGATCTTTTAAAAATGAAGATCATCTTTCCCTATCAAGAAGGATAATTGAAACGCATAGTTAAAGTAGACCTGATTAAAAGGAAAGCAACTAAGAAAATAGAAAGAAAAACCTCAAAGTATAGCTGATAAATGCATGCAGAATAAACAGTCCTTTATGCAAGCTACACAACATAATGCCAATAGCTTGAGCAACTGAAAGGTGACGCTTGTATGTATTGGAACAGTTTCCTCAGTCATTCTTTTTCAACTTAATTTTGTCTGAAAGAAACTTTTTCTTGGTGGATTACAAGCAAAGAATTTCCTTGAGGCAATGTACTCTCTGTAAGCTGAACTATTCCGTAGGTTACAGTCCTGTTCACAGCTCATACCTTCTGGATTCCATCTTCAAAAGTTAATGTTCAGTAATATGAATAGCCCATTAAAAACAAAAGCTATGATGTATGAGTAGCACAAAAGCCAACAAAGCCATTGCTAAAACATCTACACACTACGCCCTAATTAACACAGAACATGCTCTCCGCCAATTTCACACACTAGTACAAGATCGCCCCCTACAGCAAATAAACTGCTCTCAAAGTTTCAAGCAAAAGATTCCTCCATTGGAAATTTCAAAACAAGAGATGAGCAAATGCTTCACAAAGTAGTTCTCAGAAAACTTATTCTGGATCTTCCCTGTATCTTTTACTTTTGTTCATTAAGAAAGAGAAATAAACATTCACTGCAGAAGCATTAAAAAAACTCCCAGGACTATAATGAAGAAAGCATGCAGGGCTAACATTTTGCTGACATTTACCTTCAATGGCAGGACTGTACTGAGACATCACGTTACTAGCCAGAGTTGGCAAGGAGACTGCCACGAAGACCATGAGAAGACAAGCAATTTTGTATTCTTCTTCTGGACTAATGTTTTCTGAAAACAAAAATAATAAGCCCTTTAATACCGGATCATAACCAGTCATTAAAACATATGGAAATCCCCTGCTCTGTTAACCCAGTTTAAACACTTCATAGCTGTACCTCAGCAAAAGCTATTTGAAATGCCATTGCAGATACTAGTTGTTTTCCTAATATAAAGCTATGTGTATCAACATATAGTACATACAAACAATTACACTTTTGTATTTGACATACACTTTGTATACAAATTGTGCTTGATAGAACTAACTTTTAATACTGAACCGCCTCTTGAAATTATCTATATTTGCTCCTCCCAAGTAGCTACTATTAAAGCAAGAAAAACAAAAAAGTTAACACCTGCAACAGTTACAATCTGATAACTTATATTATCCATTGCACTTCCGGGAAGGATGGGAGGGGGAAAAGGCATAAAATGCTCAGTAAGGAATTGCAGTATGGCTTGGGTTGCAAGGGACCTCACGGATCATCAAGTTCCAACCCCTGCCCCAGGCAACGTGCTGCCAACCACTAAATGCTGCACTAGATCAGGTTGCCAAGGGCCCCGTCATCCAACCTGGTGGCCCTGAACACCTCCAGGGATGGGAAGACTTAATACTGTCAAAAAACACTTATGGAACTTAATTCATGCCTTCAAAACTGCCAGAAGAAGGGCTACACATGTGAGGGCATCAGTACGTTCGGTTTACATGTTTCCCATGGTAAACTGCATGTTAGCATCTGTATTACGGATCAGTAACAGTGTCGTGAAATTCATCAGATGCGTAAAAGATGAAATGCCAGCTGAAATGTCTAATTTAATTACACAGATTTGTTACAGATCAGTGGAACAGAACTGATCCCATCTATAGCTGTTCACAACAGAATCCTATTTCTCATGTCCTTCAAGTACAGCAGTTTTTAACCATCAGCCACTAGCTTTCTGCAGCACCTACCTATTACCTTTTTCTTAGGTCAAGAAAACAATTCATACGTAGTTGATCCTCAAGATGCTCATTAGTGCATTCTAGGCAGTCTGCACAGAACATGCACATTCTTCAGGCAACTTACAGAGTTGAAAGGAATACAAAGGACCCAAGATACATAAACCTTCTCCCAGCACTTCAAACACAGCCATGTCTCGGGGTGCTCAGCTTTTTGCTCCTCTTTGATTCTCGTCCGTTACATTTTTAAAATTGTAGCTCCTTACCTGATTTTTGGGAGGACAGTGCTACAACCAAGGCAGGATCAATCTCACAAGGCAATCCAGCAGCTGATGACAGTTCATATACATTCATTGCCACCTGAGGATGAGAAGAAAGGCAATTACAAGATAACTGAATGCTTTAGTGTCAACTTGATGAAGCGCAGTAATGCTGACAAGTTTAAAACGTTTACATTAGTTTGATGCATTAATAGACTTTGGAAACAAGGCAGAAACTAAATGAAGAACTTCTAGATTTGACTGTTTTGGTTTTTCCCCACCTCTAACTTACTTTGAGCTGGTCAGTCAGTACTTTGTGCGTTCATTTACCATTTCTTTCTCTCAAGCCAAACAAAGCCTTTCTACAAGGCCTCCAAAGCAAACATCCAGACTTTCAATTGGCTATTTCTGCCAGAGACAATCAGCATCCACAAAGGTTGCACTTTTAGACAAAAGCCGCAAATCACAAGTTAATGAAGTATCAGAGTGAGGCAGGCATCTTACAACAAGCAAATCTGATACAGTGTCCAGTGATTGCAGATGCCAAAAATTACACTGTAAGTGATCCCAACACTTGGAGGAGCTAAGAATGCCTTTCAATCTAGACCATTTCCAAGCCTGGCTCAGGTTCCATTTTATACCATTGCCTAGGTAATTCTGCATTTTCTTCTTTCCCTAATTTACACATGGAACTGAACACTTAAACGTGCAATTCAAAACAATCTTGCCAAAAGGAGGTTTGTACCGAAGGGCCCTGTGAAATGCTGGTGATGTGCCTTGCACACAACAGCTCTCTCATCAGCTCCCACAGAGTCAGCCAGCTGCAGAAGGCAGTACAGTGTTTACCCAGGTGGTCAGCTCAGCTACCTGAGTGCAAACCCCTACACAATAAGGACACTGCTTGGTCTGCATGGTGCTTCACCATCAGTGGACACACCATAGCTTGAGCACAGAGCTGCCTTGAAAGAATTACACAAATGGGAGCTGGATTATCACGAATGAGTTAACTATTAATGCTGGATCAAGTACAAGCCTGACTCTAATAATAATAATAATGCAATACCTTGACACTAAAAGTAAAGGCAAAACAAATCTTCATCTTATTCATTCTATCAGTTTTCCTAAATTTTAAGTTCTAGGGCTACCAAAATAATATTACATGTCAAGTATATGTTTCATTAACAAATTAATGCTATTTCCTACAGCAAATTCAGCATGCAGAAAGTTACAATATTACTGTATCCTAAAACATGCAGTTTTCTCATCTGTTGTTTTCTCATCTTAACTTGCAAGTTCCATACATGACAGGACTGGGGAGAAAGTTCAAACAAGCAACTGCTGACTGTCTACAAGACTTAATTGTTAGCAGGCTCATAGCGCTGGCCACAGCAACAAGCTGTTTTCAAGACAAAGCTCTGGCAAAGTTCTGGGCATTACATGCCAGAGTTCCCAGTACTCCCAGAAGGCGCTGCAGAGAGCACTACACAGGTTTGGCTCCTTCTGCACTCACAGTCCTCCAACATCACCCTTGCAGGCTTGTGCTGACTTCTCAAACTAGACTACACATCTGCAGCCCACACCACAAGATGCAACATCTAAGCTTGATACCGTGCAAACAGCAGCACAGACTGTACCGTAGCCCTTGTATTATATCACACAGTTTGAACTAGAAAAACAAAGAATACAAAATAGGTACATCATGAGAATCACAGGGGAAGCGTAGAAGGCCCAGAAAAGACCAGCTGCCAAACAGTATATAAAGCAGGGGCAACTAGCTGGTGCAACATGGTGTATCATCTGGACAACAGTCCTCAGTATGGTTTTATTCAGTAGTAGACTGCTTTTCTGCCACTCAGTTATTACACCGACTGCAAATTACTCTGGGGACTTGCAAAACAGAATAAATAAGCACTATGCTTTGTCATATCTGCTGACACAAACGAGTTCAGTGATGTCATTAAGGATCCACTTAAATGTTCAAGATGATCTAATATGATCAGGTTTAAAATGCCAATGGTAAAAGACTGTCCTCAAGGATTTAATACTGTTGCAGCCTTTATTCTGCCCAATTTTTCAGCACTGCTTTGGCACCAGGGGTCATAAGCTGCCTAAATCAAATGATCAAGCACAAGTCAGCAGCGACTCCAGCTTATCCACAAGCTGATTCTTCACATTCAATAATGGAACATGACACTGCTGATCAACTACTTTCTATGCAATCATAGGTGAGAATTATTCTCTAAAAAGGTAAAAGGCTTTTCTTCCTAAGAGCAAAGGCAACTCGCATCATTTTTATGTAATTATTGTAAGCCAGCATCCGTGAAATGTATTCTTCAGAGATCCTGTGGTGGCATCAATTTCAGAGTTTTCTGGAGCTCAAACACTTACAGTTAGTCAGCATTAGAAGTCTCAGAAAGCACGTGGCATTTCAGCCCATGCGTTCATCACACAGCCTCAGCTTCAGACTGACTGCTGAACTGTGTTGTCTGAACTGGTGATGCTGACCTTAGAGGGCTTGTAACAGTTAGTATAATATGCTTCTTAGAAAGGTGAAGTACTTACAATTATTATATAATACATTCCATTAAACGCTTAAGTATTTCTCAGCAAGAATCAATGGCAAAACATAACCTTCAAGTTGAGGAATAACAACATATTCCACAGCTGCCACACATTTTCTGTCCCACCACAACACCAGCAAGGAACCTGCAAGCCTTCAGATGCTCCAGGCCAAAACGAGCTATTAAAAAAACCCACCAGGTAGCAGCTAGGGCCAGAACTATAACTAGGGCCACATAACTAGGGCCAGAAGCCCCACGATGCACTGACAAGGGGTTGTGAATGTAAATACACTATCATTCAGAAGCAAGGCATTTAATTCATGGCACTGCTTCTCCTCAAACATGTCTAAGATGAAGTTTGGAATAATTTTCTACTCAGGGCAAAAATCAGGCTTGTAGACATCCCATGCACAGAGCTCTAACCACGCACACAGCCTTTTAATACTCACTCACACAGGCTGCTTAGCTTCGTATTATGTGCAGTGCAGCATTCCTCCCTTTATTGCTTAGTAACAGTTTGGCACTTCATAAACCTTGTTCTTAATGTCTGCCATGAAAGTTCTCAGATGTTAAAACAGGTAGAAAGGGACTTGTCAGTCTATGTTTCCCCAGAACATGAGAAGGCTGCAGAAGGATAATGACTTATCTCTTCAGAAAAAACACTGCTCTTTGGTTCCAACATTTTTCATAAGGAGGATCAAAGTCTCGCCCCTTGCATATTTTCTGTAAGCTCCAAAAATGACTCCATTACCCTTTGGGCCTCACATTACCTTCATGTCAGTCTCTCTTGGAATGTGATCTTTGAAGTCCTCAATGGAACTTACAAGGAAAGGAATGTGGTAGGATAAGACCTAAGAGACACAAATGCAAAATGAGGACAACACATTTCCAAAGCTCCCCCCATCAGCTAGACAACACCATTTTTTTACTGCATTTATTTTTCCAAATGAGTCATTTTATACGTATTAATTAAGTTTTGGACCTCAGACATTAAAGCCCAATAAAATCAAGCTGTTGGTAAACAAACTGAAATCAGGCTTTACAACACACTGAGAACACCAGGAGGCCTGTTCCAACCACAACAGGATGGTTTTAATGCAGTATTTCTCTAAACAGTACTCAAGAAGTACTTGTTTTCCTAGAACTTGCAATTCAAGGTTCAGTTGTAACTAATTTAACCACACATCAGCCTTTTCAAAGCTGTACGTCTGAATGGGAAAATCTCAAATACCTTCTTATCCTATGCAATTCAGTACAAATTATTCAGAAAATACTCAGTCATTTCTTACATCTCTAAGTGCTTCCTGTGCCAGCGACCGAAAAGACAAGATGACACCGATAATGGTCATTCTCTTCAAAACACTGTCAACAGCTGAAGAGGAACAAGAACAAAAGTAAACAAAAACCTACCCAAATTTATAAGCTCAACTCAACAACAAAAAATGAAATGAAACAATGAAACCAGGAAGAAAAATGAAATCTAAATACCTCAAAATAGCACAATACTGAAACACAGACACTTAAGAGCCAAAATAAACATGTGCTTAAGCAGTTTCTTAAACCTGAGTTGATGATGAGATTTCCTGAAGAGATTCCCTGCAAACCATTCAACAGATGAAGCCTGTTACATACAGATGATGGTATTCAATGCTAAAACTAGAGCTGTGCTTCCTTGAGGCCAGAACATACCCCTGTAACTATTACTTGTTAAAAATAACTGTGAAATACATTATAAAAATGCTTTCAAATAACAGTTTAAAGCAAAGGAATCAGAAAAATACGCATCAAAAAAACTGTGCTTCCTATTTACACCTAAGTATTCACCTAGATTATTGTTGTTACAGATGCGTATTATCAGCCCTGATGAAAAAATGATGCTAAAAGCTCATCACATATCACCTACACTGAAATCTCTTTTTGTCTGCAGCTGAGGACTGGAGTACTTTGAAGAGATCCATCAGCTTGTGAGTTCACACATGTAGTATTACCAATCACTTCACATCCAGAAAAAGCAACGCACATTTCATTCCTCTCTTTACTGTGAGGGTGGTGAGACACTGGCACAGGTTGCCCAGTGAGGTTGTGGACGCCCCCTCCCTGGAAGAATTGAAGGCCAGACTGGATGGGGCTGAGAGCAGCCTGGTTTAGGGGGAAGTGTCCCTGCCTACAGCAGGGGGATGGAACTGGATGGTCTTAAAGATCCCTTCCAACCCAAACCATTTTATGACTCCATGATTCTGTCAACATTATACTGAGACATTCATTTAAAAGGTGTTCTTCACAAAGATAAGGATAGAAACAGTTCTACATCTTCAGTAAGGACCTTGCTAGTTACCCACATGATAATCTTTTGAAGAGTGCTGCCATCTGGTCTGGCTTGTCAAAGCTGGTCCTCATTTGTGTCAGAACTTCAACGTTCTCCACCACAAGTTTCTAAAGAGAAGCAAGGATTCGAGTCAGCTACCCATTCTGATAGGCTAATAAGATAAATGCCTGATTTAGGCTAATTGCTCCCATTTTATTTTTTCATTAACAAGCAAGAAAAGTAATTCTACAAACCTATGAAATAAGCTATTAAATATGCAGCAAATGAATCACTTCCAAGAAACTGCAAGAGTACACGCACATAACCAAAAAACTGATTGCTATGCTGAAAGCTGGAGAGCAAAACAGAACACCAGGTTACACTGAAATCAAGCTGGGCAATTTTAAATCAGTCTCTGCACCAGAATCTGGCAGATGCCTGACATTGGATTTGAAACTCCTCAAAAGCTCTACAGAATGGAAGCCTGAAGGCAATAGCCTGCATGCTGCTACTGAATCAAGCTTTCAGCTTCACAAAAATAACCAGCATATGGGTTTAAGGTTTAAAAAGGACAGGCAGAAATACAGTTCTAACAGTTAACTGAGGCCAACTTGTTAACCCTCCCCCCCTCATTTTAACTCCGGATACAAAGCCAGCACCTGGTCTGGGAAACAAAAGCAAACATGTGGAATCCTACTCTTAATAAATTCCCCATTCCTATTCTCTTGGTGCTTCTTTCCCCCAAACACAGATGTTTCTCTGCTCTCTCTGCAAGGCCAACCGCATCTGAGCCAAGCAGATGAACATTTTATTACTTTTTTTTCCCTCCAAATATGTGGTCACATGCACGTGGATGCACCTTGTGTTTCGCTTATCCTTACCAGTATCAGAAAACAACTTCAAGTTGCTTTTTTATTTTAAAAATAAAACCCACAGAGCTACAGTAACAAACGTGCTGAATTTAACAAAGTAGGACAAAAATAAATGGACAAAGACAGAAGCAACCAACAAGCATCTGCCCAGTGGCCTTCTGTTTTACTTTAAATGTCACCTTGCATTGCCACGATTGACATAATTTAACCCTCAATTCACAGCCTTCTCACCTGGCAACTCTCGTTCTAAAAACTCAACAGCTGGAATGGGCACAAAGAATCAACAGCCCCATCCAGCTTAGTGTCAATCACTTGGGTCAGGGTACCTGCATCCCCCTTGTGGCATCTGGGGGAACATGAGCAACCCTTCTCAAAAAAAGGCTTCACATCTTTTTAGGCTGCATACGTCTTAAGCAACTCAGCACTAACACTGATGGGGTTTACAGACAGAACAACATCTTTGAATATGTAACCTGAGATGCAGCAGAAAGCTGTACTTCTCTAAAGGCCTGGTACGCTCACACTGGCTGATGGAGAAAAAGTGAATGTTTCTTCTAAGAACTGACTGTGCCTCTTTAATAAAGGAGCACACAAATAGCCACACAAAACTCAATACTGTAAATTAACAGAGCCTGCATAAAGTCCTGCACACTCAGCTACTGAAGAGCTTGGTTTAACACAAAGCACAAATGCACAGCTTCGCCATTTGTGCCACGCAGTCGCTTCACAAGGATAGCACACAAATAGCTGTTAAACATCCTAAACGAAGCTGAAACACAAACCCACCCTTCTTTCCACCCAGGAGTTCCCCAAGATTACCTTAAGCTCGGCAACCTGCGAAGAAATGTGCCACATCAGACTTTCACTTAAGAACTTCATGCCATACGGTCCCAGCAGCTCAGAGAGGGCTCTCATTTCTGAGAAATACAAGAAACAATTCTTCAATCATTCCTTCTTCAGTCATTTGACATTCATAACGTATCAACTAACAGCGTTTTAATCACAAAACTTTTACCTCAAAGCTGCATCTCAGATTTGATAACTCGTGCTGTAACAGAACTGATCAGCAGTCACTGACACATCACACTCCTACTGCAGTTTTTCATTTTTTAACAAAAAGTAAGAAAAACGAGCTACTTCAAGGCACTAAGGCAGCAGAAATAAACAGAAATGAAAATACTCTGCAAGGTAACAAGAGCTGTGTAAGATGAAACGCTTCAAGAGTTGCTGTAATTCCCATCACTGAAGCAGACTACATTTATCCCTCACAAACATCCAATAACTACATTGAGACAAGTTTACCTGATATGTCAGAGTATTCCTCAGCATTAAAAGTTAACTCATTTTCCGTTGGCAAATTCACAAATGCCTTCATAGCTGGAAAATACGCTATGTGACCATTGCTGACCTGCCTTAGCAATGTTTCCAAATACCTTAACAGAAAGGGAAAAGGTTTTAAGATGCAGACATACATTGATAGAAGTGATATGCAAAGCTCATACTAAGTGTTCATACAGTTACTTACCAATTTGTGTACAGACTGGTAATGGTTGGCTCACCGTGGCTATCTAAATGCTGGGTTTGCTGAAGCAGAACATTGTTAAATACTCGTGTAATGTCAATCTGTACGTAGTTCTCTATTGACTGCAGGACCGTCATGTAGGCTCTTACGCTGGTTAATAGCTCTGAAGGCTTTGCAATCTCCTGTGTTGCTTGATTATACATAGTCATTCCAACAATTGACCTTTTAAAAACAAAAGGAGTTACACACCTTTCTTAGAAGGGTTAAGCAAAGAAGCAGATATAAAATTGGTCATCATTAATCATTTTAATAGCAAAGATAGTAACTGTTCTGGAAATAACGATGTGAAGATATAGCTAACAACAGATGAGTGCACAAAGTGACCAGGTTTGTTTTCCTTCTACTTGAAGAACAGCAGTAATTACATTTTCTGTTATCTTTGTCTGCCACTGAGTTCTGGTAATTCAAAGTCTCCTTGCAGCAGACCAGTGAACCCAAATACCTGAAACAATGCCATATACTGTGCAAAACAATCATAGCAACATCATAAGCGCCTAAGTAAATTGGCATCACCGAATCCTACCAGAAAAGACAGGACAAGGAATGCAGGATCAGGCTATACAGTAGATGATACTCAATTCAACATACTTAAGTCTCCACAAAGTTAAAAGTATAAGAATATGACTTCTGAGCTTTGCAAGCTACCTTTAAAAACTAATCTTATGTAGTAAGCATACAATACTCCCAATATCAAACCAAGACAGACTCATCTTGTTTATGAACACATTTATCTTTCCGTTACTTCTTACTTGGTAAAGCGGATTTCCAGGTGAGAGGTTAAATATTCTCTAGGGGTAAACGTGTGCTCCCAAACCACCATGTTCGGTACGTAATTGATTGAGAAGCAGAGCTCTGAAAGTGCAGTGTGCAGTTTGTCCAGGCTTTAAAAAGAAATTAAGAAATTGAAAACAAATTACTTAACATAACATAATATTATCATAGGAAAGATACATAGATGGAAGATGCCTCAAGATCAGCTACAGCTCCCTTCTTTCAACTTCTTTGAACAAGTGCAGTTCTCTGATGGTTGGTTGTTGCACCTGTAATTCCTTCTCAGCAGCATGTGTGCATTTAACCACTTCCAGACACAACACTGAACACCTCGTCCTCTTCTTATACCTCCCTTCTTCCTCTTCAACCTCTACAATCTTGGCCTGTGATCTTACCTAACACTTATTTCCTATATTTCCTCCCCTATCACCTCTTACATCCCAAGATGGATTCATTCATCTTCCACTCTCTCTTTCTAATGGATCTAGATTTGTTTCTAGTTTGCTAGTGCTTTCAGTTTTCCTATAGCTACAAGTAAGAAAACCTCCCCATACCAGCAGATGAAGGCAGCAAACTGACTTTCAGCAGCATGAGCATTCAGACCTATCTGTACTTCATCCAACTAACAATGTTAAGCAAGGCTGAACTGAAAGATGCCACCCATGCCTTGGGACTCCCACTTCCTCAGTTGATAAGACTACAGGAAATTTAACTACAGCATGGGAATAGATCCTTACTACTCTAGAAGGGTAACAGCCACAGTGCTTGGTAAGAGTTGCACATTCCTACCACTCTAAGTGAGAAAACCCAGTCTTTGTACAAGGTACGAGTACCGTATGTCCACAGACCAGGAAGTCATTGCACTTACCATCAACTTTACTCTAAGAATGTAAGCAAGAAGTAAAAGTCACAAGTTTAGACTTGGGAATCACTGTGAAAGGAACAGGAGAGGCTGCTTACTTGGTCACAACCAATCTGTTTTTTCTCATGCTTTCTACTCCTGGTTTCTCCCGTTCAGGTTCTCCTTTCTTTCCCGTCTGTTTTTTCGACTTCTTGTTCACTGCTTGACTGATGGTTTTGGCACAATGCTTTGGCAGCAGCTGGGAGAGGGAAAGAAATCACCCCCACAGTTAAAAACCAACTGCACTGCAGCCATGAGATAAAAAATAAGCTTACAAGTAGGTGGAGACCTCATGACACAAGTAACAACTCCTTTGATAACTAACAGGATCATTTAACATAAAAAGTCTTCATCAGAGTACTTATCACTTTATGAACACTGAAGTTCCTGAGGTCAGGGGAAAAGAGGTGAAAAGGAAACAGAGCCATAACATTTCACAAAGTCTAACTACCTAGAAAGCCTGAAAGGAGAATTAAAGCAGAACAAAAAACACTCACCTGATCACTCAGCGTACACTGTTCTGTGCAAATGTCTGTGATAAGATTTCGAGCCTGCTTAGCCATTTCATCCAGGAACATGTTACATAAGGAAAGACTACGATCTCCAATGTGATGCCGCTGTTAAAAATCAAATAGAATTTAGTTGTCACTTTCCTCTTAGTTCCACACTACTCCAAAAATACATTGTTCTGCAGCTCATTCACATCTGGAGTGACAAAAAGCACATTACTGAGTCCTGAACAACGCTGAGTTGTGAACAATCCTGAGTCCTTTCATTCTCCATTATGGTTTTTTTACTGCAAAGCCCTGTACTGTGAAATTTTCAGTTACTGACATAGTGCGTTACATACTCCAAAAAGAAAGAGAAAAGCAAAAACTTCACTAAAAGGCGACAAGTTTTTAAAAGCAGATATTCATCGCCAATTCTGAACAACATCTGAAGCAGCCAGTACTCTAGGCTAGTGCAAATCTCACGTTTAGTACTGGTACAAATCAATGAAGAGAAAAAGAAAATGTAACTTAAGCTACTGCAAGCACACAGCACCATTCATTCCCTCAAACAAGTGTAATAAGGAAGCCTTGCTGCATACATTTCTGGACTAGGTTCCTCTGTATGGGATCCACACAAGTACAGCCTTCTGCCTTCATGACATCCTTCTTCTACCACTAATGCTTACTTCGTAACAGCCACACCACCACACACTGTAGGGCACACCGCAAGGATTATTTTTCCAAACCTACAACAGCTACCAAGTGATACAGTTCTTATACTGTGGCTGTGGCACAAGGCGTTTGCTCCAGCTGAGTTCACAGCAACAAGCACACAGCAGGCTTTGAGCTTCGGCCACTGATTCCTAGCTGGTACTGGAATGGTTCTGAAAGACATATCCTGTCCTGAAAGGAAGCTTTCATCGAAGCTTTGTTGTAGTAGCCTAACAGACCTAGTAACTTCATATTAGCACTTCAGAATAAAAATCCACTTACACAAACACTACACCAGACTGGCCATGCAAACCCTCTGGGTAATTCCAAAGTCTATGGGCATACATGCAGTACTAAAGGATCTGTTTCATCACATAAAAATACCAAGAACTTCCTCAGAAAGAAATCTGCTTTAACAAAGGATCAAGTTTTTGGAAGCAGCACTCCACAATTCGCATTCCTATTTCTACCCAAATAAGAAAATATAGCAAAGCGAATGCTTACATTGTACCACGTATCACTTAAGATTACATTTTCAAAGGCTTGCTAAGGATAACAGTATAACGGGCCACGCTGAACTCCCAACTCACTATTCCACTTCTATAACTATGAGTTAATAAACTTACGAATTGTAGCAGGCAAACAGCACATAGCCACACACAAACCAGTGACCCGGAAAAGTCATTTCACTTTTGGACCTGAACTCAACCTCTTTCTAAAGCAAAGACAATCATACTTCAGGAAACAATCCTAAGCACAGTAAAGTGCTGAACTTTGCCTTTTTATCACTCTCCTTCCTCTAATCCAACGCTGCTACAACAAATACCTTACAGCCCTGAGCACCAGTACTTCCGATTTTTAAACCAGAGCTGACAGTATCCAAGACATTGTATACAAAATTACCTCTTCTGGGCACAGTTCGTGGGTGCAGCTCATAAAATGAGTACAAAGGAGTGGGAATGCAATCGAGTATCTTGATTGAGAGGGAAGCTCCAAACACTGCTGAAACATCTTCTCAAAAGCACGACTATAGAAACTAATGAGAAAAAGACACTTTAATGGAATACATGTCTAAGCCCACTGCAAATGAAGTCTACTTACACAAATCAAACTCGCTGTTAATGCCAGATATGTCATTATAACATATGTAATATCAGATAATGCATATTGCTTTCAAAGACATTCACTTCTTACCCATTTTGTTTGCATCTCTTGTTATGCGACCATTTTTATTCTGATGTTTGACACGTGGTCACCACAAGGATTTGCAGCTTTTGCTAGAACTCATTACATAAGAACTCACAAACGAGCCCAGATCAGTTATGTGACTGTCTGAACAATCTCTGACAGACCTTCCGAGAAATAACAGCTAACCAGAACTTCATCTGAGTCTCCCACTGAAGTATCCTATGAAGCTTATTAAAAGTTAAACTTGCAAGGACAAATCAAACAATAATTAACACAAATATGCGCTCAGGTTCGTAACTTACCAGAATATAGAGAGATCTGAGGTTTCAACCAACATCTCCACCAAAGAATCTACCATTTTTGTGTGGAAAATGATGGTGTTCATCATTTTGCCTAGCTCCCTGTGGTCTGCCAGTCCAAGAGAAGCTTTAGAGACACTGGTGTAGGCCTGGACAGAAAAAGAAAGAAAATGAAACTACCGCTGCTTTTTTTGACTATTTCATTGCTATTGTCCAACACGAAAGTTAAGCACTGATTATGCTGTGCAGAGAACAAGTATTTGTAACGACTTCACACAGCCCATTTTAACCTTTTACTGTATTTTAAGGAAAGCAAACCGCCTTTCAGCAAAGTCTCCAGATGTCTCGAGTATGACAGCAAGGCACAGAAGAAGTGAGGCAGGAAAACACTGACAAAACACTTACACACACTAGAGGAATCAAGTTTAGAGAACCTGCCCCTCTGCTTTGTAATATTCATGCTTTGGTACGCAAGAGAAAGAAAGTGCATTTTTCAAATACGAGAATATACCATGTCTATCTAATATTGAGATTATCGTCTAAACACTTCTCCCCCTTTTACTATGTGAACTGGAGACAGGGTAACCCCAGCACACACAAGCGATCTCACTGAACATTCTCTTGCCGAGCAGCCTCTACCTTCCCTTAGCTGGGCAGGCTGAATCATATTCAACACAGCACACAGCTGCCAACAGCCTCCTCCTCCACAACACATTCCATTTCCAAATTGTTAAAAATGCTCCAAAGAATTATTTGCAAAAAGTAGGTGGCGATGCAAAGGGAAAAAGAAAGTTACACCAGAACACAGAAAATTGTCCTGTGTGTTTGTTAGTTTTAATTGCGCAGAATGTCCTTACATAGCCTGTCACCTACTTGCAGTAGCAGTAAGAACTTAAGCCAAAACATGCTCTAAGTTGAACGCCATGCAGACATGCAGTCTTACCTGCAATCTAAACCAATCTAGTCTCATTCCTCTGAAGTCAAATACCTCTCCATCTTCAACTGAAAGAAAAATGAAGGCAAAATACTGAACATAAACACTCAAGGGAGGTAACTACAGCAATTCAGAAACACTAAGCCAGTAAAAAAATTACATGGCTATTAAACCTCTTTCACTTGATAACTTCAATCCAGCACAACCATGCTAACAGGCATTGAAATGTTTAAATAAGAATACATATAATATCCTTTCTAAATTAAAGCTAGTGTCCTTCAAATAGTGTAGCCTTATCTGTACAGAACTGCCCAGGAGAAAGGACACAGATAAAGAAGCAGATACAATAATGGAAAAGAAACAAGGAAGTCAATTGCGTCTATGCCATTTACTGTTATGTGCAATCAGAAGTAGCAGGAAGCCATGAAACTTTCCAAAGAAACATTTCATTTGGTTCCCACTTTCCCCCACACTCATAGGAATAGACTTACCTTGCTTCACACTTAGCGAAGTCATAGTGTTTACAAAGGAGGACATGATGATGGATTCATCCTCTGGGCACACTGACAGATTCTGAAATAATTGTTGTTACTGTTATTATTAGTTCAAAGCTCATTTAGAAAAGATCGTCAAAATTTATAACAAATTATCATCTGCAATCTGATAATACGTTCTACATACTTTACAGAATATAACTTAATCAGCAGAGTTTCAAATAGTGAGAATTAACAAGTACTATTTTCCAGTTCATTGGTTAATGACTGTACCCACAAAAGGTTGTTTCCAAACCAACTTTGTCACGAAAGACAAAAATCTGTCAGTAACCATTCCCACACATGTTCAGGCTGTTGTCATTGACAAAATGGACAGGGACCATCTTTGTGCTATACAAGAGACACCAAACATTTCTCAGACCTCTACAGGCACCTGATCTGTCTGCACAGATAATTCAGCTGGGCTCAGAAAACTCAGCAGAGCCCAGCTCAGAATCACTAGGCTTCCCACAGACCGATCCATCAGCAGATTTCTACTAACACCGACTTGAGTGACTTAGAGCACCTTAAAGAGAGTCTGCCAAGTATAGAACTCCTACAACAAGGAACAACTGATGAAGAAGCAGTTGCAGCAACTGTTAAGATCATATTTCTGTTAAATATGAGGTTCATATAATTAAAAGTAAAACCAAGGATCTGGTTACATTTCACATTGTAGACTACAGTAATATAAACTGATAAATAAACAGTTTGAACTGCATGTTAAAATGAACAGCAGAGGAGATCAGCTCCCCCTTCTGGTCACTGATACACTACCTTAAGTAAGAAAGTTACTTCTGGAAACAGCAAAAGAGCTTAATACTCAATAGAAGCTACTCCAGTTTGAGTAGCTCCTGTGTTCACTACATTAGGGCTCCACCTCGTGGCCGTTCAGAAACGTAATCAAAGCAGCTCAGAAATCCTGCCAGTTATTTGCCAGCCTAGACAAGAATAAGAGTTTTGACAGCACAGGGCTAAGTGACACTACATCAACTCTTAGGCAGCTCAGAAGCTCTCTAGTGTATATTTACTTGCAGAGATGAGAGAGGTACCAAAGGAGACCACAGTAAAACAGGCTCTGGTGACCCCTACAGATACCTGACTTCATATTTAGGTTATTTAAGCATGTTAAGCTGACACTGAACTGCATTAAGGGTGTTATTTAGGCAGCGCTGCTGCTCTCAAAAGACTTAAAGAAGAAACATTGTACATAAAAGAACCATAGTGAGCAACACCAGCTTGACACTGTTGCAAGCACAGTTAGCTTCTCCCCACTCAAAAGCAGCGGAGCAAAACACTTTCTTGCTCAATAATAAAACAGAAGCATTCCCCAAGTCATTAAAAGGAACCTCAGCCCTCCAGGAGAAGCCTTTAAAGAAATTCTTGCCTGTCCCTACAGACTAAGATTAAAATAAATTACAGCTTGCTCCTTGAGGAGAAAAGAAGCATAATGGTCTCGAATATAACACTGCTTCATAACTTTTTGGTGTTCATACAGCAAACAAAGGCACAGCTCTAAACCCTAACATTAAGCAGGAAGCTCAGACACTTGGCCTTATTCCAGGACATTTATCAAAATCCACAAAACCAAAACGTGATTCATAAAGACTTTTAGGACAAATAAAACAGAACCCAAACCATGCTCTTGCCATACCTGAACGAGCTCATTTAAGACCACCGCATCAAAGCCAGAGAGATACTGCACGTAGTACCTCTGCATCACAGGTCCGTACTTGCGCACATGTGCTCTGAGCTCCTCCATGTAGAATATCAGCTCAGCTATGTGCCTAAGCAGGAAGACAAGGGAAGGCTTACAAACACAAAGGATAAACAATATTAAACACCTGTATCAGTGCAACACTTCCCATGGGGATTGCCTCCTAAACCTTGCTTTTAAAACTATTACTTAGAGGTAATTTCTGTATTTAACATCATCTCACATTATATAACTTTTTCATAGAAATTTTCTCTGTATGGTAAAATCCACTCACTTGGAAATACATCAACAGGACCCCCCTCACAGTAATCCTCAAAGGTCCCTGTAACTGCCCACTTCTTTCAGAAGAAGCCCTTTTGTAATGGCCAATTAAAAAAAGCTAAAGCAGTTAAAGCTGAAAAACAGAACTGTAATAATTACTGATTGCAGCTCAAGTCAGAAGGCCTTTATTCTAAAAACCCACGACTTTACAAGATGGTAAGACACCCTCCTCTGCTGAAAGCACTGCACAGAAGATAATGCATGTTACTCCTTGTGTAGATGTCAATTAACTAAAGCAGTTCACACTGGGCAATTTTCTTTAAGTAACACTATCAAAGCTGAAAATGAAAGCTTAAAATGCTCTCCCAATTATTAGATTGATGGCTTCCTGGATTAAGCCCAGAACTCTGCGAGAAACAATCAGACGGCCTGACATACTTAACCAGCGTGCATTTTCTTTTGATGGACCAGCTCTGCTCATATTTACCCATTTAGAAGAGACCAAGAACTCAGTCTTGAGAAGCCCAGGAATACGTGGAGTTAAAAATCAAGTTTTAAATCCAGAGGCACAAGTCACGAAAATGAGATACAACAACAGTGGGTTATGACTGCAAATCAAACTGAGTAACTGCAATGGCAGCTGAGCACTCAAACTTCAGTCCGGGTGTATGACACAGGTAACCACAATAAAAGCCACCTTCACGGTTGCTCAGAAGAGGTAGACAAAAAGATCCCTGCAAGCATTTCAGAATGGATTCTTATTTACCTGCAGTACCGCCATCCCCACCACACAGCTCAGAGAACAGAACCCAAGGCTTTCTGTTTCAGCTCTAGAAACACCCTTGGTTGTCACTTGCCAAGTGGAGATGCTGTCAGACTTTATTCCCAAGATCAAACTCCTGTGCTCCCTTATCCCTAAAACACTACATGGACAACCAGCTCCCTTCAGTCTCCTCACGCTCATGAGATTTTATAATCTTATTTCTCAGTTTTACTTCCTATTTATGATGACACTAAACATATATTATACAAATAAACCTGATTATCAGATTTAAATGACAGTTCTGCTACGATAAAGGAGACATTCTGCAAATCCATCTCTGGAACAGCCTGTTTTCCCATATGTGACCATATAAGTTCACACCCCCCTCCCTCCCCTCTTAGAGAAGAAAAAAAAAATGCTTAAGATTATCACAAAATAATTTTCCTTCACAAATAAATCTTCTGCAGACAAAATGTTTACCACTGCTCCAGCAGTTTCTAACACAACAACACCTCTGCTTTTCTGCTTTGATGGGATGATTCGCACTGTCACAAAACAGCCCCAGTTCTCCTACCAAGTTACCATTCGCTGATATTCCTTCGCCTTCAAATGTATTCCCTCCATAAGCTTCTTGTAAATATTCAAGCCATCATACTAAAAATTGTTGACGTACTTATCTATGAAGTCATCTGCACTCTTCTTTGGCATGTTATCTGCGTGACGAAGAAGCCAAATGATTTCATCACGAGCGAAGGATAACGCCATAAATACAAAAAGTGCCTGAAAAAGAAAAATTATTCTGGAGGTTTATTCGACAGTTGGACACTTGATGCACAGTAAGACACAATGGGGCTCTAAAGCAACAGAATCTTCAAAACTAAGCAGGTTTTACCTCAGAATACAGAAGGATTTGCCCTCCCTCAAATGACAGAATATTACCAAGGAACAAACTACAACGCAGGATGAAACAAGGCCAGTAATTACCTTGGGGCCCAGCAGGCCTGGCTGATCAGACAGGACTGTAGCCAGTTCTTTGAGTGCAGAACGTAAAAACTTGCGTCTCTCTCTGTGCATCGAACCACTGCATCAAAAGACCAAACCAAACCATCATCCAACATGCACATGGCTGGCACGTGACTCACTGCAGACATTTAAGGCCCACCTCTTATCACATCAACTTAAAAACTTCAGCATTTCCAAGGACACGATTCATTTGAAATTCACATCTCCATCACCCACACTGCATATTCCTGAAGTAATGCAATAACTACATAAGGAAGACCTCTGTCCCAGCAGAGGATTTGCATTGGACTCCACTAAAACATTTCTATTCAATTTGCATTCACATTCAGTAACTTGACAGAAAGAAACATAAACTAAATGCTCTGAAAATCTGACAAATAATATAAGACTTGATAAAATCAACTGATAATGGCATACGATTGAGCAAACCCAGAGAGGTCAATGCATGGGCTCTCTTGAAAATGCACAATTAAACTGGAATACAACGAGTCCTGTTTATACAGCCTTCATAATTTGGCTGAGAAGAAAATTCAACACTAATATCCCCCAGAAAAGTCTTTAAGACACTTACGCATGTGAAACAGCAGCTTCTTTACACTCTCTGATGTCATTGATACGCTTGTTGTAACTGTAGGAAAAAGAACAACCCAAGATGGTAAGAAAGAAACAGAAGCACAATCCAGCAATTGGGAATTGCAATGAACTGCAATTACAAAGCAAGCAAGGTAAAGCAGAAAGCTAAGACAAGACTTCATTCCACAACCAAATCTAAACGCATAAATCGGATACTCAAAAATAAAACAACTCTCTACTCAAGTGCTCCTGCTGTTCTCTGGTAGAGGACTCCACTTTTGCCTGAGTTTTTGCATGCTGTATTGCAAAAACAATGACAAATGCTTGCCACTGCATTCAAGACATCATTTCTCTTCACAAGCACTCTAAACACTCGCCTTTTCAGAGACCAACTCAGAAAAAACTTTCACAACTAGGAATAAAAACAAAACAAACCCCAAATCCACAACTGTTATGAAATGGGCTCTTGGAAGTTATGCATTAAAGCAACTGTCACAAAACTAAGAACTCTTGTTTTTTTTGTCTGATTACCTGTAAGAGGAGCACATATGAAGTAGAACTGACATTAACAGACCAGTCCTTAAAGAAATGATACACTTTGAACACAAGAAAGAAGAGGAGGATGACAACTTACCCTCGTATGTTTACAAATAAGTCTTCCGCAGCTTTGTGAATATGGAATACTTCATCTCTAAACAGAGCCAGGCAGGAGCTGCTTTGAAGTGCAAGCTTCCAAAGGTTCAAAGCTGTCGCGTCACTATTTAGGACTCCATGGCACAAAATAAATCCAACTTCAGAAGTTCACGTCAACGGGTGTCATAAGCAAGATGCACAAAGACAGTAAGAGAACAGTGAGACTGTAGGCCTCTTCTCTTAAAGTGGACAATTACTTAACTGATTAACATGTCACTGGATAGCATGTAGTTACATACACACAAAAGTACTCCACTATTCACTGCAGAAGAGGAACACTTTCATTTTTGTAAGAAATGACTCATAGTTTTACAACAACTATTTTCCTGTTAAGTCCTACAACCTCAATTCTTTGTGAACATCCAGACTAAACTCACGTCAATCCACGTTCCAGCAGGAGCTGAAGTCTAGCTTCACTGCGTAGAAAGTGCAATCCATACAATTACGATTAAATCAAGCTCTCTAGAATCTCTGTACAATACAGAAACACAAACTGCCCATTAAATGCTAGTTGTTTTTCAATGCAACCATGAGCCATTTCATATGATTTTACTCACAAATAATCCATTTCTCCATTGCATCCAGAGAGAGGTATTCACACGGCATCTGTTGAACAAACAGCAAACCATTTGTACACGAGCTGTTCCACAAAAAGTACGTTTGAGAAAAGGGGATTAAAAACAGTCTTAAATGCTGATGAACCATGGAACATTGCTTCTGATTAGTAAACAAATCACTGCTTCAGATATTAGGAGACATATCATTACATGAGCTTCCAGTCCTTGCCAATACTTTGAAACAAATACCTACTTTGACATTGCATTTAACAACAAAAGGCTTTTGATGTAAACCAAGCACAACCTGACAACCACTTGATTTTCTTCCCCCCCAAAACATGACTATTCCTGTCCCAACTGAGACAAAAACTGAGACCAGGAAACATTTTAAAGAATGCATCAGTTCTGACTCGCGGTCTGTTGGCCCAAAGCCATCTGACAGCACACAGGATTCCCCTGCTCCACAACGTAGCACTAATATCACTTCTCTTCAACTCTCGATTAACAAGCTTTAGAAATAAAGGCATGGGCTAATACAACAGAAGCATTTCCATCTACAAAAGGACACAACTTTCCCAACTAACCTATTTATCTCCCTGCTTAGAAGCCTTGTACAGGTTACCAAACAGGAAACAAACCACCCCTATGTTATTTCACAGCAAACTTTGCTGAACTTTATGATAAATGTGAAATACAAAAGCCATACTGTGTCAGACTGTGCAGGATTTAGCATTGTACTGGGTGCACTGATGAGACTCAGTAGTTGTGCGTTTCTCCACTGGTCAGCTGAGAGATTTCTTCGAGGATAGACCATCTGGAGTGAAATCAGGGCATCTGAAAGGGACTGAAAAAGAGACAGATGAAAGTGGTTAGAAGCCATGGTGATGAATGAACACAAGAGTCTTAATGCACAAAGAGATCAGAAATCAGAATTTATGCCAACAGCTACATACTAGATCTGAAGTCCACAACCTTCCATAATTTAAGCACAAGAGATACTAAACAATATTTCATTAGCGTTGTTCTCTCAAGGTTATTACCAATAATCACTGTTCAGTTGGAATAACGCTAGAAAAGTAATGTACAGTTGGAATAGTAAAAGAACAGTTATAAATAGATAGCCAGAAGTTATCTATAGGAAAAACTCACTAACTCTGAGGCCTTCAGTCAAGATGGAAGATGCTGAGGCTTGTCACCAGAACTCCACAAAGCAGCAGTCTCCAAAAGAGATGCTGCCTTAGTGGTGCTCAGCCCTTAAATGAAATCTAGGAGAGGTAGAGTCAAGCTCCACACCTTCTGGAATCATAGCTGAATTACCTTCACCTCTGCTCCCACAGCTGCCCCAACACTTGCCTCAGATGGTTAATCAGAGGTTCAGGCTGTGATTACAATTTCCCTTACGATCACCAATTTATTTCAATCAAACAGTTCTGAAATTTAACTTCCGTTTAAAGCTACTGAGCCTAATTGATTTCACAGACAGAAGACTATTCTGGCTTGAGCGGAGGGATGAAGAGAAGCATGTTTTTATTTGTCTGTGTAAACGGAGTTCAAAAATTCTCCGTTCAGAATTAGAAGACACAGAAGAAAGCAGCAGAGGGATAATTAATCAGTGACAACTAAAAGTTGTTCACTACTTATTCCTGCATCTCACCTATTGTGTTATTCCCTACTCTCTGCCACTTACTTTATTAGGTCCCCCCCCTCTTTGCTAGCAGATTAGGACTGTTTTCAGCAAATACTATGGGAGCATCTACGTAACAGATTAAGCATATCCAAATAATTCTGATCCCAAGTGACTTTTCCCTTTTCTTCTGCATCAATACTGGTGTTCGCATGAGCCCTCAGGGCGCCAGGATCTAAGCATTAAGGCAGCACAGGCAAAAAAAAAAAGGAGAAGTCCTCAGCTGAAGCTAATATAAAGGTCTAAAAAAAACTGCCAGGGCTACTGCAAATGTTGTGGGAAGATGGAAGAACAACTTAAACGTGTAGTTCCACGACAGTTTAACTTAAGTACCTATTTGTGCAGTAGCTGCCTGAAGGAATTGACCCCAATTTATACCTCTAGCAGAGAATCAGAAGAAGAACAGAAATGGGATTGGCAAATGGCTTAACAAAACATCTCAAGGGAAAAGACTGATCCATTATTAAACACAAATGCACGAACAAAGATGGTACAAAAAAGTGAAGCACCAGAACGTGCACAAAAAAAGCTTAACTGCAAGTCAGGTCCTCAGCAATGTCTCTTAATGCCACAGGAATCATGCAGAGGAAACTGTAACAAAGGTGAGTTAACTGATCATTTAGACAAAGAAGAAGTAAACAAAAACTATCCTGAGCACTACTTGGAAAAATAGTTGGAAAGCTTTCAACTTCTACTGCCTATCCTCAAAAGATAAGGATATAAATAAAACCTTAAGAGGTGAAGAGCAGGGAAACAAAACCTGTACCTAGATTCCAAAGCACAAAGCAATAAGCTAAGTAAAAACTTCAAGCAATTACTTTGTAATTTACTTAAAATCTTGCAAAAAAAAAAAAAACAAACCAAAGCAACAACAAAAAAAACAACCAAAATGAGTTGTTAGACAAACAACATGAAAGCACCTAGAAAAGAACACCTACATAAATGACAGCCGATGTGGTTTGGCCAGCACTGCTCACAACAGATATCCTTTGTCAGAGCAGCAAGCCCAGCAGACACATGGAGGTGATTAACAGGGTACACACTGCTTGTCTCAAGGCTCCACTTTCTCCAAGTAATCGCAGATGAAAACACAGTCTAGATAAATTATCACAGAAGTGCTGCACAACCAGATGTGTGAGAACACAAAACTCACAGAAATATAAAAGAGCCTACAGGCTCATTTAACTCAGTTAAGTCAACTGAACAAGGTGCACAGTGCCAGCTTTGCACAGAAGAGATGTTATTAAAGAGGCAGTGGTGATCAACTGCTCTCCAGGACACCAGATTTAATGAAATACCAAAGCAAAACCCTCAGGTTGCAAAACAGGAAGAAACATTCAACTCAGATGGTAAATCCAAAGAAAACTCTCCTCTTATCAATCTCCTTTGCTTCAAGCTACAAATCAAAACAGAATGCGCAATAAGCTACCCCTGCTTTAAAGCCATTTTTACTCCTCAATGAATAATCTGGAACCTTACCAAAGCACTGCAGCACTCCTGCACTTCTGTATTTTCATTTAACAGGAAACAAATCTGCAGCCCCAACCATCCATTGTAAATAACACCTCCTGTAAAATTTGTGCCTAAGAGCCTTGACAAAAGCTCTTGTACATTTCCTTTTTGATCTCTGCTTTTTCCCAAGTAAGGTTACCATATGTTTGTGTGAAAAGCGGTTACATACTTTACTGTGAGGTACAAACTCCTCCATCATTTTCTTTAAAGGATTTTCATAATCCACAATCATCTGGCCAAGGCGTGGATATTCTCGGTCACTTGGGAAAAAAAAACAAACAGAAACAACCATAATTCACTGAGGTGTAATTATTACTCTTCTAAAAACACATTTCCTACACAACAGATTCCTACCTCGCTCCATGTGTCATTTCATGAGCGTAGTTGTACAACCCAATGATAGCCTTCCTTTCTTCAATTCGAGACAGCAGTATCATCAGCGTAGTGTAGGTTATAATCAAATCTAGGTAGTTCTTCGTCAAATCAAAGTTTACAGTCTAGAGGTAAAAAACAAAAACAACAACAAACCTCATTCTAAAACCTTCCGAAACAAGAACCAAACTTCTTCCTCTTATTGCCAACCTTTCTGGTCATTTTTAAAACACAACTGAGTGTCTTGATCAGCATTTTCATCCTGCTCGTACATAGACTTTGTATGATGTTCATTTATTCATCTAAATCCCCAGAATCATTTTTATTTGTGAAAGCAACCACACAAATAAACCCGTTCAGGCTCAAGTGTTGCAGCTGGCAGACAAGAAAACTCTTCTTCGATGTTACAAACAGGTCAACAAGTGCCTAGTCTCCACAGTAGATTTTAAGAAGACTCTTAGTAAGACCTTAATAAGACTCAATGAGCAGGCAGATACCCCACTCACCTGCCACAACCACTCCATAGGAAAGTCAACCAAAGTTAATAAAGGCCAAAACTAAAAAGGTGACACTATGGACAATAAGAAACGAAGATTAAACCAAAAGAACATGGATTTTGCTTTAAATTACGCTTTTCGATACTTTTATTCTTGCTTTGGCCAAGAGAAGTGAAGACCTCACACATCCCACACATACTGAAGGGACAAAAGGAGTATTCCTGCCTTTGAGCCTCATACAATTTAAATATAAAGACTACAGTAAAACGAAGAATGCAGATGCTGTAAAGCAAATAATGTTGTTTTTATTTTGCTGTTAACTACAGTCCATAATGAGCCTGTTCCTAAGGGCCTATGTTCTGATATCACACTATATACACAAGTAAGAGATAAAAACATCCTAACGCATTTATTTCTCTCCCATTTATAACAAGAGGAGTCACATTTCTTGGACCAGCAAAAACAAATCTTTCTAATTCCTCATGCAGAGCTTTGATTGGAAATAGTTTTAGTTGGCCTTTAACAGTTGGACCCAGAAACTTACAATATCAAAGAAGACTTGGCAAACATCAATAGTGTTCAGCAGCTCACAAACATGGTCCTTAAGGAAAAAAAAAGGAATAATCTTTTAGAAATTTACATAGCAATGCTTAGTGACTGAGGTTAAGGTGGTTTAAACAAACAAAGCAGACCTGTAAATTCAAATACCTTCATTTACAAACGGGAGACAAACCTGACATGCTGCACCTTACCTTAAATTCCATAACATCAACAAACGTGAAGTAGTACAAGGCCAGGTTCTTCAATATCTCTGACTTTTCTTTCTGTAGCTGAGCAAGCTGTTGCTAAAAGAAGAACAGAAACACCTTCACTGTTCCGAGAGCTTGAGAAGGCAGCTGACAAGCACTACCTGTAAGGCGCAGATTAACCACCAGGTCAGAAAACTATGTTAAAACTTCTTTTGCTAAGACTGAAGCTCTGTGTGCATCTTAAAGGCACACGAAGCTCTCAAAGTGCATCATTAAATAGCTGCTAACTATAGTTTGGAGATAAAAATCAAATTAGTACACATTAGTACCAAAAGGTTATTGTTTAGCTCAACTAGAGATAAAAATGGGTAGTTAGGAAAATAGCATTATCATGTGCATTATTAGCAAAAGCAGAACGGTACGTGAGCACAGATCAGTATGACAAAAAAAAAGAACGACATTACTCGAGGTGGGAGAAAAGAAGGTGGCAGGTTACACGTTTTACTACAGGAAAACATTATGCTTTTGAATTCTGAACTTACCAAAAAGAATATCCAGGCAAAGCCACGTTAAGCATGCAAAATAAAATGTAGATACAAACATAAAATACAGTAACGGTTCTTTGACCAGTTCCATATAACACAATAATACATTCAAACAAAAGCAACAAAATAAAGAAACACAAAAGAAGCAAAACACTAGCAGTAGACACTGGTGGATAAAATGGAAGAGGCAAATGTGAATACAGAGGCATAAAACAGTCCACGTGGATCGATTTATTTTTTAACAGACAAAGAAATCTCATTTTATTTCCATCTTCTTCAACATTTTCTTGAGGAGGCCGACAGCGCCCTTAAAAGATCACAACTGAGAACAGAAGATGCAGCTGTTAGAATAAATGGGACAGCTGTTCAATTACTATATACCAGTCTCAAAGCACAACAAGGATCCAAATACTTAACCTCTGTTATTCAGTTACTAATTACTGTCTTGATACATGAATTAAAACAGCCTCATGACACTGAATATGAAAGATTGCCCTCTTAAGTGTCTGTGAGACTCACTATTGGTGAGATCTACCCCGACCATCAGAGCCAATGAAGCTCTCCCAGTGCGTACCCTACACTCCAGCTACCCAACACGCAGAGAACGGAGCATCAGAACCACAACACACAAAGGAAAGAGCACTTGGTACATTCAGGGCTGCTCTGCCAGTGCGCAGCTGTTACAGGATGAAAGCTTATTGCCTAACATGTTTGAGTTCAGCCTTCAGCCTGGATATTTGAAATACTTATTGCAAGTGAGTTGTATTCGGAATACTAAGCAAAAGCAGGGTTTATTCTCGTGTAACTAAAAAAGCATGAGTAGGATAAAACTTAAAAGCCATTTCATGAAACCTCTGTGACACACTAAAGAAGAGGAAAAAGGGACAGCCATCACAAGTACACATGTGCCTTCATGTGTCCTCCCTACAACAATTCCAACCTGGGCTAAGCAAGGGGCCACGCTAAGGTGAGACTGCTATGACTGTAGGGTACTGTATGCAGCACCTACATCTGAGTCTGTGCTTCATGCTTCAAGGCCACAGTTTGGGGAAGCACAGCAAACAGGAGATGGTGCTGGAAACTGCTTTGCAGATATTATATGTTATTGTGCACTGGAAATAAGAAGCATTACTTTCAGATCAACCTACATCATTACTTTCCTAGTTACCTTCCCAGAAATATGTAAAGGACACTAACGCACCCTTACGGCACCAAGATCACCATTACTTGAACAATGAGGCTTATCAAGGTAGGAAAGGTGTTTTCTTGGTATACTGTTTCACTTGGATTTTTACCTAGCCAACCCCAAACACCATTAGCAAAGCACGGTGCAAGAAGTTCCAACTCACACTACACAGACTGCACAGTGATATTTGAAAGCAGTTTACACCATGTGGAGTCTGGGATGTTTATTTGCATTTTTATCCCCCAGGAATGCGGGTGTAGCTCTTACCACACCCACTGCAACAAGATTTTCCATGGCTAATTTCCTAACAGCTGTTTAGATGCTTTAGGTGCCGTATCGCCTTGTATTTATTCAAGGCTGTTTTCCTCAGCTGTAATTCTCACTTACCAGCAAACTCTTCTGTTTCCAATACTCAGCAGTACTTTTAAAGGATAAGCTGAAACGTAACTACCACCAAGAGATGGTTCCCACTGCAGTTAACTGTGCTTACTGACTGCTTAGACAGAAGAGCTGTGTTTATTCTTCAAGAATAAAACATACCAGCAAGGATGCCAGTGACACTGCTAATCAAAGTGAGATTTAAGACATATGAAGAGCAAGAATAGAAAAAATCCTGTATATGAAATCATTAAGAGACCAGCTGATTGTTAAGCACATTTTCTTCAAGAGAGAAAGTGACCTTCACCAAGTTCTTGTGTGTTTCTTTCTTCATATTAACCCTAAATCTTGAAACAACCAATTACACTCAGAGAGAATGCATCTTACAAGAAACAGGAATCAAATCAGCAACCGCAAGCCAGCATCATTTACTTGTATGAACACTCAGTGATGAGTTATTACAAGGCCCTCAGAGAACACACCATCACCTCCACCTTTCCAGCTGGAATATATGCCCCTAAAGCAGTAATACAAATTCTGACTGCTACAATTCAGGAGACACAGGGAAAATAACCACTGACAGCATTCTTGACATTATTTATTTTAATCCATATGCCTGCCACATACAGCATCTTTCAATGAATACTTCACAAATTCAATTCATTTGAATGGAATTCTCCATCCACAAGACCCATCCCTGCATGATGGGCAGACGAGGAGAACGTAACTAACTGAAGAAGTTGTTTCATCTAGTGTAAATTAACTGCAGAACGATAGACGTGCCCTTGGTTTTCTCTCCAATTAATAAAAAGCAGACTCTCAAGCAGCAGTCTGCATATGAATATGTTAGAAAATATTTAACATTCTTACTAACTAACGCATCTGTACCATATGATCTATTCCTGGAGAGTTTTCAAGTTTCCAGTACCAAGGCAGCCTTCTTGAAAAGGAAACAACCTGCCATGGCCCTCCACAACTGCCACTGCATGCAGGGCCTGCTCTTGGGGCAGGAGGCCCCTCTTCAGAACCTGACCTGCCAGCCTTCACCACATTACCCCATAGCCTCAATTTTACATGAATTTCTGCATAAATTCCTACATTTGGCTCATCACGTGTTACTGTATCATCCGAGCCTTTGTCACTGGTCTTGATGTCACTGTAGCAACCATTTATGCATTAAAATTCCCTGCCATGCTGTTTTACAGGCAACAATGTTTGGGGCCAAAAAAGAAGTCTATCTGCCTGCACACTTCATACTTACAGCCTGAAACCGGGAAGAAACTTCACTCAAGATGCATGACAAATTTGGGATGCCATTTTTATCACCATCACCACATAACTAAGACACTGTTCAGGTACTACTGAGAGTGCAGTGCATCTGTGTTACTCAATGGTCAGACTCTTGAGAGCTGAAGACATCAGAAGTACTACCGGAAACAAAACGAAAGCAGGAGGTACGACCCTACCAGAGCACGGCACTGGCAGAGCAGTTCAACTCTGAAATGCTTCTTTGTCAAAATACAGACAAAAAGATGCACAGAAGGCAAATTTTCTTCTGAAACATTACTACTGCACCCTATTCTTAAATACTGTTAAAAGGTCTCCAGGCAAGAGACATAGCTTACCAGAAGGGCATTTATTCTTGAGTTTATCGGCTAGGAGGATTAAGTTAGCTGACTTATAAATAACAACTACCATAGATTTTAATACCGCTCCATTCCCTGGAAAGCAAACTATTATTTTTTAGTGAAACAGTATCAATAATGCACAGGACAGCACAGTTGAGACCTTGAAGTAAATTCCCATCCAGCAGAATTTCTAGACTGTATCCACTAGCGCTGTGCAAATGGCAATACTAGGAGTTGCATTAAAAACAAACCAACACCACTTGCTTTGTGGCACTGAACTGGAAAGAGCAAAAGGGAGTCATCTTAAAAGAGTGTGATTTTAAGTACTTAAGTGTCCTGAACAGATGTAATCAGAAGCATCTACCACAGATTAAAATCAAGGTTGGTTATAAAGCCCATATTCAAATAACATTACAATACAATTCTTAATAAAAGCATGCTTCAGCTCAGGAGGTCCAGCCAACGCGTGCCCCCCAGCACCCCTCCCACACTCAGCTCAATTTCTGTGCAGCCCAATCACTCCAAATTGAAACCGTGAAAGGCAGAGCAAGCAGCCCAGACATACACATTGCCATCTAAAGGGAGAAAGCAGCACCCACGGAAAACAGTAAATAAAATTTAGAGTGAGATTGTTCACATGTACAGATTCTAACCCGGGGAGACTGGAACGGTCTCACCACTTGCACCCTGTTCTCATCTGATCTTATTTCCAGACCCCTCTGTCACAGACCAGCAGACCACAGCTGGAGTTAAAACAGGGAAACAGCTCTGAAAAGAATATCTCAAGAACTTGAGATCAACCCAAATGAGGAGATAAGAACGGTAACAGGAATGTAGCTACTGACAAATCAAGATTAACGCTATCTGGAAAGCATGGACACTTCACCCAGCAAGCATACCTTGCACACTTGTTCCATCAAGGTTCCATCAGTCTGCTTGCTGTTAAGCAGTGACTGAGTCACAGCATTGTCAGAAGACATTTCAAAATATAGGAAGTTTCTCTACAGGGAAAATGCTCGGGAGCAATCTGAGTAGAAGAACATATGTTCAAGAATGCAGAAATTCTCACTACTTCTCATACATGCTCGTTTGGAAAGCAGAAAGCAAGCTAGCACGATTACGTAATACAGAATTTTACCTATGCAGGCAGTGAATTTTCACATCCTACCCACAACGTACAGAAAATGTACATCTCTCCCTCCAGCTCCACAGTGTGAAGTACTTTAATCTGTCTTTACAATGTAATTGAATGTTAACAATGGCTAAAAAAAGAGGTTCTACTGCAACAGATGACTGCTCAGACAGTTGCATATTTCACATACTATTAAGCAGCGCTACCTTGCTATTCACCATCATTAACAGACAACAGAAATCTTCACACTACTCATATTCAAGGTTATATGGCTCTAGATGGTGACTGAAGAAGAAAGGGCAAGTGTAAGGCTACTGGGACTGCCCTCTAACAAAAGGAGAGAGAACTATTAACTGATGAGGTCCTGAGTTATCTATAATCAATCCTTTGGTAGACAGACTACTCCATTCAGTTCTTCAGCCTGGTCAGCAAGGATTCATCAGGATTCATCATGTTCGTTTGAACCGCTCATATCTTTCACTCTTGCTCCAGTACTGACAGTCAGCAGTTGTTGGACATGAATCTAGTGTGACAGCGAGTCACAGATGGATCACAATCAGTTGCCATTGTTTTACTCAATGAATACCTAAAGCACTCTGTAGTAAACATCACAGAAGGAAAACATACTTGAAGATCAGACCCCCACTCAGCTACTGCAGAGACTACTCCTCCACTAAAGTGGGTTGTTCACCTTAGACACGCTAAGCATTACAAGAGATGGTATGTGAGAAACCCACGTAACAGCTAAGAATCAGAACACAAAAGCAGAAATAAGCACTAATCAATCATTCTTTAACTGAATTCAAGCTTGTTTGCTTGGCAACATTACCTACTGACACAGCAACAGATAATACTGTGTAGATGCACAATGCTAAGCAATGGAATTGCTGCAGATCAAAAGAAAATCCAAAAACTGTCCTAAAAGGCTGTTGTACAGTTTTCGTCACAAGGACATAGGCTGCATGTGCCTCCCCTGTAAGTATCCTCAACAGCATTTTTCAACTGCTGTTTCCTTGTCCCTGTAAGCTTCTTGCCCTTCCCCATCTTTCATCGTGTTTCCCTGCTGAAGGTTTTACTTTACTGTTAGCACTGTGGAGACCAATGGGAGAAAGCAGACAAATGAACAGCAAGTAGAGCATCAGCTTCTTCCTCACTTGGCCGTGATACTTATCCCTTTGCAAAGCTAAGGTATATGAACAAAGTTTATCTCACACTGAGATCTCTCAGCAATACAACATGACTTGTGTCCCATGAGGCACTGGTAACAAATAAAGGTTTATTTTGAACAATACAACATGATTAAGAAAAACTTGAAGCAATAAACTGCTGTTTGCTGAGACCATGGATGCCTACTGCTGGAAGTCAAGCTGCATAGCTTAAACTGTGCTCCTATATAATGCAGGCTTCTCATAACCTCCCTAACAGCGTTGCTTTCCTTAAACACAGCCCTGGCTTCCTCACGGTAAACAAACAAAAGGCAACAACGAAACACTGGAGTGAGACCTATTTTAGATAACAGGATTGTCAAAATGCCTCAAATGAGCTTTGATCCATTTCTATAAACTTGACAGGACCAAATGCATACATACCCATCATTAGTTCAGCTCTAATTTCACAACCAAGAACTGGAAAACACTGAGAGCATATTCTTAATAGTGCTCAATGACTTCTTATGTACATAGCAACCTTTTTCAATAGCACAGTTGCCACAGAAGTTCAGAGAACACAGAAGAGTTCACCAAACACTAAGGAAAAAGGAAGTTACTTTTTAATTTGGTAAGGAATTTGCCCTATTTGTCACTAACACAACCATATTCAATACAAAAACAAGCAATATCAAACAGAGCAAAAAGAATAAGCTCTGAACTGAGAAAGCAACACTGTTCACATTGTAACTGAAACAGCTTCTACCATAAAAAGAGCTTCGGGTGGGTTTGTTTTTGCTTTCTAAACTGTTGTTGGCATTACTGAGGACATTATGTGGGAATTCTAAAGGTTTAAAAACCAACTCAACTATCACTCCCATTCTGCAAAAAGCAGAATGCTTATAGCAAGTCTAAACCTTTTAAGCACACATGCAATTAACTGCATGCAGAGAACATGCAAACCCCATCACCTACCTCTGCAATGCACCTATTGAAAGAAATGTTAAGTAGATAAAAAGAAAAAGTATCTTTTCCTTGACTTTCAAACTGAAACAGTGAAACTTCACGAGCATTAGCTGCCAAAAAAACATCTGCCATCTAATTAGAGGCTACAATGTCATACTTAGTAACTGCAATTGATCTCAATACATCTGAAAATAATTCTATTTCTCCAGGATCTGCGTTCTGTCCTGTGCAAGGCTTCTCCTACACATCCCTTATTGCCATGGAGACTGCTACCACAGGCAGGAGCACCCATGAGGTACAAACACATGTTCCCATTACTCAGTCAGCCAGCTTTTATTGATCTGCTTGTCAGGCCTCATCGCAACAAGTCAGAAGATGCACAGCTTCCATCTTCTGCTCACCAACGCTCTCTGCTATCAAAGGAAGGCAGCATGCAAGTTTAGACTTCTGGCCAGGTTTATTTCCCGCTAACAGCTCATCGAAACTGCACAAAGAATAAGGAAAAAAAAAAACAAACTACACTAACAACAACAACGAATTACAGCGAGGTGGAATATTCTGTCTTTGGAGTCAGCTCTTGCTGTAGGATCTTGTCAGACATTTGAATCAACAACTGTATTTTAACTATGACCTTCAGCACCAGGAGCTTTATGTAATTCACCAATCCTCACAGAACCGAGCAGCACGCGTCAAAGGGCACTGAAGAAACAATACACATACAGTCATTTTGTTACTTACATTGTTGTTCCGTGTTTCTACTGCTGGAAACTTCCTGACTATGAATTTGACGGCAGATTCCAGGTTTTTGTCAATAAGGTAAGATGGTTTGGCTTTGGGGTCACCACATGCCTATAAAAAAAATACAATACAAAAATGGAGTAAAAAAAAATAATAATCAACCACATCATGTTAAGCCACAGTTGCAAATCTGCAAACAAACTAGAAAGATTTTTTTGTCTTGGTTTGTTGGTTATTATTATTATTTTTTAAGTGAGCAGGTGATAATGAGAGGCAAAGTGCAGGGACTGTCACAGCTGAAATATGCAATGGGAAACAGTACAGAGATGCTCTTCTACTGAAAAAGATGCATGGAAGTATCAAAGCAGTTAGTGCAGAACAGCAGTGAGGGAAAAACAAATCAATCCTAAAAGAAGGGGGAAAAAAAAACAAAAAAGGTTTTCTTTTTCCTGCTCTTCCTGGTTTGAGGTAGTGTTGTGTTCGTCTGGAGTTAATCAACTGCTAGAAAATTTAATCATGTTATCATCTACGGAGGACTAGCCTTGGTGAAACAAAACTCAAAAAGCCCCACCACCCATCTGCATTTAACTTGTCTTTAAATTGTGAACTGCAAGAGAGCTTCCCCCCCACAATAACAACACCAATACTTGCCTAAAACGCCCTATTCCCTTAAATTAGCAACTTACATTTTGCTTTTACACGTTTTACTCACGTTTTGCAACTCTCGTTTTAAAGCTGTGCTTTAAAAGCAGCAATGAAGAAACTTGATTAAATTTCCATTCGAATAGAAGCCACAGCTCAGTGTAAGCCCCTCCAATAGCCTACACAGACATCTCAGAAGCCCAGGTTGGAGGAGCGACTCAACTACTTTTAGCCAGCTGCAGAGCATGCTGTTGGACACACTATTTATTCCCAACTACTCTAACGAGCCATGCTATATAGTTTAGCTGGGGAAGACATACCAAAGGCAGCAAGCATTATTAACGCAACTATTTGTGCTCAAATTGTATTTTCTCTCAAATACGTATTTAGCTTTATAGTCCTCAGAGGGATTTTCTTGTCTCATGCAAAACTGAATTACATGCTACGCATTTCTACGCAACATAGTGAACTTGAATGACAGCTCGTTTAAACTCTTCCACATCGAATTCTATGGCTGAGTTGCAGACCGTAGAGACAGAAGTCATGGAGTATGAGACCGGTTCTGAAAGCGGGCAAGCGGGCAAAGGGAAGGTGAAAAGCTTTGCAAACCTTCCAAACTTGTCCTTGCTGGGAAAGCATTGCAATAGAAAGAGAGAAAAATTACATATAAACATATGACTCAAATTCTACAACACGTTACATTTAAGTGAGCTAATACACTATTACCTACAACCAAGAGAACATTACAGCCATCTGTTACTATAGACAGCACGCTTTCTAGCGGACAGTGATCATTCCAACGCGCAGAACAGTTTTACATGTACTTAATAGAATTTTACTATCGCACAGTTCGAGTACAAGCTGAAACACGTAACTTCTAATAGTAATTTCAAACGTAAGTTCAGGAAGGAAGGAAAAAAAGGAGTTCAACATCACATGCATCTACAGGGGAAAAACAGGAGAGAAACTCAGTGAAGTTTTACATACCTGAAAAAGAAACGGTAGCCAAGAAAAAAAAACAAAACAAAAGTCATTATTGTAAGTTTCTACAACTCCTGCCTGCAGCACTCGACCATCAGAATGCACGTTAACGTACTACTCCAGTATCTGCACTCTTACATTTGCCAAGTTGACCACAGCACATTCCAGATCTTATCACAGCGTTACATCCAGAACATCCCAAGAGGAATGGATAGCCACAATCAGCTCAGCAACACCCACGTCATTGATGAGGTGCATATTGCAAGTATTGGTATTCTTAAAACAGGAAACAACATGTGCCACAAAAGGTCTGTTCCACACACACTCTTAAGTCTTCACTCTATTTCTAAAGTAAAAATTGTAAGTGACAAAAATTAAACAACTCACACTTGAGATTTATGAAGTCCTACTTAACCAGAAGCCACGGGTCTCCTAAAAATCTGCATCAGGTTAACGCAGTTCGGTATCCTTGCCACACATTAAGTAGCTTTCTCTACCAAAAGGACTACAAACTCAGGAAGGATCTTAACAGCCAACATGCATCTGTGGTCCATTATATTTCAATGCACTTGCACTCACACAGAAGACAACTGCTAATCCTACCACCACTGATTTCCTAAGTTTTTCAGCCTGATTTCAATAATTACTTCCACATATGCTATTCTTCATGGCTTCCTAGCACCAGATGGTTTTCCTCCTGTAAAATGAAGGTTTACTTCACTAGAAGTTACATTCTAACCAGGCCCTTCCGTGCAGCTTCTTCGTGTGGAAACAGCGCCCTGAAAACACAAACATCCTCGCTGGGTCTCAGGAACTTGGTTCCCAGCAATGACAAATGTTATTCACAGCCTAAGAGGCAAATCTGTGCTGACATCCAAGAGTCCAAGAGACAGCCTTGTTCCTAACCACTGCTTATTTGCTAACATGCAGCACCTGTAATTCTGCCTCCTAATAAACTATATAAGATTAATCCAAAGAGCAGGAAAAAAAACTTCAGCATGCTAAGAGCTTTAAACCATAGAACTTCAAGTCCCAGCTTTTTGGAAGCTACACAAACCTGCATTTCAAGCCCATGTATCTAAGCATTGCAAATTCCAGAATTACCATGGACTTGCTAGTACAGCATTCATGACATACAGCTCTCTGAAGATACAGAGTTCCAGCCCCTTCAAACTCAACCTGTTACACCACAAGCATCTCCCAGCAGTCACCTCCCAGTTCTTTTGAACATTACAACACAGCTGTCAAGCACTTGTGATGAAAAAGATGATGCAGAATTACCACTGAGACTAGTCTACAACACTAGCTAGGAAATAGAACTGCAAAGGACTCGGATGCTGGATTTCTATCAAGGTAGACTCCATTTGTTTGCCCAGTACCCTCCTACAACAAGCTCTTAAAAAATAAGCAACATTTCTTTACCTGATTCTGTGCATTGAACCCCAGCAAGATCAAGCAAATTTCTATAGCTAACAGAGTCATTAATCAGAGTATTTCTTTGCCTCCATATGCCCAGGTCATCAAAACAGACTAGATGGATCCCCTTGCATAAACTGTTGAGGTGTTACACAATGCCAAGTATTCTGATCTAAAGCAGCATTTTCCTCCCTCAGGAAACTACATTATTAAACAAAATTCAGACTCCACTTGAAGCTAACAGCACTCCTCTATGCAAGTGTCACTTTGAAAACAATGAATACTGCACAACTCCAATTAATAGGTTGCATCGCATAAGCAGCAACCTACAAGAAAGCACCCAGCAACAGCACACTTAATATCTGTACTGAAGGTTAAGTTGTCACCACACAACACTAAAGACTACAGTACAACTCCGCCTGAACCACAGAACGCCAACCTTAAGAGGTGTGCTGAAAAAACCTTTTGCCACAGTACAGCTGAAGTTATCACTACCAACATCAAAGCTGCACACTTCACTTCCAAGCTGAGGACATGGGATGTTGGATAAGGGCAAAAAAAACGTTGACTGACAAAGCTACTGCACACACAATTACAGAATCATACAGGTTAGACAATACCTGAGATCCAGACCAACCATCTACCTCCCATCAATATTTCACACTAAACCATGTCCCTTAATACAACATCTAAATGTTTCTTAAGCACCTGCAGGGACGGTGGACTCAACCAGCAGCAGCTTGTTCCAGTGCACCAGCACACTTACAGGGAAAAAATGTTACCTAATATCCAACCAGAACCTCTCCTGACACCACCTGAGGCCATTCCCTCTAGACCTGTCTTTAGTTACATGGGAGAAGAGGGCAACCCCCACCTCACCACAACCACCTTTCAGGGAGTGGTAGAGCTAGGAAGCCCCTGGTGAGCTACTCTTCTCCAAACCTAACAATCCCAGCTCCCTCAGCCACTCCTCATAAGGCCAGTGCTCCAGACCATCAACAGCTTCACTGCCCTCCTTTTGACACACTCCAGAGTCTCAAAAGCTTTTTTTGTAGTGCAGGGTCCAAACCTGAACACAGCACTCCTGCTGATGTGACATAAATTACGTGCAGGCACAAGCACTGTCAAAACCCAGTAGCATGGCACAGCATCCGGGACACCACCTTGCATTTGCAACACCTACACTTCACTCCAACCTTTTGCACAGGCATGCAGCATTCTCAAGAGCACTAGGAAATGCTACTTCAATTATGTGATGTAGCTCTAAGTTACCAAAACACGAAGGAAACAGCTTTTATACCTTTTTTCTTGGCAGTAAGCCCCATCTATTCCTAACGATGAGCAGGGCTACTGCCCAATGAACAAAGACAGCTAGAAGAGAGCTATAGTTTGAATCAGTACTCTTCTATTTTCATTCTTCAAACTGTCAACATCATAAGACAACCATAAAACAAGTCATGTACTGCAGCACTTTAACATGGTTTTATTATTTAGGATTTTACTGCTACTACAGACTTGAGATAAAATACTCCTGAGCAGATTCAATGGTGACAATAAATACTCAAACAGTAAGTGAATCACCTTGCCTTCAAGTTTCATTCACGAATGAATCTGTATTAAAAACCCTGAGCGTAACAAGCAAATAGATGGAACTTCAACGACAAAATAATTTAAACAAAGTCATTCCCTGAGCTAGTAACTTTCATTAAAGAAATATGTTAAGATTCCTAGTATTAAAAAAGAGGGGAAAGTCCTGTACTTTTTACAGCTATCTTCAGCACATTCTCTTGACACACAGGAAAGGCACGTGCAGTACAAACCATTCTTCTTCTGCAGTGCTGCCATTAAAGACTTCCCCCTAAAATATATCTGAATTTAAATGCTTGGTTTGCAGCTGCAGATCCTACAAAATTACACTAAATAATAAATGGCAAAGAAACATTCCAAGAGACAAGCTCATTACTAACTCCACCTTTTGGTAGGATGCAGCACACTGTTTATTTCTCATTTACATCATGCATTTAAAACTAATGAAGTTACCGACTGCCAACCCCTGATTTTGAAAAGAAGTCCAAGTACAGAGAACAGAGAGGTGAACAATCAGCAAGTAGCTGCTTTGAAAGCTCAGTGCGTTAGGAAGCAGTTCACTCTCCATTAGCCCTACTATTGCTGTTGAAACCTACCATGGCAGCTTTGCTGCACTTCAGGTTCTGCGGAAGCTTGAGTTCATTAATAAACAACCTTGTCCCAGATGATCTTTGTGAATGAGCCCTTTTAACAGCTTTGAAATGATACACAAGCATCAGCCAACCACACAAGAACAAATTATAGTTTATTATTTTGATGGCTAAAAATTAACTGTTCTACTCTAATATAATTTCCTCATCAGTGTGTCCTGAACCACACAGCACCTCCTTCATGTAAACTCAAACATCCAACAACAAGGGTCATCTCACATAAAATCTGAAGGAAACAGATCTTAAGAACTTGCCTGCCCTACTTTCCCTGTCCAAAGCAGGACCAACTGAGTTTCTCTTGCTTTTGGGAGCAAATCTTTACTCACAGTCCTCTAACAGACTAAACTCAAAAGCAACCTGAGATGATATTTTCCATGATTTAATCACTAGAAAATCCTAAGAACTTAGCTGTATTTTTCTTGCTCTGATCTAATCCACCACTTCATGCTCTCTGTGGCCATACTGACAAGTTGTTCCTCTTCTCCCTGCAGCAGTTAAAATACTTGATAATTTGTATCAAACATAACAACCTACTTGTGAAATAACTCCTAGTTGAGTGGATTTCTCTTTATCCTCTTTACTGTAGGTCACTCACACTGCTCTTGGGACTGCCCCCACTTCACCAGTGCCCCTCCTCAAGAGTGAATCAAAACACCTATTTTCCAGGTGAGTCTCATTGCGTGCCACATACCTACTCACATTCATGCAATCTGCCTTCATTTCTTGCAGTTAAACCCAGCTGGCTCCCGTTTTCTGTAACTTCCCCCAGCTATTTTCAGCAGAGTGGTCTCCCTGTAACTCTTTACCTTCCATTTCACATTTCAATAAGCATAAACTAACTTACCTACAAGATTTGTTAGTGCATACCTACAATCTGTTAGGCTCAAACTGAACTGTAATTACATTCTTCATTATTTCTGCAGCTCTTCCTGGTGTCTTAGCTATAAATTTAATAAGCACACTGTATTCATCACCTAAGCCATTGTAATGCTATATAACAGGTTGGTGAGTACCGTGATAACAGCAGGGTAGCAAAGTCCTTGGCTACAGCAAATGAGGACAAGCCTAAAGACAGCAGCCACACATACAGGAATGAAGGAAAAAAGCTGCTTACCTTTTGAAAGCCTCAAGTAGGCAGGGACCTCCAGCCCTCACCTCCACTACCAACACTTGAATGAGATCAGGGGAGGGGTGGACCCTGGCTCCAGCCCTTCTGGTCACTCAGCAGCACTGCACTCACCTGAACTCAACCAGGTTGGCCCTGCCTTCCCACCAGGTGCTTAATCAGTGCTTCAGGCCATGACTGAGCATCACCACTACAGCTGTTAATGCAGAGCCTGGCTGGAGCAGAGCTAGGACACAGCCCAGTGAGACACTGTAGGACTACAGTACAAGGACATGTTTATAACCCTTCCCTAACATGGCCACCCATCTGCTCTCATTATTACCATGTCATCCAGACCGTATTTCCTGAGATTGTCTGTATGAACAATCAGACAAGGTAATGTCAGCAGCCTTGCTAAGGTCAATGTGCAAAATACTTACCAAATTGTCCTTATAACAGGGACCTGACATTTCAATGATGAAAGAAACATGCTTTGACACTACCTGTTTACATAAACCCATATTATCTTCTCGCAGTTGTAATGCCTACTTAAATAAGCACTTGGGTTTATTAATCAAATACAGGACAGATGAAACACAAAGAACAAAAATGGAAAGAAGTCTCACTTCCACAACACTTTCCTTGACTGTAGTTTATAAACTAACAGTAATAAAAGCCAACAGGGCAATAGGATCATCCTCCCCATTTCAACTCTGGAGCTGAAAAACCTAAACGATTTGTGCTCTATCTCCTCTTGTAAGGTGAAAATAATACAAAGATTTGAATAATGCAAGAAGGATGGTTATAAATACCCAAAAGGTTATCTACAGGAAAAACTCACCAGTATAGAAGCCTTCAGTCTGCCTGAAAAGCATTGAGACAGACTGCACAGAGGAACAATCTCCAAGAGATGCTGCCTTAGTGGTGGTCAGCCCTTAAACGAGGTCTAGAAGTGGAGTCAAGCTCCACCCCTGCCAGAAGCTCTGCATACAAATCTCAACAATCTCAACAATCTTCTGCAACAAAAACAGAACTTGTTTTTTTTTCAACACACAGCAGAGCAAGTGGAGAGCAACTGGGGGGCAGGGGAAGAAACTACAGCGAATGTTTCTAAGCTAAGAAACAATGGAAAATAATTGTAGGTGCCCACCAATGAGGCACAAGCATAAGGCCATCTAGATTTCCTTCTGTATATTTGGGAAGGTATCACGTGATATTCTGGTACTGCATTTAGAAGCTTATTGTCTCCTTACAACATGCGTTGCTTTCTGAATATGTCAAAAAAATTCCAATCTGAAAGGAAAAAAGAAGTCCCAGGATGCCATCAGTTTCTATTTGCTTCCAGAGAAAAGTAAGTCTATTTTGTGCCTCAGCAGCATGTATCATACGTTTGTTTGCTGTTTTCTCCTGACTACCAGCTGGGTGGCATTTTGAACCATTCCTCTAAGGCTACAAACACAAATGGACCAACAAATACTGTTGTCTTAACCTTTAAAAAACTGTTAATATCAACCAAGCACTAAAAATAGCCCTACCCCACCCTAAGTCACTTCCTGATGACTTGAAGACGTTATCTGCTCCTTCCAAAACCCATCTTACAACACACAACAAGCTTATCAGTGAGCTTCTCCCCTCAGCTCAATGCGCTGCAGCCATTTGAGAGCTCAGTGCCCACATCTCAGAGCTCTGCAGTTTGGGAGTTTCTCCACGTTCACTTACAAGGCTCTCCTGCTTTTCCAGAACAGCTGCTGCAGTGCCTGAGCAGAACAGCACACCTCACCCACCGGCTCACAACCTTCTCATCAATGATTAGACTTGGTCTAGTCCTCTTCAGTCCAATTTTGGAGCTTTTGGGATCTTTTCCTTCACCCTAGGCTCACCACCAGAGTAAAAGGCTGGAGAAGTGAGGGCCTGCCCTCTCTGCTGCCGATTTCTGTTGATCTCAGCTGATCCAGCCCACTTCTCCCTGTTTCACCACAGGAGAATTGGTGCTGTCCTTCTTTACCCTCACAGCACTGTTGCTCCTTCAAAAACAGTAACTAATTTAACTGCTGCAGGAGATAAACAGGGAAAAAAGTATTCATTTGGCCTTTTAAATGGCTAACAAGCAACAGCCTTAACATAGGTACAAATACACTGTTCCTAAATTACATCTCTGAAGTACTAACCAGCAAATGACCAATCATCTACTGTGATCTCCTATCCGACTTATTAGATGTACGGTGCTTACAGTAGGACTGGGACTGAATTTTAGTTTAGAATGATAAAGGCCAACAAAGGCCTTGCAAAGATTTATTCTGCCCTTTACCTAAAGCTTCAGCTTAGTTATGCAGTTGGTATCTAAGAGCCCACTCTAGTTCTCATTAGTAGGTAGCATGCGATCGTGGGAGCTCTGACAGCCAACAGAAAGTTGCACTGAGGACGTTTTAAGAAGCAAGTTTTGCATACAGACTTGCAACCCGTGCAATGAATAGAAGGATGACACCGCTTGCAAAGCCAGTAGCACCCAGCAGCAGTTGTCATTTTTGAAGAACATATACTCTAAAAGGTCAAAGCCCTCTCATCCCACACAGCTCAGTTCTAAGTCGCACTGCTCTGACACCCATCAAAACCACACACACAATAGTGCAGCATCACACAACGCACACCAAAGCCATCTCTCTGACTGCTCTGGCTGTAACAACTGCATCCAAGTCTCACCTGAGCCAGGATGGCATGAAATAATGCTGTATCTGACTTACAGACGTAGCTGTAGGCACAAACAGCGAGAGCAATAAAACAACTGTTAGCATGTACAATTGAGGATAAACATTTTAAAAGCAGAAGGAGCAAAACAGGAGAAAAAGTGCAGTGATAACATTTCCAAATGGAGGACTGATGCTGGTCGCAGTACAATAGGCAGCTAAAAACAGCTGAAAGCAGCAGGCCGTGTCATTCTTTATAATAAGTTCCACCTCCATACAGATCAAGTAGGAGTTCAGCCTCACCACCCACTGCCACTTCAGTAACTCTGCATTTCATAGCTTCCAGGCTGCTCTCTAAGAGGCAGAAAATGGGGTGTTCAGACATCCCCTCTTAAAAAAGAACCGTAAACCATGTCAGAAGACAGTGGCACGGGCCAGCAAACAGGAAGCGTAGAACAACTAACAGCTATAAGGAAAATGAGATCAAAATGGATTTATTTTTTTAAATAGGAAGCGTAACGATAAAGTTCTTAGTTATTTTCTCACATTTCTGTAACTGGAAAATCTTAATCCCTTAAAGTCTCAGCTCCCTAACCAGCACCTACAGCAATCCGTGCAGCAGTGATGAGCGCGGCAGCTCTCACTTCCTCTTATTCAAATGAGTCTCAGTCATTTCCTTTGACCGCAATACCGCATATTGTGCAGTTCTCTACAGATTGGAGTTTTGATATTGTCTTCTGTAGAGGAAGCCAGGAGAACCCTCAGCAGCACTTCTGAAACCAACTGTGTGCAAAGAGGGATAAAGTCAGACAACAAGAAAAAGGGTTCCAAGAAGACAGCTGTGCTGAAACCAGACCGAAGGGATGAAACACGGGCATCTCAAAACTTCAGGGGCGCACCATCAGAGCCAGCCAGCGACCGCCATCAACCAGCACTTACTGCAGCTTAATACAACAACCATTTGAATACAGAGAGCTCCATCTGCTTGTCTCCAGGTTGGCCAAGCTCTACATTGCTCAGTAAACAAGCCACCTGGATATGCCTCTTCTGTCTGTACCTAAGACCTAAGCACTCTTTGAGTCCCTTCACCGAGCTTGCAGGAAAACCTGCTGTCACCTCTGGTGTTTCTGCTCCCACACTGAAAGCCCATCCACACGCATCACTGCACCAACAGCAATGCCATATGGAACAACCCGCCCAGGAGTCCCTCCGCCAAATGCGCTGACGGAAACACATCCATAGGCACCATGCTGCTTACCCTGAGCAACTCCAAACCAGTAATCGCAGAACAACCTGCACTTACACTCATTAAGGCACCGCTTTATGCCAAGAGATGCTTCACCTGCCTCTTTTTCCTGCCTCCTTCCTACACAGCACAGCTCTTCTGGCAAAGCCTTTGCTCACGCACAATCCTACTGGTACAGTCTTCAGCCGACACGTCTCTCAAAGCACGACAAAGTGCACACACAAATTACATCAATATAATGATGCTTTTCCCCACAAACAGACAAATTCTGCTTTGCATTCCAAAGAGACTTATACTGCTACCAGTATTAAGTAGCAGCAAGTTTCTGGCACATAAGACTGCAAGTTAAGAGAAACTCTGCTTTTATTTCTAGAAGACATAAATTGGCAATAATTTGCTTAGATTAGTTGACTGATGCTAAGTGAAACGCTTAGCAACTGCACACCAGCTACTGGTGTTGGTTGGGATTAGCACTGAGCCCAAATACTACAGTCACTTCCTTCCCCTAGAAACGACAGCCAAATAAGACCAACCCAGTGCCCGGGATTGCCTGCAGCTCATGCTGCTCCAGAGCAGAGCTGCTGGACGGAGCAGCGGACAGGATGACTCTCATCAAAAAGGGGGTTCAGGGCCACAACAATTAACTCACAGATGGATGACAACCAGTTCCAGGCCCTTTAAGCCTCAGGATTCTTTGCATCCCCCAAACGCCACTGCAGCACACAGCATGGGGAACGGCACGGGCCTTCTAATACACTCAGCCTGCAAAGGTGTGCTCGCTGCTGGAGCACAGAAGTACGGATTTCTATGAAAAAATGAATATCGCCCATAAACTACGTTAACGTCTAAAATTCGCTACTGGAACCGGTTCATACAAACGCGTACCTCCACATCCCGCATTCGCACTGGGAAAATCGAGGCAGGAACGCCAGGCGAGCAGCTGGAGTACCGGCACGGCGCTCCGTGCCCCGGCACAAGGCATTTCCGCCGCAGGACGGGCAGCCGGGCTGCGTCTCGGTAAGGCGGCGAGCGGCCGCAGCACCCACGGCAGTTCCCGGCTCCGACTCCCGCCGGGAGCTGCTAAGCAACGCCGACTCGCGGGAGCCCGACTTAGTAATTTAACCCGCAGCCCTGCCCGGGCCGTAGCGGCGCGGGGAAGCCGGGCCGTCGCCTGACTCACGGGGAGCGGCCCGGCCTCGGGCCTAGGCCCCGCCGGCGGAGGGCTGAGGCCTACGCGCTCCGGGCCCGCCCGCCGCCAGGTACCGAGCGGCGCCGGCCCCCGCGGCCCCGCGGGAGCGCCCGGGGGCCTCCCGCCCCTCCCTTCTCGTCTCCTTTCCCTTCGCCGCCCTGCCCTGCCCCTCGGGCCCCGCAGCTAGGCCGCGGCGCGGCGGGGGGCGACGGGAGGAGCGCCAGGCGGTCGGGGCCCGGGGGGGCGGCGGCGGGACGGGGGTCGCGGCTGTCCCTCTCCCCGCCTCCCCGCCGGGGCCCCCGCACCTTCTTGATGTTGTAGAGCCGGGTGAGCATGCCGACGCCCCGATCGTTTAGGATGGTCAGCTTCTCCGCCAGCTTCTGCTGGCTCGGCTGAAGCACGGACCGCGACATCGTGCCCCGCGCCGCGCCCCCGGCCCGGACCCCGCCGCCGTCAGCGCTCGCAGCCCCGCCGTGGCGCGGCCGCAGGCCCGGCGCTGCTCCGCCGCCGCCGCCGTTCTCCCTCGCTGCCTTGGCGGGGCGTGGCCACGACGCGGCCCGGCCCGGCGCTGCCCGCGGCGTCACGTGGCGCGGCTCACGGCCGCCCCTTGCGGTCCGTCGGAAGAGCCGGCACGGGGACGGCGCTGGGCTGCCCGGCGCTGGGGGCGGCGTCGCTGTCACGGCTGTAGGGCCCAGGAACGCGCTTTTCCGAACGTCAGGGTCACCGCGAAACGGGGAGTGTTTCTCTTCTTCTGATTGGTTTCTTGTATTCGGGGCCATTAAGCTGTATCTGAGCTCCGATTCTAAGTCACGCTTAAAAACACCCGTGAGTGTTCTTCCTAGAAGTTCCTATGACGCTGCTTTTTACCAGTCATCATCTAAAGCACTGCAGAGCATACTGACAGCTATGGTACAGCGCACCTGAGGGAGACACGTAGAATCATAGACTCGTTGAGGTTGGAAAAGAGCTCCCAGACAGCTTCGTCTAACCGCCAATTCATCCCCAGCATAGAAACAAGAGATGTGGTACTTAGGAACGCAGTTTAGTGAGCAACGGTGGTGGTGAATGGATGATTGGACAGGATGAGCTTGGAGGTCTCTTCCAGCGGTGTGTGAGCTGAGAACAAATAAGGGCTAAATTGAAATGTGTCAAACTTCACTCTTCTTGTGGCTTACACAGCAAGGTCTGAGCTACGCATTGCTGTAGTGCGATGGATTTCACAGTGACTGCTGCCTAAAGGCTCTCATGGGAGCTTGGTGCCACCTGCTGCTGCCAGCTCCCACAGCCCGCTGCTGTGAGGGGCTCCCTCACCTAGTTCACGGGAATGGCTTAAGGACGGACCTTCTAATCTCATTCTTTAAATAACAGCCTCACCATCTGTTCCTTTTGGTGCATATTAATACTTGTATTTCATTTTCAGTTTGCATTTCTACACTATAAATCAGATTATTTCTGTCTTTCAGCAGTTTTAAACTAATAGATTTTAGAAAGCAGAGAATTGAATACGAGAAGCCTGAATGTAATTGAATTGTTTCTGACCTCCTTCCTTTTGGCTGCTACAAGATAATTTATGATTTAGAACAAAACCGAGAAGCAAGAACTTGGAGTTCCAACCTTACAGCTGCTGTTGACTCATTTGTTGTCCTTTATCAGATCATTTTCTGTAGGCATTCTGTCCAGGAGCCTGGAATTGCTGGCAACAGCACCGTGTGTGAAAGCATCAGGAACATTCAAATCAGCCTTGAAATTAATCAAGCACAAAAGTCTATTTCATTTCCAAGCGTTTAATCAAATAGCGATTGCAATATTTTTACATAAAGATTGTTCCTCCTATTCTGAATTCATTTGAGAATAAATATGAATGTTTCTGCTTACAGTAAAGATGTTTCCCATATAGTTACACCCTAAGAAAAAAAGAACACTGCTATTGCTGAATCACAGAACGACTTTGATTCAAAGGGACCTTAAAGCCCGTTTACTTCCAACCCCCAACCATGGGGCCCATCCAACCTGGCCTTAAGCACCTCCAGGGTGCTTATAATGCTGGCAGAGCATCCTGTTTTCAACTCCCACGTTATCCATGAGGCTATTCACAAAATCCTGTTATAGGGAGCACCTCTGCTTGCTGTCATTGTTAATGCAAATGGTGCCAAATAAGCTGCTTTTCTTGAGAACAAACTGAATGTCACAAGAGGGAAGGGAGCAGTATGAATAAGCAAGAATCTCTGATACAAGGCAATTTACTACCTTACAGACCTAACACTGAACAGAATGCTGTCTGAATTATCACCTTAGCATGGTTAGTTGGTCTATTAATATTCAAGCAGATACATCAAAATGAAAAATCAACTCTTAATGAAGTGTGACAAAACAGAGCAGTGTGTCTGCCTTGGCAGAACAAGGTCTTACCAGCAAGGTGTTGATTAGAGGAGGGAGGTGTATCTCAGCCCTTAGGAGAAGATGTGAAAGGTGAGTTCAAAACTCCGTGACAGACGATGTTTCTGCCCACACAGAGACCAGCTGCTGCTGATCATGTAATTGGCAGCATCTCGCTGATCCGAGTGTCAGGACAGGTTTTAAGTCTGGAACTACAAAGCGTGCTTTTTTCCTCTTGCTTCTAAGCACTTCGCTCATTAGAGAGGGAAAATGTGCACATCTGCTAGGGAAGGTAGGATATAGCTGAAAAGTTGTGCTTCATAGAAACTGCATTGAAAAGAAAAACAGCTCCAAAACCTTCTCTCTATGTGAACAAAGAAATTACAGGTACAGAAAGCAGATGTTACCGTGATTCAACTTGGTTAAAGTGGTTGCAAACATTTAAGCTGTCAGCAGAATTTTTTATCACTTGTAATGGCTGCACAGCAAAGCTCACGTCGTACTAGTTTTGCAGGAGCCTTATGCAGAAGCTGCTGGCTGCATATGTATAGGTTTGCAGCAGGAAGTTCTATTGCATGTTGGCTTACAACAATACGTCTGTGTAGTACAACTTGGGCTCACCAGTCTAGCAGGAAGCACACCAACAAAGCAGCAACAAAAGCTTTGTCAGTACCAGCATAGCTCCGACAGGTGTGGTAAAACTGGAAGGAAAAGAAAAATATGGCTACAATTATCTTTAAAACACAACTATTTGCTTGGCTTTTTATTGATGATTCACACTCCAATGGCTGCCTATACTTAGTATAAAAGTACAAGCTTAGGGTAAGTTGCACAACTTTTATGTTGAGTTTTTGCTTACCTCTGAACCTTTTAAGGCCAACTGTCTGGTCACTTCAGGGTTGAACAGAACAATTCACTGAGGGGCTTTTGAGGAGTGAAGATTTCCTTTGAGAACTTGAGAAGGAGAATCACGACATGAAGCAGCTCCAAAGGCACCAGCTGCATCTGGGGTTTCACAAAGCATGTAAATTGTATCTATACTTTACTAGCACTGCTACTTTATAACACACAACAGTCAATTCACTGCTGCATAGCAGAGTGTGCTGTCACCTAGGTCCGTGCTACCCTTCTATCTTACACTTCTCTATGTATATTTCCTTGCCTGTCTGCATTTTATTCTTGGTTCAACTTCTAACCTGGGGACTACTACAAAACTCACGACTGCGGTGAAATGGTGCCCATCAGGAGCTGATGTCAAGTGATGGAGCATGATCCACTACCACACTACTGCCAATTGAGCCAGCAGAGCCCAAGAAGCAGTTGTTAAACAGACTCCTTTAAAACAGAAACCAAACCAAAGGCAAACTGTTCTCTGCACCAACTAGAATGCTTAAATCATCACCACCACAATCCCAGTAGTTTGTGTCAGAGTTTGTTTGTCAGTAATACTTAAGTTGATGTTAATCTTGCATCTAAAGGCACACATGCTGCAAACTTCACTGAACGAAGTCTATACCATTGTTTAAATCACCTATAAAAATCGTAAATAGCACTAAACAAATGCAGCTGTCTTTATCAGACAGGCTTTTGTTCAGGGGGGACAAGACTCACAAGGCCTGTCACGCTCACTAAACCAAACTGACACAGACACATTATATTTCAATCTCTATTTTCTGTAATGAATCCCCCAACTTTGTCATTCTTTACATTCTCAGGAAGTTACCATGTCTGCAGTTTTCCACGTCCCTTTTTATCCCTCTTTTAGTAACTATTTGGCCACTGTTTTAATTTATTCTGTCATTAACATCCGAGCTTGTATGTATGTCTGCTCCTTGCTCAGTTTTTGCACGTCTCAGTAAGTTCTAATTGCTGAGGCTGTGTACAAAGTATGGCCAGTTGCACAGAGATCCCAGGCCTTAGAACTCTAAGGAGAGCATGAAGGAGATGTGCAGAACCGGTTTGAGAATGGTGAATACTACAGCAGCTGTTCTCTAATGCACTGCAGAAACCTGCTACTTTGAGAATGCACAGGCACTTCTGCTCATACTGGAAGGACAAGTATAACAAGCCTGCTCCAGAACACCTGGTCCTACACTATGCCACTGAGCCTTCAGCAGCAGAGATGCAGGACATCAGTAAGAGCTGACTTTCTCAATGTGTCCCAGGTCCATGATTTACCTCTAATTAATTGCAAATCAAAGGTCAGACTGGAAGCTACAGAAGTCTGTGGCAGAAGGAAGAAAACTGGTTATGTGTGAGCTATCAGGATGGCCAGATAGAAGTCAAGAACTAGGCTCACTCCAGCAGGAAGCACTGGTTACTTTTGGACCAAATGTGGGTTCAAAATGCCATCCTTAGGTCTAATAGTATGGTTTCAGAGTTTGGGTTACATTTGGTTCTCGCAGCACTCACTGAACAAAAGGATTAATGAGTTTTCTCTTTGAATGTTAAGCAAAGCTTAGGAAGCCTGTCAGAATGAGTCACCCAACCAAATTAAGGTCCTGATCTGATATGGGCGTAGACCTTAAGTTAGGTTTCTAGGCAGAGGTTACATCACCACTTTTAAATACACTCTGGTAAATACTGCAGCCAGAAAGGGCACTGGATTACGAATCCACCTTGCAGAAAGCATATTTGACTTGCAGTTTCCTTACAGACTGAAAAGCCAAGAGAAGCCAAAAGCAATCTCTGAGGTATCCATGCAGCTACCAAGTAGGAACAACACCTAATCTTTACTAGGAAGACGAGTTACACCGAAGTAACTGGCCACTGATTAGAGTAAGTCAAAAGTAACCAGTTTGCAAAGAACCATCTCCATCCTGTTTGAACCTGGGATGAGGTCAGGAAGCAGTGAACTGTTGCTGGAATACAGATGGCAGCTAATCAAACAACCTGCCAAGGCGGCCCTGCACACAACAGCCATGGGGCTCCCACTAACCCCACAGACGTTTTCCTGTATCTTGGTCTACTGACAGAGCCTTCCCTGACAAGCACATAGAACCTCGCAATCTGACCTACTTTCTTTAGGCTTTGTTACTCTTCTGTCCTAGGCAAATAACCTGTTAGAAGTTTCTTTGTCTCCCCACTTCCCCCACGGGAATGCTGAGGAATGGCACATATACCTTTAAATACAACAGCTTTTATGGTCTATCTGAATATCAAGGAAGAAGCTCTCAGCAATAAACTTGCCTTGGGTTTAGAAGAGGAAAATTTTAGTCAAAGAACAGTCTGAAAAGGAAGCATTATCCCCCACTGCTGCTAGGAATCCTGTTTACCAACCAGCGGGGACCTCGAATGCCAACTGTAGTAAAAATCAAGCTGCACGGTTCTCTTTCAAAGTCTCAGGTTTACATCTGACAGAGCAATCCTATGGTAGGTTTTTTATAGGGGGAAAAAAAAACAACAAAAATGTGTGGAGAAAAGCAAACTAGGGGAAGATGACACCAGCATCACCCAAACTGTCACACCCCATTCTATGTCAACATGGGGAAAAAAATGTAAAGCCTGCGACAGCTATCCTCTCCAGCTCCATCTGTAATGTCTTCTGCATTTGACAAAAATATGAATCACTTGAGGGTATAGAAAACATAACACTTGTTTCACACAACACAGAAATCAGCAGCGTAGAACTGAAGTGAAAACAATACTGTGATAGACATGACAGACTATCTAATTCGGAGTGTGAATCCAGACGTGTGGAGAACTGACTAATGAAGTCCTATGTTCAGGGTTAAAAAGAAGACATCTATTCAATCTTACATAACAGTGTGAAGTTGTGAAATTAAGGTAAAACCAAGAACTCAAAATATTCTTAATGAAAGAGCGAATGGTGGTGCTCGAAGTACAAAACAGCCTTTTTGGTGGGATGTTTTCTTATCAATCAAATTGGGTGGTTTTCTTTCACATTCAAATTAATCCTTTGGTCGTTTTGAAAACGTGGCTAAAAGATGTGGGGGGAATCCAGGAAGAAAGGGAAAAACTGTTGTGACTTGTTTTGACAAGACAGTGTCAAGGGTAAGGAATCTTCCTAATTAGGATTTTGTCCAAGTAGTAAAGTAGTAAATTAGTTCAAATTTATCCACACTGATTTCCAAATCATTAATATTCTGCCATTAGTCTAAGACTCAATGAATGAGATGTTTGCTAAAGTGAATCAGAAAATATTTCGATCTCACCTTGAACTTTTAAACATCTTCATTTTATCAATATATTTATTTACCTGAGGAAACAGATCGGAAGCCCTTGGTTACTTAAAATCGTGATTAAATAAGCTGAAGTGTGGAGTAATGAGATGATCCTGTGCTTTCTTTTTTTTCTGAAGTACTCAAAAGTGAAGGCATGTTGAAAAAGAACAACAAAACGAAGAAAATCCTGACCTTTCAGCCTGTCTGCTTATTGAAGAATGAAAGAAAAAATCCTGAACGCATTGAGAGAGATCACTGAGGTCAGTCTGGATCCTTCTTTCACAGTGCAGTGTAGCAAAAATAAGTCATTTTTCAGGCTGTGAATACATGTGTGTGCTCCAAGGTGTCATCTATTTTTCTAGAAGTGCCTTTCCTTAGGTTTTATCACTTCTCTTTGTATTTTTGAAGCCTTGCTTGTGAGAAACTTTCAGCTATCCCTAAAGTATCGACTGACACATCCATCCCAGACCCATAATGACAGTAAATCCCAGCAGTATGACTTGTTTGCTGACACAAGCAATGCCATCTTATGAACTTAGTTATGATGGAAGTTCTTATCCCATCAACACTATTGACTAGGAGGACTTTCTTCATCTTGTGTGATTTATGTTCTCTATAATCCACAGATATAATCTCTTGGGTCAGGAGTCTTATGTAATTAAAACATCAAATGATTTTAAGAAAGAAAATTAGAACATACAGGCTTGCTCAGACCAAAAATCCATATAGCTCAATGTCCCATATCTAAGCCATGGCTCAAAGAATGGAACCGACAGGGAGAGCCTAAGCACAAAATGTCTATCTGTGCTACTGCAAAATACGCTCCCAGACTCCCTGTGACTTGTGGCTCTGGGGCTCTGTGAGGCAGAGACACCATCTTATATGTCATATAGGTGCTGATCCACTCTTCTGTGGATGTATCCATTGTTTTGTGAACCCACACTGATTTATAGCAAAAGCTTAACAGTGTGTTGTGCACAGGAATATCAAGGAATAATTTAAGCTCACTCCTGCTTGAATATATTTCTGTTCTGAGTTAGAAGAAGTTAGTGGCTCTGGCTGGATCAAGCTATAGATGTAGAATGAGATAGGGTACAGATAACTTCATTTTCCTTCTCTGCCTGCAGGGAACTTCCTCCCACACATGAGCATACAAGCACGGTGTAATATTAGCAATATGTTAAGGCAAGAAAAGGACATGCTGAGAACCCATATTCTCCGACTGCATTTTGGTAGGAAGTGCTATGCTATGCTCACATGTGTTACCCTTGATTTTAACCCCTACTTACAGAAGACATCTCTTAATGGTAAACAGTAAGAACAGGTTCTACTTCCATGGCTGACTGGCTACAAGATAATTCTACTGCATTTGTGTTTCATTCCTGACATCAAACACCCCTAGAAGCTGTGATGGTTTCCCTGTTGAACTCTGGAGCTAGAAAAACTTGTAGTGCACCCAATAAATCTTGATATTATGCCTATCAAACTACACAGAAGCAAAACCTACACTTAAAATACAACAAGAGTTGTGAAATTAATTTGTCTTTCCAGGCTGTAGGCTTGGCCTTTGCTGCCAGAGAAACCTTTGGGGACTTACTTACTGTTACTCTACAGTAACTCACATGTCTTTTAATGTTAACTGAAATCAAACTGTACAGAAACAAGGCAAGGAGAAAGATCAAAAGCCTTCATGCATAAGTAGGCTGGGAGAAGATGAAGTGCAGAATGGAAGTTTTCTGGTAAAACAAGAAATTCTGAGTAGTCTAATGTTTAGCCATTGAAAAAATAGCTTTAGCTTTTTACTTGCTTTTTGGTTTCTGCTTTTTACTGAAAAACAAACAAACAAAAGAGAACCGTGCTTTGGATTTCAGAGGAATGGAAAACATTACAGAAAATTACGTAATCTCTCTTGTAAAGCTCAGTTTTTCCTCTTCTGTTTGTGATGGTTCTGGACGCTACTCTTTAGTCACTGCTTCTTTAGTGAAGGTATTCTTAAAATACAGATTTGTACTATTGCACAGAATGGCTGAGGTGGGAAGGGACCTCTGGAGGTCAGCTGGTGGAAAGTAACTGCCCTAGTGATCGACAGTCTGTGCGTGCTTTGTAATTAACCATTACTCCCCTGCAGAGCAGCTAGCACAAACGGAAGGCATTTTGTATATGGACATCTTTGATAAAATAAGTCATGTTATTCTAATCTCCCCTTTCCCTGATGAACCAATAGATGGTCTTTCTCCCAGTTTAACTTTGCATCTCCACCGACACAAACTGTTTTACACCAAGATTCATGAAAACTTGATCTTTATACACTTATCTCAGCTAATACAAGACTGCGGTGAAGCGAGATGAAGAGCTTCTGCAAAAGAGAAACGAGTATAAGTGGGAGTGGAAAGCAGACTCTACTTGTTTTAAGAACACATAGACAGGAGTTGTGCCAGATCTTCCTCACACCAGGTCTCAAGGAGTACTCAGTATGCCTTGAACACTTCAGTTCTGCAGTCTACCCCAGTCCTCATTGCTCGTTATTCAGCACAATTTCTAACCTGTTATAAAAATATACAGCTGTAGATCAGAGAATCAGCCTGCTTTTGTGTTGGATTGCTCTCCAAGAGTGGTGAGGAACGCCTTGATAAGTGTTTCTAGAGCCCTGACTTTGATTATGTGCACAGCTTTGCTTCTGGGGGAGTTTCCCTGCAGCACTATGTGGAGACACCCCATGGGGAAAACCACCAGTTCGGGCTGGCAAGAACCAGCAAACCGTTTGAATAAATAACATAGAGCAAAGCTACCTACCTTCTTGCCAAGGATAGAAGCTAGTATTTGGAGTAGGTCCACAGCTGTACCCAAGATTATTAGGAAGAAGGGTCTCCGATTACTTGCAGTCTTCTGCAGCTTGAAATGGTCTTTCATATGTGCATTGTCAGAGAAAGATGACCGACTTATCAATCCACTCCTCTGTCCCCCTTCCTTCCTGTGATCCTAGGAAAAAAGCACCATAATAATTGGCAAGCTTAGTTTCTTAGACATGTACATCTGAGCTCAGTGATGTGATCTCCATGCACAAAAAGGACAATCCCAGCAGGTTCATCACTCTTCACAACACCCACTTCAAAAGAGTCCTTGTTACAAACTCACTCTTCCCTGTGAAATGTCATCTCAAACTTTTGCCTGCATTTCAGCAGCTTTTTTATTGACAGAGCTGCCAGGAATGTTACGGATACCAAGACGAAGCAGGGAGTATCCGTTCCTTCCTTTCTGATGTGGGTACACAGCTGGCCTAGAAGACAGTTCATTCTTGAGCGACATCACTTGCACTTTCCTGGGACTGTAGTTCTCTTCTAGAAAATTCTCCTCAGTGGTATCAGATGTAGATCCATTTCCATTCATAACAGGTCTTAAGGATGAAAACAAATGGATAAGAACAAATGAGCAGCTGTGCCTCAGTCAAAACGTCTCTACATGAGGTAAATGGCACAGGACACGGATGTGCACAAAACAAATGTCTCTGAAGCATTGAAGCAATGTCTATGGCATTTTATTCCCTCTAGACTGTCATGCTCTAGGCATCCTGCTATGTGCCACCTTGTCTTATTGCTTACGCTGTGAATGATTCCAACCTTGTTCCTCCAAACTCCCATCACCTTCAGCAATAAGAAGGGTAGCAGGAGCAGGCATCATGTCTTTGCAAAGCTGAAACTGAGTCTCTGCACCAGGCCAGAGCCTCCACAACACGTGAGGCAAACCATTCTGGAATGTACGAGGCAGGGAAGTCATTGCTGGAAGTGCTGATGTATGCAGCAGCACAAATGGTAGGGAAAAATCTATTAGCCCAGAGGGTTGTGCTGTACAAATCAGTATGGACATGACCTGCCTGTCCCACGTACCAACAAGTGCTTCATCAAGTGATGAACACATGCAGTATGATTTAAGATCTAAGCTATTCCTTGCCTTGTTTCAGTTTTCTTTCTTGAATATGATTATCTCCACATAGCACAATGCATTCCAGAAAAGGCATGGAAGAACCTCATGAACTAGCATTATTGTTTCCCCCTCTCTACTCTAATTACTTCCTGATGCATTCCATGGTCATGCTCACCTTTCTCATCTCCATGATACATTCATGATTCACTGTCATCCTGCGACCAACCAGTACACACAGTTCTTTTCAACTTCTCACTTACTTTCAGCTAATGAACTTCCACACTACAGCAGAGGCTCATATTGTTAGATTGTATTGATTTCTCTTATTACAGTCCTCAAAATCACCTAGTTATTTCAGTTTGAAATGTAATATTAATAGTGTATTACCTGGTGTTTCATTTTCTGCTCCAGTTAAACTACTGATAGAAGCAATCCACCAGCAATTCTTGGTGCATTTTGCAATCAAGTTCAACCCTCTATCATGCACATTCTTCAGCATACAAGGCTGGTTTCTTACAGTCAGCTATCTGGAATGTCTGATTATCATTTCTGATAGAATCTGGCTCTTCTGCATAGATGAGTAAGAGCAGTATCTAGGCCAGAATGAGCAGTGGTAGGAAATAAACACAGCAGAGATATGATAGTCTCACATGGGCTTTCTGACTACGTACAAGATGTTTTCTGTAACAATTAGCATTTATGTTTTCTATCTGACAACTATTAGAACAGGTTCTGATGAATTTCTTGACAGAAAACAGAAGAACTATGGATTAAAGACAGCTTAAAGCTCTACTGCAAACACATGGGTAGAGAGCTTATTCAAGAACTGAAGATTCAGCAATACCATAATACACACTCACTCAACGACAGGCAAACACCATCCAACTCCTGCTATATCTTTAGACAACTTTTCAATCTCCGAAAACCAGCACAAGAAGAGGTGTTTGCCTGCGAAATGAGGTCCCAGTTTAACACTCCAATCTCACAACCTTCTTCTATCTTGTAATTTAGAGTATGAACAACTCAACAGCAACATGTAAATGCCTGCATGACATAAAACAACGTTTGTTAATATCTAGGCTTGTTAGCGTTCAGTGTGCTTACCCCACTGACACAGTGATTAATATCATACGAATCCCTCAACGAGTATCTGTAGAACACTTGCATTTCACAGATAACAGCACAGATTTGGTGTCCAGCAGCGGCCCCTGATGGTTAGGGTTGTTATGGCAATGACATTCCCGGCTAGTTGGATCAGCTCCTCTGAAACCAGCTTCTTTCCCGCGTTCACGTGTATTGCCGGCTTCCTCAGATGCCAAGGAACGATATATACATTTATTATCTGTGTTATTATCTTTTAGCCGTGGGAACCTCACATATGTGTCAGAACTAAGTCTTGCAGACTCTCAATACGCCCAGTACTTGTGTAGGTGTAGCGCAGAAGTCAACTATGAGGCACATCCTTGAGCCCTGCTCCTCTAGAGTCTGGACTGCAAACAAATTTAGCTCGGGCCTTGCCAAATTGCCTGATATAAGAGGCTCTCTGCATCTTATTGGATGCTCTACAGCTCTTGGTCTTACACTTTCAAGGAGACTATTAAATACACATCTCTCACTCAGGATATTACCAAATATCCTACTTGTATTTAGAAAGTACTTTTGGTTGCAGAAAATGATGGCTATAATTTACATTTAGCCTCCTGTTTTGCACCTCAGTGACCCCGATCTCTGTGCTCTTGCCCCGGCCCTGACCCCTTCTCCTTAGCTTTATCCCCACTCTTGCTCTCCCAAACACAGCAGCATTCTGCCTTTCTCAGCTGACCCTCATTTTCTAACCTAACACCTGTGTAAAAATCACCTCGGGCATACTCCCAAACAACTCACAGCGCTGCAGCTCCCATCACTTCTCTGCTTCTTGAACTGCATTTGCCGGCTTCTTCGCGTAGAGCTACAACGCCTGGCTCGGCTCTGCGGGTGGTCCTGGAGAAGGATCCTTTCAGGGCCATAACGCGGATGTTTAATGACGTTTTAGAACCAGAGGTAGAAATTAACAAGCTTTAATTGCACGAACTGACAAGGACGATTCTGCCGAGCACCGGCGGTGAGCTTATAGCGGGAGCTCCGTGCTGTGCCCGCCCCTCTGAGCGCGGCAGGGCGGGAAGCGGCCCCTTCCTCCGCCCCCTCAGGGCCGTGCCCGCCGCGCGGCTACGCGCCCAAGCGCCGCCCTCAGGGGGCCGACAGCCGGCGGGGCCGGCCCGTGCGCGGTGCCAGGCGGCGGCGGTCGGCCGGGCGGCGGTGCCATGCAGTCCCTCGCACAGGAGATCAGGAGTTTCTCCAGGGCCAACCTGCGGAAGCAGCGCACGCGGGTGACGACGCTGACGGGCCGGAGGGTCATCGAGACGTGGCGGGGCGCGTGCCTGCAGGTGGAGGAGGAGGCGGAGGCGGTGCCCGGCGGCGGCTTCGTGAAGGACCTGAGCTGCGACCTGCAGGTCGGCGCCGCGCGGCCCTGGCTGCTGCTGGGTGAGTGAGGCGGGCGGCGGGGCCTCTCTCGGCGCCGCTGGGAGCACCGTGCAACGGGTTGCTTTCTCCTCAGGGTCGCAGGATGCCGCTCACGATCTGGAGACCCTCAGGAAGCATAAGGTAACGCCTCAGCGCGTCTGGCGTGCTTATTTGGTGCGGGTTTCGTTCTTAAAGACTATCTTTGAGTGATGTTAAGGGAAGTGACAGCACAGCAGCTGCTCTGTGAGCAGGTGGGTGGATGTCTGAGTACTGCAAGAAGGTGGGACATGTCACCGTTTCACACAGCAGAGCCCCGCATTGCCCTCTGTGCAGATGTCAGGCACTGAGCAGAACCAGACATACATGCCTGTGCAGCCAAGGGAGGGAAAACAACAGCTCCAATGCCATCCTCGGCTCTGGTGCTTCTGTCCTCCACATAGATGTTTTCATTTCCTCATATTCATTGTAAGAAGAAAAATAGAGCACTTCCAGCACGTGGTTTGTAGCAGGAATGTTAAAGCTCATTGGTCAGATTGTCTGACAGGTCTCGTGCCAGTGACCTTTCTCAGAGAGCAGGTCTTCCTTACCATCAGACTCAGCACTGAGGTGTTAGCCATCACCTACCAAGGTATTATAGAATCATTTGAGTTAGAAGGGGCCCCTAAAGGGCATCCAGTCCAACTCCTCTGCAATGAACACCTACAGCTCGATTAAGCTGCTATGAGCCTGATTCAGTCTGATCTTGACTGTCTCCAGGGATGGAGCATCCACATGTCTGGGCAACCTGTACAAGTGCCTCCCCCCCCTTATTGAGCAGACACCTGAAATTCCTTGGCAATGTTTGCTGTCAAATTCAATGTGGTAAACAACTTGCTTACTGTATCTGACTATTTCACATGTATTCTTTTTTGTTGTCGGGTAGTGTGTCTCTGTACTGAGAAGCAGAAGTTGAGCTCCATCATGAACTGTCCAAACTGCAGTGGTGAATCATCTGCTTCCTGCTTGTAAATTGAAACTGATCTTTAATACACAACACAATCTGACATTAAATAAATGATACATTTAACTTGAGACATTATAATATAGGAGATATGAAAGTTGATACTTGAAATACTTCCACCGCCCTAATGAGAATCACTCATTTGTTTTAATTGAGCAAACAAAGACTGCAATTGGGCAGTATCCTTAAGTTGTACTGCATTTGAACTCAAGGTCAAACTTAGGGAAATGCACACCATAGATGGCACATAAAGTTGAACAGCGTGGTTGTGTAGGTTACAGTCTGATTGTGTCTAAGGAATATTTTACCTTTGTTACTGCTTTTTTTGCTTGCTGTCTTCAGAATTCTGTTTTTTTTTTTTTTTATTATTTAGGTTACACATATTCTAAATGTGGCCTATGGAGTCCAAAATGCCTTCGTTAATGACTTTATATACAAGACCATATCAATTTTGGACCTTCCAGAAACAGATATCACCTCCTACTTCCCAGAATGTTTTGAGTTTATTGAGAAAGCCAAGATGCAGGTACAGTATATCTATACAATACAACTGTACAGTATGGTTATTTATTACCTTAAATCCAAACAGCTGCTTCTCTCAAAAGCTACAGACCCACATGCAGTTATATGCCAAGGCTGTCGGAGCACGGGTTAGTACCTTGAAGCCAACCATTGATTTTAACAGCTGATAAAACCCTGACAAAGACATCACACGGGGAGCAGGGTGACTGACCTGCGTTTGGGGTTGCTTAGCTGCTCTACTTATAAAACCAAGAGGGATGACTCCTATTTGTTCAACTTGGCCTTACTGTTTAATTTATATCAGTGGTAGCTTTGACACTGTGACCTGACAACCAGACATTGTTGTACATTATTTGACTGTTTCTACCATACTCATTATTTACACGGTTTGAGATAAAAGATGATAATCCTGCCCCAGTTTGCTTGGTGCACACAATGTTCTTTCCTTCTCTCATGTATCATTTACAAGCTATGTGATACTCATTATCACTTAATGACCTTTTCAAGGTTTCTTGTTACTGTTTCCACTTCATTTCTAAATGAGACTTGTCATTCATAACTCCACAATGTTGATTCCTGTCTCTGGTATTTTTGCTCTAATTACTATTTTGTAAACTAGGAAGCTCTAAAGTTCTCCTGCTTCCTCCCCCCACCCATCAGTATTAGTGAGTTTGTAATGGAAAAGTCGCACTGAAGATCAGTTAATGGACAGAATGGGTGTTTTCTATGATTAATTCATAAAGCATATAAGTTATCAAAAACCACTTCAGATTTTCCTCTGCATAATACTGTTTGCTTTGTCAAGTCAGTGTTAAAAGACCTTATGATGAAATCTACCATTAAGTGCTATTTTGTGTAAGTAATTACAAGGAGATACTACCATTTCATCACCAAAGTTGGGGGGGTGAGGGATGTTCACTGATGAGGAAGTCTAGATATCTAAGAAATGGTTACTAGAATATGGTTAACTTAAGAGAACCCCTTACATTAGAGGAGCAAGAAAAGTGTGCACTGTGCTTTGAGTTGCTGACAGTTGTTGCTTGTAACAGGATCAAGTTTTCTAACACTTGTTAACTGCTTCAGTCTGTAGACATAGTGGTACAAACACTGATACTGATCAGTCACCTTTTTCTCTGGGCTGCAAATTGGTACATTTTCCATTGCATGGTAGGTGACCCAAGTCAAATCATAGTGCTCACATCTAATACAAAATGATTGAAGCATTAGACACTAAATGCATCCTGGTATAAACCAGCAGTGGATCTTACCAGGGAAAAATACATGTGCTCAGTGTTGGTTTATTACTATAGCCCATGTTTTCAAGTCTACTCTGTGGACTGAGTGAGAAAGTAAACAAAGATAACAATTTCCAACAGACAACGTGAAGAGGATATGATTTCCATTGGAGAAAAAATAAACAGCAGTATAGGGATCAATGAAGATGGTACAAGTCCTTTCCATCCTGGTTCCACCCCTTCCCGCCGGGTGCTCAATCACTGCTTTAGGCCTTGACTCAGCATTGCCACTACAGCTGCCTTTCTGTGTTTTTAATAACAGCATACACTCAACTTTCCGTATTCCAAATAAAATACATTTTAAAGTTAGTGTCCAATTAGATCAAGTGTCTTTGTGTTCCAGCTGTCCATGATTTGGTGTTTACATGAAGAAGCTACTGCAAGGACTTGGAGAAGAGCACAGAGAATGGTTTTCAGTTCTGAAACGTTTGGTGTGAAGTATTTGTTAATCATCAAATGGCCTTGGTTAGAAAAATAGTTAGTTTGAGCCTCATGTAACTGTTTGGAGGTATTTATTTACATTTATGTTTGCTTTGTGCTAAGCAAGGAGCTTTGACTGAATCATAAGATCTATTGTAAATCAACTTCCTTTGCTATAGTTTCTTGTTTCTATCCACTTAGTGATTGTCCCAACCTGTGTTGTGTTTGTTTCTTGAAGGATGGCGTGGTCCTGGTCCACTGTAATGCGGGAGTGTCCCGTGCAGCAGCAATAGTCATCGGTTTTCTGATGAATTCAGAAAGACTGAGTTTTGCTTCAGCCTTTTCCTTGGTAAAAAGTGCGAGGCCTTCGATTTGTCCCAATCCTGGCTTCATGGAGCAGCTTCACAAGTACCAAGAGCAAAATGTAAAGGCGAATGGAAGCATAAACCATCACGACTGATGGAAAGGAAGAAGTGAAACAATGTGTTCTGACTATACAGTACCAGATGTTGGATGTACTTTAATCTCTCGCTTTGCAATCCTCCTTCACAGGTGCACTTTAAAGTCTCTCTCTCCGTGTTTATGTTCACCCTTACACTCCCATTCTTCAGCATCTGGTGTAGAGGCCAAACGGTACGAGCTGTCAGGGTTTTGTTGTTGATGGGCTTTGGGATGATTTCAGAGCAGATAGGTTGTCACAAACTAAAGGTTCCTGGTTTATTGTCGCTTTGCCGACAGCTCTCAGACTAGGTGAGCTGTTGTAAGGTGGCATGGTGTGAAAAAAACAAAACAGAAATCCGTGACAAAGATTTTGTTGGTAGCAGTATTTTTGTGGCCTTCGTGCCCCTTCTAAATGGTTGGACACGTTAACTTACAGTACAATCAAATAAACGCTGTGTGTGGATAACTGTGGGTTTAAATGACAAGTAAGTGAAATCTGGTTACTTTTCCCTCGCTTTCAATTGCTCATTTCCGAGGCAAACCGCTCACGGTGCCTCCATTCCCACGGCGCTGTGCCACACAACGTCACAGAGTAGGCGGGAGCAGCTCGCACCTCCCCCGTCACAAGATGGCGGCGGCGGAAGTGACGCCGGGAGGAAGTTCCGTCGTGTTTGAAAGCGCCCGGCGGAGCGGTTGCGGCCTGTTGCTGCTGTCCACATGGCCGGCTTCGCCATGGATCCGCCTCCCGCAGGTGAGCCGTGCCGTCAGTTGCGCCCCTGTTCCCTCTGCAGCCTCACTTGCGCTTCCTTTCGCGCCGCTGCTGTCGGGCGCGTGCCGGACCGTTGGGCGGCGCGAGGTACCTCAGCGCTGGGTGTTGTGAGGCGCGCTTGGCCCGGCGCTTCCCCTCGCCGCCGCCCCCAGTTACCGACACGGGGCGCGGAGAGCCCGGCCGCCATGTGGGCTGCAGCTGCGGAGTCAGCTGGGCGGTGGTGAGGGAGGGAGCCCGAGTCCGGCGGGGTTTTCTTATACGTAGGAAACATTCATAAGGAAACGGCTTTCAGAAGGAGCGTGGCGCTGCGCGTTCTTGTGTTCCTTTTATAGAACAGGCTACAGCATCTCCTCACTGCTCCTTTCTCGTTATCCCAGCAGCGGAGCCGATGACGCTGGGTTCCCCCACGTCCCCCAAGCCGGGCGCCAGCGCTCAGTTCCTGCCCGGCTTCCTGATGGGTGACCTGCCCGCGCCCATCACGCCGCAGCCGCGCGCCCTGAGTGGCCCTGCCGTGGGCGCCATGGACGTCAGGTCTCCTCTGCTGGCAGGTCAGCGCTCCTCAGGCGTCCGAGGGTGGTACTGAGCGTCCGGTTGGGTTTGTCTTGTTGCTTAGCGTGGTTTCTGCAGGCTTGTGTTCTGTATTAGGCACACGTAACAACGTACCTGCCGGCAGTGCGGTTGGCTGGAACTCTTCAACGTGGGCTTACGATCAATTAATGCTTTGTGTCCAACCCTGAAGTAGTAATCTTTAAGGAAACTATGTATAAAATGTGAAGTAATTGCGTGAGTTTTATTACACTGGATTGTTATAGCCACAGATTATCAATTATAGGAAAGGAGTAATGTAATAACTAAAAAGGATGGCTAGGGGAATGTCACTGCTGAGAGAGGAGTATGGAAGCTCCACTGAGGAATGAAAGTTCGTTCTGAAAGCCTTAACTGCCCTAAGTGAGAACTGTCAGCTCAAACTACTTCTGTGGGTAAACACACACAAACTGTTCTAAGGTTTATCACCATTTTTAGTCAGTGTAACTGTCTGTTATAATGGAACTCACACAGTTAAATATAAAAATAATAATAATAAAGAAGATTAGGTAACTTAACTTCATTCTGTCCAAACTCGTGCTAGTTCGTGCTTTCAAGAGCTGACCTTTATATGTAATGTGATCTTTGATGGGAAGGAATGGAAGCTTGTTCAGTGGCAATGTGATGACAGGTGCAATGTCTGCACAGTTTCATGTGGCTCTTTAGTAAGTAGTATGCCCCCCCAAAAGGTTTAAATGCTTTGCTTTTCTATTTCTTACACAGAGAAGTTTGTCTAGAGCAGTCAAATTATGCTGCTAATCTACCTTGGAATGAGAAAACGTAGATATGATCAAAACTGCTTAAAAAGAAAAAACACATAGGGTATGTTTGGCATCCAGAGATCTCAAAGCTTTAGGTGTTAGTTCTGTTAGAAGACTTTTTCTGATAGACACATTGTATTCTTGCCTGAAACGTTCCAAGTTGAACAGTTTTGTCTGCTGTCTCGTAAGCTCATGTATTGACTAAGTATTTCATAGTTAAATTCATAGTTAATTTTGACTGAAGAACAACTAGCAGCAGGCTAAAGTTACCAGCTTCCTTTCGTTATGTCGTTTTAACTCCAGGTGGCTCTCCCCCACAGCCAGTAGTCCCTACACATAAAGATAAAAGTGGTGCTCCGCCGGTTAGAAGCATATATGATGAATTATCTAGTCCTGGACTTGGATCTTCACCGCTAACCTCCAGAAGAGCGGTAAGTTACTGTCTTTTTCTTAGCAGACAAGGTGAGGTACCTTAGGACTTCAGTGAGTACTTTAGAACAGTTTATGCAACTGAATTAGTGAAGTGTCTGGTGAGTGTTCTGATCATGCTGATATGCACTCCAGTCTTCCTTTGGGCCTGTTCCTGGGTAGTCCGACAGCTTTGCCTGTGGGACTGCTTCTGATTTTGAAGGATTTTCAGTAGACTGCAAAGATTGAAGAGATATGTGCTATGGCTCAGTTGTACCTTGTATTGTTTTAGTTGATATAGTGCAAATACTGGGTCACAGCCTGAAGCAGTGATGGAGCACCTGGTGAGAAGGCAGGGCTAGCCCTGGGGAGCTCAGGTGCATGCAATACATGTCAGTGACTGGAAGGGGTGGAATCAGGATCCACCCCTTCCCAGACCTCATTTAAGGGTAGGCAGTGGAGGTGAGGGTATCTCGTACTTGAGGAGATCCCTGCCTACTGGAGGTCTTAAAAAAGTAAGCAGCTCTTTTTCATTTCTGTACCTGTGGCTGCTGTGGGCTAGTTCACATTTGCTGTAGCCAAGGACTTTGCCACCCTGCTGTTATCATCCCGTTACTGAGTATAAGATATGATGTTAACTTGGGCAGTGAGGTGGGGGGTTAATCTTTATAGAGCAACAGTGAAATTTGTTAGTAAACTCCCCCTCTTACTTTCAACTAAGTGGTCAAGTGTTAGTGGGTATTGTTTTTAATGCACATCTGCTGGTGGGGAGACAAGGCACTTTTCTGAGTGAGCAGACTTCATTAGATGTCTTCTGAAAGCTTTCCAAGGAGGAAAGTTTAAGTAGTAGTAAAGATAATGAGCAGCTAATAGTTGGAATGAGGGTTGCTAAGCTGACAAGTGCTCCAGTTTGTTTCATTTTATTTCAGAGAAATGCTATGGCTGAGGATAAAAATACACTCAAATTGTTTCAAGAGTTGAGTAATATACACATAGGAAATAAATTTTAGGGATTAGAACTCGTTCAATTTCCTTCACTAAACATTGAAGTTTCACTGAATAGTTATGTGGAAAAGAAAATAAAGATGAATGCAAGTAGGAGCTATGCTCTGTTATTTCTGAGTTTTCCAGATGCAAATCAGCTGCTGGTAATCTCTCATGCTGCCATCCTTTCCTTAAGGTGCATGTAGTGCAAATTGCTGGCTTACAGCAATAGTGAGATGTCTGGTGAAGGAAGTTAAGCTCTCAGCTTTGTAAGTATTGGCACCAGAAGTTACTTGGCTTCATAAAGTTTACGATTAGTGTAAAGGATTTTTTGGACAAATTGTTCGATTCCGAAATGACCTAAAGCTTGACTTAAAATCAAGTGAGCTTTTTAACTTATAAAACAGCAGTGCTTTCTTGTTAGATAAAATGATATCAACATTGCCTGTGTCCTGTTGCTTGTGCAACCATTTTGTGAAGTAGTTTGTTTAGCATTCCTGTGCACTCTTTAATACTTGAGTTTTGGCCCCTTAATCAAGAAAACAAACTGTTTTTTAAGGCTTGGTAATCAGTTGGAAACTCCAAAATGTAACAGTTGAGACCTACTGGGTGCTAGTATGTGTGAAATATAGATACACAGATGCTGGATATTAGTCTGAAAAGTCAGAAGTAACTTAAGACGCGCTAAATATTACTGCTTGATGGTTAAGTTAGCCTGAAAAAGAACTGTTCTGATCTGGGAAGTGTACCTACATTAATGTTATTTACTTTCTGTATTTTAATACAGGGCAGTTTTTCCCTAACGCAGAGCCCATTGGTTGGAAACATACCATCGACTCCTGGAACAGGTAGATGTCCCATCAGAACACTTAGTCTACTTAGTTACTGCCTTCTTAAATACACAATACTGTTCAAACTACATCAGCTCCTTGCAAGTTTGCTGCATTTGTGCTTTTCATTAGCTTTTCAAAAGTTATGTGGGTGTGAATAGGAGATAACTCTTGACTCATAGTGGTAGATTTTCCATCAACTTCACGTTTCTCACTCAGCATCTCTTGCTCAAGAGGGGTCTGTGTTTGAGTGAAGCTGCTGTGATTGAAGAGTGGTTGTCTGTGTTGCTAAGGCTTTCAATTTGCTGTATAAACACGTGGCTTCTTGCTACACTTAACTGAGTGTCTTGCTTCCCTTTGTTGTCTGCATTGAGTAGCTGCTGTGTGGGGAGGAAGCCTGCTAGCTAGTTGGAAAACTTCTGAAATCTGGACTAACTAAATGTCTGCAAATAAACCTCCATTGAATTCTTCTGTGTACAAGTGAAATACTGAATAGTGAATTTCTTTTAAGCTGACGTGTCTTGCAAGTGTATATATTAAACAGTTTTGTTAAATTTAACAGCTTCAAGTATGTTCAGCCCTGCAAGTATTGGGCAGCCTAGAAAGACTACTCTGTCTCCAGCTCAACTAGATCCTTTCTATACTCAGGGAGATTCCCTGACTTCAGAAGATCAACTAGACGACACATGGGTAACTGTATTTGGGTAAGTTAATTTGGAGGTATTTGGATAGTTGTGGGCTCGGTCTTGGCTACGAATGGAAGCAAGTAGTACTTGGGGACTGCTATTATCTGATGTTCCTACATTGTTCAGAAAGTACAACTGCTGTTACAGCCAGTAGGTGCACATACCTGCTATCTTAGTGTAGAATCTTAACTCAAACTGTGTATTAGCAAGTTAGAAAGGCACCATTCTAACATTCCATTTGTGGCAAAATAAAAATGCATACAAGATAGTGTTACTCAAATTACTCCTTTTAAGATGTTATTAAAGTGCTGGTCTATTCTGGATTTCCAAAATCTTTTGGTAGGGTTGCGTTCTATCACCGAAACTCATCCTTTTTTGGGAACTCTTATTTCTTTCAGGTTTCCCCAAGCATCCGCTTCCTATATTCTTCTACAGTTTGCTCAGTATGGAAACATATTAAAGCATGTGGTATGTTTTAGTCTGTAGCTTATTTACGAAAATGTTCTGGCTCGTTCTTTAAAATGGCCAAGTTACACAGTTTTCATTTAATCACATACAGATGTCCAACACGGGAAACTGGATGCATATTCGATATCAGTCTAAGCTTCAAGCCCGAAAAGCCTTAAGCAAAGATGGAAGAATTTTTGGTGAATCCATCATGATTGGTGTCAAACCTTGTATAGATAAAGTAAGTTAACAGCTGCTCTCTTTTAAATAAAATATAAGCATTCTGCTTTTGGGATTCCTTCTTATTTCCCCTACTGACATTGTTTTCTCCTTGAATCATAGAGTATATGTAGTTAAATAGAAAATAGTGAATTTTATCTGATTTCTTTTAATTGATGAAGTGCTGGTGAAAGCAATCACTATGGAAGCTCTCTCTGAGGTGTGGAGGATGTTAGATGGAGTTATGTTGCTGTACATGGTATGAAGTTATAACCTCAGAGACAGCTGAGCTAAGTGCTTCCCAAAATGAGATTTGGTGGTATTTTTGTTGCTCTCAGTTGTTTCTTGAATGTCTTGTTTCCTTTGTATCTAACTGTTTACTTGACTCTGACTTCTCAGCTCACTGTAGCACCTTAGGCTACTAAATCTGTTAGCAGTACAGTCCTGATTCTGTTTTTGTTAGTGGTGGTTGACTTACGTGTGGTTGTATTAAGATTAATTTTTGAGCTGTTATTTTCTAGGCGTTTCCAATACTCTTACCATTAATTCCTGCAGCACTTCGTACTGAGTATGGTACACAGGCAAATGAGTGGTTCTTCCATAGTTGAAGTCTCTTCTTTGGATAACTGACAGCAAGTAGTGACACAAACTTGAAAATATAAAGCCTTCTAGAATAGTGCTCTAGAAATTGAGCTTGAAATTACTTGTTATTTAGCCATTTGAAACATTTATGTGGGATTCAAATGCACAAAGAAATTTCAGTGCCTCTTTCCCCCATGGGCTTCTAACAGTAGGACTTGTGGTCTCTCTTAACTTGTCTACTGTTTTGTTGTCCCGTATCATCGACTCAGTTGCCTTTAAAGAGAAGCTCTAGAAGTAATGATCTACAACAAGTAATTCTAAGACATCCCGTCTCTTAGTTGCTTTTGATTACTTATTGTGTCTTTGGGTAATGTCCACTTGAAAATATGAATAAATACACCCATGATCATCAGTATTTTGAGGGCAAGAGCCTTGCGGAGAAGATGATGTTAAGCTAATTGTGTTTAACAGGTCGTCAACAAGTTGCAAAACTTGCAGCAAGCCTCAAGAAGCAATTTTTGGTCTTCTTACTGTTTCCAAGTTGTGTGATTTTTAGTACATAGAGTCAATAGGCTATGAGCTTCCACTAGTTCTCAGTGGCATAATGCAATGCATAAATAATTGCAGTGAGCAAGATGTTTAGGGTCTTATATGGAAGCACCTTTTGCACTCCCTATTCGTAGGCACTTAAATGTAGTCATTGCCTTTTGTGGGATATGAGTATGTTTGTTAATTAAAGATAAACTTCCTAAGATATAAATGTGCTCTTCAGTGTTGGCTTATATTTCTTTAATCCTCTCTTTAAGAGCGTGATGGAAAACTTTGAAAGAAGCTCCACATCTTCAATGTCTTCAGTTTTTACTCCACCTTCAAAAACCATAGGCACACCAATACAACCTGCAAATACTACGAAGATTTCTACAATGAGACCTCTTGCAACAGCATATAAAGCTTCCACTAGTGACTACCAGGTATTTTAAGGGGAACAGAAGCGTGTGGTTTTGTGTTATCTTCTGTTAAGAGTGTGAGGTGGGACATGCATTAACTTTAATATGATCTTACCCTTTTTTTCCTCCTTTAATTGACTGGTAAAAATGTGGCTTATGTGCATAGGCCTACAAAATCATTTAACCAAGTTATTTACTTTGTTAAAGGGTACAGCTTGTTTTGGAACTTTAAGCTATTTTGTCTAGATATAATAACATGTAGGAAAAGCGTGTTTTTAACACTAACCCTTGTTTGAACTGTTTTTTATCTTTTTTTCTTGCTTTCTAGGTGGTTTCTGACAGACAGACCCCTAAGAAAGACGAAAGCATTGTATCAAAAGCAATGGAATATGTGTTCGGCTGGTAATTGGCAACGAGAAGTAACACACTAAGTTGGTCAGGGTTGGATATCTGCTGCTGGCGTCAGTGGTTAGTTGTATAACTACTAGTGTCAGTATTTTAATATATATCTCACCTGCTATGCCTTCAGTGATTTCAGCAGACATGTAGCTTGCACTTTAAACGATTGCAATATACACATGGTTTTAAAAACAGCATCCGTGTCAATGTAAGTGCTTTTTTCTTGTTTGTGCTCTGATTGCATGATTGTAGGAAAAAAATACAAGCACTGACTTCTCTTCTGCGATGACTCCATGTGAATTGCTTCCCAGTACATATGACTCGCTACTTGCAGGAAGAACACTATGTATAGCAGGCTCATGGGGACTGTTCTTAATGTATGTGATTTTAGTTTTCCAATTTGGATTCATTGCTGTTCCCTAATTATCTTGGGCATCCTGTTCTGATTGTCATAGTGACTTTTTAACTGTTTTATTAATAAAGCGAAGTAAAATTTTTCTAGGTTGTTTTTTAGACAAGCATGAGATATATTAGGAAATACTGTTTGTGTTACTCTTGAAGTAGGTGCTGCGTAATGTTTAAGTCTTGTTTGTGAAGCGGATGCTGCTGACTCCTGCTGAAGCACCAACCTCTGATAAAACTAATTATGGTATAAGTTTTATTTATACATAAGAATATACGGTTTAATTACTGGTAAGTATCTCTATGGGTATTTTAGAGCAGAGCACTTGATAATAATTATCATCTTGCACTTTTTTACACTGCAGAACACTGAGCTGAAACAGCTGAATGGGAAAATGCAGCATTGGTGACCAGAGCTACTTTTGTTTCAGGACGCTTCTATGAAATTCCTTCTAGGGCACTGCTTGAATGAAACTGTTTAGATTTGACACTTAACCCACCCTGAATTTTTATTTTAAAATAGGATCATAGAATGGCTTGTGTTGGAAGGGACCTTCATGATCTTCCAGTTCCAGCTCCCTTGCTGTGGCCAGCGTTGCCACCTGCTAGGTCAGGCTGCCCAGAGCCCCATCCAAGCTGGCCTTGAACACCTCCAGGGTTTGGGCATCCACAACTTCTCTTGGCAGCCTATGTCAGTGTATCAACAGTCTGGAAGAATAATTTGTCCCTAACGTAATCTAAGTCAACATTCTTTTGGTTTAAAGCCATTCCCACTTGTCTTATCCCTATCTACTTGTGTAAAAAGTCTTCCTCCTGTTATTGTCTCTCTCTAATATTGTAAGGCCACAGTGAAGTCTCCCTGGAGCCTACTCCAGACTGAACAAGGGCAGCTTCTTCAGTTGTTTTTCATAAGAAATGTGCTCCAGCACACTGATCTTTGTGGCCCTTCTCTGGCCATGCTCCAACAGTTCCATGTCTTGTACTTGGGGGCCCTGGGCCTGGATGCGGTACTCCAGATAAAACCTCATGAGAGTAGAGTAGAGAATCACCTCCTTTGTGATCTGCTGGCTGTCCTTCTTTTGATGCAGCCCGGGATGCAGTTGCTTTCTAGGCTGTAAGTGCACACAACTAACTCGTGTCCAGCTTTTTGTCCACCAGGATCCTCAAGTCATCAGCAGGGCTGTTTTTAAGGAGTTCTCCCAGTTGCCCTGACTTACGTGTACAGTGCCTTGTACTTGGCCTTGTTGAATCTCATTAGTTCCTATAAGCCTGCTTGTCTTGCATGTTCCTTAACATTGTTTCCAGGAGGATCTGTTCCATGAATAGAGTTCAGCTCTCAGGTAACTTGATCAGGTGAGCACATAACCTTTAAGATGGCTTGTTAAAGGCCACTTCCTCCTCCATCTGGAATGAGATGAATTATTTTTTTTTCCTCCACTAGTTGGGAAATTACAAGCAGTGGTTATTTTAAAAATGGCTTTTAAATGGTTTTAAAATGACTTTTAATTATTTTATTTTTGAGTTTTGGTGATTTTTTTTTTTTAAAATGATTTTTAAAATGCTTGCTTATTTGTAAAGTGGTTGTTCTAAGGGTGGTGGTTTCAGTTCGTGTCAGCAGTGAGCTGTTCAACTGCAGCTCCGTTCATACCTGAACAGTGTGTTGCATCACACTGTAATGTCTCAGTGTTCATCAGCAGCTCTTTTGGGATGTAGTTGGTTGGTAAGATGAGTCCCAGAGCATGCTCCTGTACCCCAGATGCTAACTGGCATGTACTTGGCTGGGTTAAGGTAGAGATAGTCCTGAGTAAAATCCATAAACCAGGAGCAAAGTTATTAGCACTTCCTGCAGTTGGGCTGCATGACTTGAGCTGACTTGATGTACTTTGTGCTTCTTATGGCTGCTGGGGGTGGTGGTGGACAGGGGAAAATAAACAGCTTGGTACTGCAAGAGCACCAGTGCTTCTGCATAAGGTTTATGGAACCTGAACTAAATTTGCAGAGGCAAGTTAGCATTTGTTTTTATGTTAAATAGAAGGGTACTTTTGTTATGGGGGCAGCTGGCCACTCAGTTTCTGCCAATTCTCTGTCCCAGCGGTGACTTGCTATGGTAGCATGTCTGCCCTGAGATTATCCCAGCAGATACTGGTGGTGGCAGATGAGCAAGATGTCCACTAACCCCCATTAGTATCATGGCCATTGTAAGGGAAAGTGTTGATCACAGTCTAAACCTCTGATTAACCACCTGAGGCAAGCAATGAGTCAGCTGCTGGAGCACAGGTGAAGGTAATTCAGCTGTGCTCCTGGTAAGGGTGGAGCTTGTCTGCACCTCTCCTAGATCCCATTTAAGGGCTGACCACCACGAAGGTAGCATCTCTTTCTGAAGATTGATCCTTTGTGGAGTTTTTGTGACGAGCTTCAACATTGTCAAGCATCCATCTTAACTGAAAGCCTCAGCATTGGTGAGTCTTCCCTCAGATACCCTCTGGCTATCCATTTATTCTATTATTACAACAATACCCTTGTATTATTCCAACTATACAGCCATACATAACAGAAAGCAAGGATTGTTAGTTACAGAGCAGGTTCTCACAAACAACTTGCTTCCAGCTGCAAGCAAAACATAGAGGCCATTTACTTGCTTTCCCCAGCTTACACATGTAGGGGTCATGATCTGTAGTTTTGCACACACAGTGAAAGACTATGTGCAGAGGCAATGCAAGTTGTGGCTTGTAGCTGTGATTGAGCACCTGGTGGGAAGGCAGGGCCAACCCAGGGGATCTCAGGTGTGTGCAGTGCTGCTGAGTGACCAGAATGGTCATTTAAGGGTTGACACTGGGGGCAATGGGTTCTTCCTGGAGGAGATTGCCATGTACCTGAGGCCTTCCAAAGGTAAGTAGATTTTTTCCCTTTGTTGCGTTTGAGCAAACTCTCACTTGTAGCTGAGGACCTTGTTGCTCTGATGTTAATACTGTTACACCATGTTTATCTTATGTAATAATAGTCTAGTGAAAAACTACTTTTCAACAGAACTAATGTAGTTTCTCCTTTTATTCAGTCTTTCTGCAGTAGGGAGAACATAATCAGATTTGTATCAGGTTCATAAATGAGGTTAGAGGAATGGTGACACTGAAGCAGAGAATAAGATGGGTGTCTGGGATCAGTGTGTGTAACTTACTTTGCTCTGGATCTAATAACTAGAAGACTATGATATTTATGTAGAACAGATAAAAGTTAAGTCCTTGTTGATAGGAGCACTACTGCCTTTACTTCATATGGCTTTCCTGTGTTGAAAGGCTCCCCTTAATATGTTGGTTTATGGTCATGCAGTAGGTAAACCCTTATGTCTGTGATTTGGGCTTTGTATGAGGATGTAACAGTGCCACACTGCAGAGACTACACTTCCATTGCAGTGCATTCCCAAGAGATCTTTATTGTTTGTGTGAGCATATGGAGGCCCTGTGCGGTGAAAGGGCAGGCGATACAAAGGTACATATATGAAGAATCTGGAACATGGGATGTCTTCAAGAAAACCTTTTCAATGTTGGCTGCTGTTGGTTGGTAGCACTGCCTTCAAAAATCTGGTCCTTCCTGTTTCCCTGTGTGCCTGCTGCCTGGTTAAGATTCTCTTCTAGCTGTAGCTAACTGTGATTTACTGTAAAGCCGAAGTAGAGGACTTAAACTACTGATGTGTGACACTCATGAAGCTGAGTTCTGGTTCCAATTGCAGTCTGTTGTCTTACAAGCCCCATACTTTTGTCTTTAGGATTGTGGCTTTAATTTAAAATGAAACTGAAATAAACATTTGCTTACTGTTTTGCCTCAATTGCAAAGGATTGTAAGTTACTCAGTAATCTAATCCGCTTCTTGTTACCTAAATGTAAATTCTAGGAGGATTTGTTAATTCTATGGTCATGTCCTTATTAATCATTTATGGTTATGTATCTAATAGAGTCTGTTTTCATCCTCTTAATATCACCCCTCTTCGATCTAGATTTCTTGTTATTTTGTTCTTGAGAGATGTTGGTTTGGGTATTAAGTCTACAGTGATGAAAAATGAGCATAAAATGTCAGAGTCCATCATGCATGTCTCTCTAGTTTCAACCCGTTCATACTATGGGTGTCTACCGCCACCTTGTGGCAGATCGTCGGACTTCAACACCGGGTGTAAGTGAATGAGCTGTGGTATTTGTAGTAGATAGGATTTACTTCTAAATGTACTGAATATACATGTATACATAAATATATATGACTTACTATGTTTAGGTGTAATTCAGACTTCTAAGTGCTTCAACAGAGTAGTTCATGAAAATCTTAGCAGTATTTAGTCACCTTGTTATTTGGGGTCAGATAAATGAAGCAGTTGTATTTTTGCCAAAAATACCATAAAATCCAATTTGTGTGAATCCTGTTTTTGGCACCAGGTACTAAAACTTGCATTAGTTGTAATTTGATTGTGGATGTCTAGGCCAGAGATGGGGCTGCAAAAACATGCTGCTTAAATGTGCCTTAAGGAGTCGACTGTTCAAGTGTTAAGTAAGTCAAAGCTAACTAATTTGGGTGGCAAGTAGCTTAGAATCAGGAGTGGATCTACTAAAATTGAGACTGCGTGTAAGTAGGCACTGAAATAATTATTAGAATGTTTTGTGTAGGCATCAGTCCTGGCTCAACTTTGTGGTGATGCTGCTGTAGTGCTTTTTTAATTGGGTGACAGCATGAAGTGTTCTAATGAAGTACAAGTCACAGTGAGTACTAAGTTGCAAGCAGTACTGACTGCAAATACCTCTTTATGTTCATAAATGAGGGCCCAGCCTTCCAAGAGGAATAAAAACAAGTGCTGTATATTAAATAATAAGCTGGAAACTGTCAACAGTTGGATGCAAAGTTGGTGAATTAACCTTTCAAAGTGATTCATTAAGCAACAGGTAATATAAGGAGCTTATTGGTAATAGGAGCAGGTGCTGTGAAAATGACCCCAGAAACTCAGGTCTGTGCAGACAAAGCACTATTTTATGTCACTCTTTTTGTTCCAAAAGCTAGATACTCTCTAGATTAGGAACAGCACAGAAAAAATGAGAATTGCTTTCAACAGTTTGTGTATTAATTTAAGTTATTTATTACATCCTATTTTGCTGCAGCTTAGTAGAAAAATAAGCTTATGGACGTGCTTTTCATTGTAGGAATGAAAGTAGTTTTCAGTAGGAAACAAGAGGGAACCTTTTCAACTGTGTTATTCTTCCTTTCTATGCGTACCTTAGCTACCTATATACCATCCTGTTTAGCTGCCTTGGGAGCCCTGTTTGTTTTCTGTGCTGCTGCTAAATATCCTTTTCTTCTTCTTTTTAAGATCACTGCCAACCTGTGGTGGCAACTCTGGTGCTGAGAAGGCAACAGTGAATACCTGAAGCAAGGATAGCCTGACAGATGGGTGTCAGTGGAGAGTTTAAGTAATAGATATTTGGTGCAGTGTGGGCTATCCAGTTCATTTTAATAGTGTTTCTTTTTGTTTTGGAACTTAACTATCTTCTAGATTGGTTATCAGTTAAAAATGCTGTGGCAGTGTATTGTAATGGATTTCAATTCTTTTTGGAGTGCTTGTACACTAAATTGCCGAATAGTCTTTGTCCTTGTGCCAGAACTGCTGGCAGTTAAGCACGGAACATCTTGGAAGAGTCATGGTTGCAACGCTGGATGTCCTGATGTAAAACACTGAAATGATTTCATTAAGTTGTTTTGATCTTTAATATGGTAATAGCATACCTTGTTAATTTAACTGCTGTCAGTTTCCAGTCTAATGCTCAAAAATATATAGCAATCCTACAGAACTCAGTCTTTGCTTCCATAAAGTTTTGAGTATGGTGAATGTGCTGTTAGCTTTGGTCTTAACTATCAAACTATAATGAGAACTTCGTCTTCAAAAGCAAGCAAGCAGAAAAAAGACTGCTGCAGTATGATTCATTTAGCTTGCACATGTCTCTTAGTTGGCAAGTTCTTTGACTTACTGAGCTTTCCCGGTAAGCAGCCTCAGCTCTTTCTGAAGTGAACAGATTTAATTTGTGAACCTTGTGGGACTGATCCCCAGAAACACCACCAGGGATGAGGGTGTGCTGCAGACTTGGGTGGAGGTCTACTTGTATTTTGTAAGCTTGCAGTGTATGAGTGTGTAGAATGATGTTTCAGTAAATGAAATATGGTTAAAATTACCTGCTGTAGGGTAATGTAATAGGCTATTGATTTCAAGTGCCACAATTACTTTTACTTGTACTTGTGAATGTATGGAGATGCTGATTTGTAGATTGAGAGTGGAGAAATAAAAGTGCAGAGATGTCTCTTCTATGTACAGGCTTGTTAAGTTTAAAAGTAATTATGTGGTTATTTCCAAATGGCTATGTTGTTAACAATGGAGCTCACATATGTCTTCAACAGTATAGGCTTCATTTTTGCTGATGGTCAAATGGAAAAGACACTGGCTATTATTCCTGTGCTCTTAGGTGTGCATGCTGGTTTTCTAGCACATTCATTTCTCTCTTAGAATAACAACTGTCAAATGGTTTCCATCCTAAGGATGCTTGATGTCCCATTCCTGGAGGCTTTCAAGGTGAGGCTGGATCAGGCTCTGGGCAACCTGTTCTAGCAGTGGTGTCCTTATTTACTGCAGGGGAGTTAGACTAGAGGCCTTTACAGTCCCTTCCAACTCTAAGGGTGCTGTGACTCAAAGTGGACTGTAGAAGTGGGGCAGGGTGAGAACAGATGTTAGCTTATGCATCTTTCTAAAAATCAGTTTGATACTGAAAACAAACTTTTGCATGTAATTTTTGTTATTTCAAGTGTGTTTTAGGTAATTTTGTTATGGAAACAACTGGCCTAATAGATATAGAATAATCAAATGCTGTATTATCATTTACTCCACATAAATACTGTTAATGGTTGTACATTTTATCTTTGCAGATTTAGTCTCTAGGAGACTTCAAATGCTTTTTCCAGCTTTGTATGGGGTTGCCACGGGATAAGATCTTAATAGATGTGGAATGGGTATATATTGCAGCTTGTTACTTGTCACTGTACAGTGGGGGTGTTCTGTGAAATGAAAATGCATTTAGTGGGTAGATAAATTACAACTGCTGTAGCATATCAAAATGTGGCATAGCAGCAGCTGCATGGCTTGTGTCTTTCTAGAAGAGCTGTGGTAAGTGACTCAGTACATTGGCATATAATGAGCCTTCAGAAATATTGTGCGTATACCAGATATTCAGGGCACCATCAATAGAACATATAAGGTGTTAAGAATAACTATTTCTTTGAAAACTAAAAACAGTTTTATAGGATGAGTTTCAAAAGGTGTTTAGGAAACTTTTCTATTGAACAGATATGAAGTGACTTGGAAGTTCAAGTACTGGAAGCTCATATTTTGTTTTTTTCTATTTCTTATGTGTTTGCTAAGTTTAAAGCTCTGACTTAAATTTAACTGCGGAATTATAGGAATCTCTGCTCTGAATCTCAGAACAAACTGAGGTTATGTAAATTGGTCTTAAGCTTTTGGGACTGTCATAGCATGAAGGAAGTTAGAAATGTGGCTGTGGAGTATTTCCCAATATTCTTTCTCTGCTTTTTTTTGTGTGAGTAATTGAAGTAGCGTGGCAGAAGGTTGTCACTTCCATTTCTGCAAGAGCTGCCACCTCCGTACTGTTTGAAGTGGCAACTGTATGAAGCACAGTTGACCTAGCAATGATGTAAATGCCTGTAGAGGAAGAAGCACAAAGTGTTACTATACCTAGCATGTTTTTGTCTGGCACTGTGTGCCAGCTCTTTACTTGTTGGATGAAGGATTTCTTTTTGACAGTTAGAAATAGTTTTGTGGGTATCATTCTTTGACCATCTGCAACTGTTGGCATTTGAGTCCTTGTAGGATGGACTGAGAAAACTATGCACTTAGTCTGTGTGAAGTCTTTGGACAGGAAAGGAATTCTTGTAGGGATTTGATTCCATAGTCTCTTTAATTTCTGTTCACCTTTTTTCTCTCTTTTCTGTATAAAAATAATATGCTGTGAACTGGGAGAGGTCAGTTCCTCTGAAGGTTGTGCCATTTCTTGCTAGAAATCTGACAGAAGTGAGATAATTCTACTGCTGTATTAACATAAAAGCTGGTATTTTAGTGTACTTAGTTACTTTAGTGTACTTTAGTCTTAGTTACTGGGATAAATAACACCTGGCAGTTGCTGTTGGCTTCAGGTCAAATATTTTGCTGAATCCCTGTAAGATTGTGGAGGTTTCTTGTAATTATGTATATTGGTATAAAAACACAGAACTGTGGTAAATATGGTGAACTTAATCTTAAATGAAACTTAGTTATTGCCTGTAGCACATGGATTTCTGCTAAGACTGATTAATGTGATTGATTACTGATACTGCAATAGAAATTCCAGTTAGTGTTTTGTGGTTGTTCTTTCAAGGCACGTAACAGGCAAAATCATCTCATTTCATCTCTAAGTCTCAAGGCTTGCAATACTATGTTTTGTATCATGTGATTTCAATCACTGGAGTGTTTTACTCAAAGTGTTTGAGAATGTTAAAATAGAAATTTCCAGTTCTGTAATGGTAGGACTTACACTGGCAATTCATTGGCTATTTATTTAATGCAACATATATATAATGATGGCATCCAAGGAAGTTTGGTAGAAGCAGTGTTTGTTATTATGCAATTTGGAAGCTAATGGATGAAGGCCTTGTTTTCAGCAGTGCCTTGGCACACACAGAGACCAGTAGCTGAGAATTCATCTGCTAAAACCAGGGGATTTGTGGTTGTTTAACTGCCTAAGCAGTAGGCAAAGAGAAATGTTGCGTGATCTGGACTGGGGTGGGAGATAAACACAGTGGTTGCCGTATAAATGGCCAATTGCTTGAAGTTTGATGACCCGTGGAGTCTTTAGGTTGCTGTAAAAGTATATGCTCGTAGAGTTTCAATGTTAAGTGCAAATAATTTTGTTGCTGTAGTTCACTCTGTCTGTAAGCCAGATACCTTTTGTGCTTGCTGAAGATTGTTCTCAGCAGCAATTCCTGGAATCATCTGCTCGAAGTCTCAAGTGTTTCATGGGTGTCTGGGGCCTGCTGGAAAACAGAGCTATTGTTTTGGCATCTGTGCTCTCATACTGTCTTCCTTTAGACTCCTGTTTTTGTAATAGTACCTCTCCGAAGCACTACATCAACATTTGGTAAGAAGTAGGTTCTGCCTTGCACAGTGTGCAGCCTTGAAACGTGGAATTGTTGGAAATGTGCTTTGGTTTTCAGTTTATCAGTTTCTTTATCTTTAAAGTGAAAGATGAAGTTACTAATTCCAGGTTACGCAGTGGATATCATGTAACATAATGCATGTGGGCCAGAGATTGGCTTAGCACTGCAATGGAATTTTTCCTTTGTTCCTTATGTCAGTATGGAAGTGTCAGATTGGTTTGAATACACCTCAGTGCTGGTTACCTTCTGCTAGGAAACTTAGACTTTAATGTTATATCACGTTTCTAGCTGCATAAATGTGCAGAGATGGAAAAGCCTGCTTCCCTTTATTTGTAGTCAAGAAGGTAAACTTGTTGAGAAAGGCAGGAGTGTACTCTTGAAATATATTTTACCTGGCCAACTTAAAATGTTATAGTGTATCTTATCAGCTACAGGCTAAGTGCTGCTTACAGGCAGTGTCACTGCAACACAGCTTTCTGTAGAATAACAGGAGGATGGTAATAGCGAAGGGAATTTTGTGTGTCAGAGCAGTTGGAGATATTCCATATAAAAAGCTTAATTCCTGCTCTTAGCAAAAGCAATAGAAATCTCAATAAAAAAGATTTCTTGTGTTACACGAAAGAATAAAAAGTGCTTCCATATTTGATGTATTAATGACTTAGGCAAGTGAGAGGAAAGAAAGCTTGCAATCCCCCTCCCTACCGAGGCCCTGTTGATTTGATGTTGATGTACCCAAGCTGCCCCACAAAATTAATACGTATCCCAGTGTTTGCATTTAAGATCTATTTTGTAAGAGTAAGTTAGTAGGAATATTCTGGTGGGTTGAAATTTCAGTGTTAAGTAGGAGTGAAAAGTTACTAATATTTCCTTCACTTATTTATCCCATTTTTGGTAATCTGGTTGAACTACATACTGTGTATGTGCTCTTCCCAAGGGTAAGGACTGCAAGCTTCTAAGTCTACACTAGAAGAGAATCTCTTAAGTATGCTCTGTCTAAAAGCCAAGAGTGAATGACAAGGGTTTCTGAAGTGCTTGTTGCAGCGATGATTTCTTGCTAGATTTCAAGTGGCCTTTATACCGGCAGCTTGGTTTTTCAATGAAGGCCTTGGCAAAAAGATTCTCAGGATGGGAAAGAACTTTCTGAAATGTGGGGGGGGGGGGGTGAAAGAACAAAAGGCATTAAGATATGAGACAGCAGTAGAGCTGTTTGGGCAATCTTACTGAGTGCCTACACATCTGTGTTTTTGAAGTCAGACAAATTAGTATTGCTTTTGCCCACTAGAAATCAGAGGGGATAATGGATGTTGCTTTGTGTGTGACAGTGGATTCTCAAGGCTAATTCATAGCACTCCAAAAATTACTTTATTGACTTCGCAGTTTAGGCAGTGATGTGAGATTGATTTTGAATTGTGTACCCTATGTCATACACGAGAGAAGGAATTGAATTGGATAATCAAAACTGTCATAGTTTTTTAAGAAAAATAGCTTGCTGTGGGAGTGATAATCAGGGTATCTGTTGTTAAATTGAAACAAACCAACTTTTTTTTCCCCAAAATTGGGTGTTATCTAAACAGTGAGCATTTATCTGTACAGTGTGATTAGTTATGTCATGTAGGGCTTTTTTCCATCAGGTGTTGGCAACCTGAGCTCTTATTTTGCTTCTGAATCACCTCTGCGGGCTCTTGAAACAGAGTTCTTTAATGCTTTCATAGAATAAGAGTTGCAATATGCAAAAACTCATGTTGGAGGAATGTAATAGACTCTGTCGTCTTAAACGTTATGTCAAACTGACTTCAAAGAAACAGTAAGTAACACCTGATTTTGCTCAGGTGGTCTTGTTTGTTAACACTTGATTTTGCTTTTAGTGCAGTTGGGGTAACTTTCATAGTATTGTTTGTGATAGAAATCCTAAGTTTATTATGTGTTGAAAAGAATAAAATACTCTTGGTGCAAATCAGAAGTTAGATATTTGATAAATCCATAATTGATTGCAGTTTCTAATCACAGTTCTGTTGTCAGCAGGTGCAGCTATACTGCAGGAAAGTGATACTTGTATGACTAGTCTGTCATCTGTCCCGTGTCCCAGTGGACACAAACAGTACGTCCTTTCTTTTGGAGACAGGAAGAGAATACTTTTATTCCTGGGAACGTTAGCTATGTTAATAAAAATGAAGTGCTCATTAATTCAGTTTTAATAAGTTTATATTGTGTACACAAAATGGAAAATCTTTAGTTCCAAGTATCATTTATGCTCTACTGTCTCTTGTTTGACTTAATTGGTTTGCAAATACTGTCTACTGTGAGTGTCAGTCTGGCTTTGTGAATGTGCTGTTGTCTGTTTGGGATTGCTGGTTTCAGTGTTACTTTGTGTTAATGCAGTTCAGAACCTGAGCAGACTTTGCAAATTCCCCAGATATGCTGAAACTCATAAGCTGTCATGGCGCACTGTGCATGCAGGGGAGTAAGGTAGAGACCCAGTTCTTTGTGGGAAGTGAACTTCTAAAATGATTGATGCCAGTTGCTGACTAACCCAAGTAATGGAAGGGTAATCATATGAAACCATCAAGGTAAGTGATATCATGCTTTTATGGTCCTTCAGTATATTTTCAATCCATATATCACTGTTAAATTATTAATGCATGCTAATATGTTTGTCCTGCTTTGTCCTAAGAAAATTAGAGCAAAAAGCAAGTGGAGGAGGAAAAAGGACGCAGAAGAACAAGAGGATGGTGGTATTGGGACTGTTACAGTTTCCAGGGAGGGGCTGTCATGGGGAGACAACCAGATGGACACCTAGCACTGTTTCAGTTGTTTCCATTGAATGCTTATCCTTAAAATTAAGATTTAAATGAAGGGTTTCTGACTAATATCCTACTGATAAGTAAAATATTAGGTTATTTTATTCATTAATGCTATTGAAATGAGTTGGTAAGTACTGCTGAAGTGTTTATTGCCAGTTTAGACTCCAGGACGGCTTGAAATCTGTCTTAGTTTCTTGGCTATGATTAGTTTGGGTTCATTCTCACCCAGTTTGAGGTTATGTCCCAGTTGATGGAACAGTGTTAAAGCTTTTATGAAGCCCCTGTTTATCAAGTTATTTCAGGATACGTTCCATTTAAACTATGTGCTTATGTACCATTGACTCAAGTGCAGGCTTTGCAAGGAGCGTGAAGCTTAGGTAATGCATCGATGTCTTACCGAATAGGAAAATGCTGAAAATTGAATCAGAAATATTATGAAAATATATAATTATTTCGTTAACAGGAAAATACATTAAAAATTACTTAAGCTTACTGTGCTCACGTAACTATGTATTAGTCATAAAATACAAAACCTGCATATGCCTACATGCATTAGAAAATATGTTTTATGTTGAACCTCATGGTGTGTTTCTTAAGTGAATGTGAAATGTCACAGACCAAAGCTTGTTTTAATTCTGTTGCTTTAGCAATATGATGGTACCTAATCTGAATGGAGTGGGATGTTTTCAAGATAATACTTCTGAAAATGCATTCAGCAACAGCTTAAACTAAGTAAACTTAGGATGTAGGAGTAAACTCTCTTTCATCATTAGCTTTACATGGTTCATTAGTTCTAACATAGGAAATTGGTATGCCACCTGGGTAAGAACGCGTTAGATTATTTTCTGCAGTGCTGTCTATCTCGATTTAATGCTGACTCTGTTATTCTTGTGTTTAATGTATTCAAGTTGGCATGGCTGTGAAAGGCATAATTCTCATTACGTGTGCTAAGCCAAGCAGCAAGGGAAACAAGCCTGACTAAATGCTTGGATTTCGACCAATGGTGCAGCAAACTGATGCTGGTTCTGGAAATGAATACTATTCCTGTATTCTCATCAGCTGGCAATACTGAGAGCTTTAACAGATAGTTTTAAAGCAGCAATAAAAATGTGGATGCAGTCTGAGCAAGGTAATGCTCTTCAGTTGCATAACATCAAAATGAAAATTACTATGAATAATATGGGTTCCTGTTACTAATGACAACTGGTTATTTTTACACTGAAGGGCATCCTGTGCAGCACTTGTTTTGAGAGTTGATGCAGTCCTTGGCAGCAGCAAACAATGGAAACTGATATGGATTTTTGGTACCAGTAGCTGCTTCAAGATTACCTGTAGGTCAGTTGTTCAGAATGCTTAAGGCTAAAAAAGTTGTGACAGCAGAGTTCCAGTTGTCCTTGAGAGCCTGATAGCAACTTTCAACTCCTCGCTTTTACCACGGTATGTAATTGTCCCACTGTGTTGGTGGGCTGGCAGTGCTCTCAGTATGAATACTGCTCTGTTCATAGAAACAAATGATGCTCTTACACAGCTGAACTTCTTCTGTAGCTCTGTTCTTTTTCCAAGTACCTGCAGAGTTCATGGTTATTATCAAACGTGTGACAGCTTAAAAGGGCTCCTGTCAACAATTACCATTTAGGTAAGTGGAGGTCTTTGTTGGCAGTGCTGTAACAAACATGATATCTGAAGTTAAGTCCTTAATCTGAAAGCATATGGAACTCATATCTACTGTCTGGCATGTGTTACTAGACACCTTTACATGTAGAATGTAGTAAGTATGCATCTCCATCTCAGTAAGAACAGCCACCTCCATGTTTTGTCTGTGTATCTGCAAGAAACCCAGTCTTCCCAGATTTTCTTGGTAAGATTGCCATTTTAAGTACTCAAACAAGCTTTTATCCATCTTCTGTAACGCGGACCTGTTTATGTGCTGGTGAAGAAAGCCTCAAATCCTCGGTTCTTGTCATTTGCAATCCCTTGATAGCTACTTCAAATTGTGTGTAGTTAATTCCATGGCAGATATGTACATTGCTTGTGTAGATGGAGAATATGCATTTTTAGTTACAGTAGCTGTCCATTTGATGCAGGTAAAGCAATTAAAATGGTCTATGTGTTATAATATATGTGCATACATATGCATGTACTATGTATCTAATTTTCATGTAGACAGGGGAAGAGAAATTGCTGTGCTGGGGAGCTTGTACTCAGAAACTGGAAAGGTGAGTTCTCACAAGATGTGAGAGATGATGACAAGATTTAGTTTCATGATTTTCCTTTTCATTTTAATTGTCGGTCTTTTATGGGCCTACTTTCTGTGACAGGGTTAGGTCTAACAAAACCTCTCTTTGCAGGGGAAAGCTAGCAGCTAGAGCAGGAGCTTGCTGGACTATGCTGTGAAAGAATTTGAAGTGTTTGGTGCATCTTGCTGCATGCATCTAGCACAAGGAGGTTTGCTTTGTGTTTTTCCTTCTTGACATGTAAATTTCTGTTCAGAACTTAGTGGTGTCATTGACTGCTGTGTGATGTTAACAGTTCACTAGCCAAATACATAAATCCATGACACACAAAGGTCTTATATCTCTGTAACTGTCTGTATTTGGGAATTTTTTGGGAATGACTGGGGACTCCACAGATGTAAAACTTCAATTGAAGTCCACAAATTGTTCACAAAGCTTCTCTTAAACTGGAAGAAAAGATGACCTAACCTATTTAATGAATAAAGACGGAACATCAGAGTAACAGCTTAGGGTTAACAGGTATGGTCTGTATGACAGCCAGACTGGGGGCGTAGTTTAGCCTTTATGGTAACGGTTTACTTTGAATTTACCATGTGTTCAGACATCAGGGTTTTGGTTTTTTTTACTTGGAGTTTTATGTTTTAATGAAACACCTTTTCATTAACTGATACTACTGTTCTTTATTTCTAATGGAACAAAACCTTGAAGAGCTGCATTTAACTACTTGATCCCTGCTTTCTTGTGGAGCACATAATGTTAGAGTACTGAATTTATTGCCTTGGTGGAAAAATATTATTTAAAAGCAAAGCCATCTGTGGGCTTTTCTGCATGGAATGTTCAATATAACATAACAGTAAGACAGACAATGTAACAGGAGAAGTTTCATTTGTGCCACTCAATGCAGCCCCATGGTATTAGTCTGAGTTATGGTAACCTAAAACGAATAGGGCTTATCTTTGTGGTGCTACTTGAGAATGTGGCAGACTCGTTGGGAAAACTATCGGGAGGATTGTAAAAACCAGAGGTATGAACAAAGTGTGGCTTGTTACTGCATCTCCACAGGTGCCAATTAGGGTTTATACATGAGTACAATGGAGGAAAGAAGTCACTTTGCTTTTGCCCTATGACTTTGCTTTAGGGTTGGATATCAGAGTGATCTCTGGAATTGCTAAGAAAACTTCTCCTGCATAAGTTTTCTCTGAATCTCCTTTTGAGAGCTGACAATTTCCAGAGGTAGTTCAGGCTTTCCCATGAGTTATAAGATAATCAGCCTCTTCCTCATTCTGTTTGAAAAGGGATTAAAGGTTTAGTTTTGTTCTTATGAATGTTAGTGATAATTGCATTGCCCTGTGATTGCTGTTTAGCTGCTTGCAATGGTAAGATACTTGAACTTCAGAAATGTGTTGCTAATGACCTTCAGTATGTTTTTTCTTGACTCTGTAGTGAAATAAACACTTAATATGTAGTGGATCAAAGATGATAAGAATTGCTGAAGCTGGGCAGAGTAGTACAGAACTCATCTGTTCTTTATGCGTAACGTGTTTGTCTGTTCTTAAGAATGGCGTACGATGAAGAGCTGTGAACCCAAAACAATCGAGTTAGAACAGAATATCCTTGGCTCAACAGCTGCACGCTCACATATTTGAGAGGAACAAAACATTGCAGAGAGACATGCCAGGAACTATAAGGTACTAAACTTGTAAACAGTTACATTTGTTGGACTGCTGCTCAAATGGTTCTCAGACTAAGGTATCAGCAGCAAAACTGAGCTTAATGGTGGTCAAGTGCCTTTAGCATTCTCTTGGATCACTAGTAGAGAAGGGAAGGGATGGTTCACGTAACCAGTTTGGTTAGAGCTGTGTCAGAATAACAAAATAGAATGTCAACAGCAAAGCTATAGGTGTTCTTCACATTAAAAGGGCATTGCTAAATCTAACTGGGCAGCAAATATGCAATGTGCCTTGGGGATGACCAGCTTCAGCAACTGCAAATGTAGAGTTTGTAGAATGATGGCAGATGGAATCCTATAGCCATTCTTTACAGAGAGTTTGCTCATCTTAGTCATGCAAACAGACACTCAAACACCTGTTCTGCAAATGCAGGGGGGGAGGAAAAAAAGACCTTCTTAAAAGCTTGCAAAAGTAAGTACTAGAAGATACTCTTCTTAGAGGTTTGACATGATTTCATTATTTTTTCCACATTAAGAGTAACTCATTTATAATAAAGATATGGAAACAATCAGCTTTAAGATTGAGGGCACCTACTCTTTTGTTTGCTGTACTCTCTACTGTTTGATGAAGATTAATCAATTCTCTATGTTCTTTGCTGCAAATATAAAGGCTAGGAAAGCCGCTTAATCTATGTCTAAAGTAACGTTGCTATTACTGAAATTGAATTCTCTGTGACCTGTCACCAAATAGATGCAATAGACTCATTCTTTTTCACTTCATAAATATAGCTTTCCCATTAGCTAAACCAGCCAAATGCTTTGCTTTGTTAATCTACTTAATAAGGACTCTAAGTGAAACCCTTTCCGTGCATTCTCTTCCATCAGTCTATACAGAAACTGTGGTGGGAGGGATTGGGCATTTATGTGGATGGCAGAGTTAGTCACACACAGGGATTTCAGTTTAAGAAGGATTAAAGCAGATTGGGGAATACTGGGGATTAAGTTGGCATCTTCCTTTAAGGATTTTTTTGCAGCTAAAGTCACTTTTCAGAGTTTAAGATTTTAATTATTTTGGCATAAAATCATCCTGGGAAAACTGGAACATCCCTCAGTTTTAAGCTCCAAGATGACTAAGGTATTGATTTGGGATATACCTCATCGCTGAATTCATAACAACTATGAGTACGAAAATGCTGCAGTTTGCTTACTTTTTCTCTAGAGGAAGTATATACATAAGAACTTGATTATTTCTTTAGTAGACTAAAGGTCTTAAAGTTGTGGGTTTTTTTTTTTCTTTTTCCAGGAATATGTGTAGAACAGGAATTTGTATCAATTTAAGCTAAGAAAAAACTCCTCCCTATGACACCGTGGGATGTTTTATCCTTGCTGTTTTACAATAGCATCACAGTGTTTGTGGTTTGCATTTGTGATTGTGATGCTTTGAACCAAAGGGATAATATTGGTATAAAGATTATTGTTTTTCCAAACCCCATTTAGAGGGAGGACAGTATTGTCTGTGTTCTCACTGTAAAACCAAGAGGCTCTTGGAGTCCTGAGGAGAGTGATAGAGTAAGCAAGGGCTGGCTCAGGCCGCTGTCAAATGACAAGAGAGCCCTGAAGCAGTGTGGCAATCTGGCAAGAATAATTTTTCTAGTAGTAGTGATAAAGACATAACAAATATATGTATCTTAAAAAAAAAAAAAAAAAACAAAACACAAAAAAACAAAAAAACAAGCAAGCAAAAAAACCACTTGGAAAACCTCTTTGCTAACTGGTTAAAGTTAACACAAAAATACTGAAGCAGACATGGTGCTGGAGGCAATAAAGTCTTCTGCAGTGTTGTTACACTGTGGTTGGAAATACTTATCTATGTGTTAGGCACTTGTCACCAGGATTCCGTTTGTCTGCTTTCTTGAGATGAAGAGGCTTTAGCTACAGAAGGATCTCAGGAAGGGGTTATTGATTGTGAAATAGTGTCCTTGTCCCTTCTTGTATTTATCAGAGCTTTCAGGTCCATCACTCTGCAATTGAAGAGCTCATGTTTGATGCCATCCAAACAGACTATAAGCAGCAGTAGCCCATTGAGCTAATTGTTTGCTTGTTTGAGTGTTTGGAAAGAATAAAATGGAGAGAGAAATAGAAAGAGGCAGGCTGCCTTCTTAACAAACTCCCAGAAGCAAGAGTCATTTTCTGTGCACTGAGAAAGCCTGCAGCCCAACTCTTTCTTGTCTGAATGTGACATATTAGTCTCACAGTTCCTTAGGAAAGAGGAAAATTAGTAGCCAGTGGGGCCATTTATTTCTGTTTCTCTACATTTAAGTAAAACAAAACAGAAAAACAAAAACCACAGTAGCTATTGCCTGGATCAAAATGAGTCATTCGCTGTATTTCTTTATCACTCAGGGATGCAGCTGCATTTGTAAGAGCAGAGATACCATGTTTTGTTTTTTTTGTTTGTTTGTTTTGTTTTGACTAAATTTGAACTAGATGATCTCCAGAAGCCCCTTTCATATCATAGTATCATAGTATCATAGTATCATAGTATCATAGTATCATAGTATCATAGTATCATAGTATCATAGTATCATAGTATCATAGTATCATAGTATCATAGTATCATAGTATCATAGTATCATAGTATCATAGTATCATAGTATCATAGTATCATAGTATCATAGTATCATAGTATCATAGTATCATAGTATCATAGTATCATAGTATCATAGTATCATAGTATCATAGTATCATAGTATCATAGTATCATAGTATCGTGCGAGTTGGAAGGGACCTTAGAGATCATCGAGTCCAACTCCCGGGTTTCGAGCCCTCTGTGTAGCGAAGTGGCACTTCTACCCCTGCGCCACAGGGGGGATTCGAACCCGGGCCCTCCAGTGCCGCAGGCAGCAGCTTAAACCACTGCGCCACATAGACTCCTATGAGTCTATGATTCTTCCTTCTTATGTAGCAACCTACAAGTGAAAAAGTAAAAAACAAACATCATACTTGATGTGATGTGTTGGATATTAGAGCAATGGCCAAGAAGGTGTTCTATTCTATTAATTCATGGAGTCAAAATAAAGGAAAGGCTGGCTGAGGAGCCTGGTCTGGCTCTTCTGAAGCTACTGGTGGAAATCCACTGATGCTAAGTGGCAACAGAAGATGTTTGGTTAGAGCTTGACGGCTACTCATAAGTGGTTATAATCCTGGCAACCAGACTGTAAAGATGTTTTAAGTCCTATCTTTAGCTTTGATCATTGTAGTCCTTAGACAGCCTTGAGGTCTACTGAGGTAGTCTAATGAGTCAAGGATCGTTCTCATTGAACAAAGGGTGTTAGTACCACTCAACTAAGCTTTTCTGACCCCGCTGCTATGGGTATGTCATCCATAAGAGATGAGGCAAAGCTCTGCCTTGGTGAAGGGGAGGTGTGGGTAGCTGGGGGCTCTAACAGCTGGTCCCTGCTGGCAGCTGGCTTTGTTGTATGTCTGTTACTGGGTCTTTTTTTCCTTGTCAGTGCATACTTGATTTTTCCTGCTGAGAATGTGGTATAATGCTGTGTTTTTTATGCTAAGGTGGCAATGATATATCAAGAAGTGAAAGGTACGTCTATTTTATCTGCACTGTACAAAGAGGTTGAGCTGTTAGATTATGTTTCTAAATAGATGTTGCTGAAGTCTCATCCAAACAATTGTTCTTAAAGAAGTGGTAGTTTGGGAGGTTTCTGTTTTGTGTGGTGTTTTCTATTCCAGTACTGAGTATTTCAGCAAGTAGGGGAGAAGAAAACAACAGGATGGGAATGCTACGATGGCAGTCCTTCAGGCTTGTCTTTCCTATTCCTAATTTGCTGAACTGTCTGTATTAAAATGATCTGATCTGGGATCCATGTAGCTGTGAATTTCCGCAAATAAATGAAAAGCCTCATGCAAATATAATTTCCTTAGTAGCTTAACTTTCATCTGCTTTTACTTAGCCAGCTTTCTCATAATGAGCAGAGAAATCCCCCTGCTCAGTGTGTACATGAGGGCAGTGTGCGGGATTTATATTGGTCTGTTTGGAAACCTGTTCTGATGTCTCGAAGTCCTTTCTTGAATCAGTAGAGCAAAGTGACTATTGTGGGATTATTCCTGTAAATGAGACCAGAAATGAACCTGTTATCGGGAGAATTAGATCTGGGAACAGGTTTCACTATTAACTTGCACATGTTTATTTGCAAAAACTGGTCTGAACATGATTAAAAACCCCTCATAAGGGCTCAGTTATCCTCCTAGATGTATGTGAACAGTGCATGAGTATCTAAAGGCTCATTAAACTCTGGGGTAGTTATGACTGTTTTTGGGTTTTGTGATAGATTTTGTTTTGTAAAGATACTGAAGAAAGGAAGGAGGAATTTCCTGCTGTGGAAGACCAGCTTCTCCTTAACTGCTTATACTGGCTAGTAAGTTTTGTAGTGAGAGCAAATACAATCTTTTAATGCATTTCATGCAAAACATAGCTTTTTAGTGCAGTCCTAAGTAAGTAATTTGCAGCATTTTTGTAGTTGCTGTTCTCTTGGTGTTGGGAAAGAAAGCATTAATTCTCCTTTAATTATTATTTTTTTTAAATCAGGCCCAATGACAATTGGGAAAGGACTGCTTGAATTCTCTAATGTGCCATCCCTGCGTACCTGTGTGTTGGGAGCACAGTGGGGTGCCCACAGGGTGCCTGGCAAGGTGTTTGCGGTGTGATAAGAGTACACTTGTCCTGGAGGGGAGCCAGCTTCCAGAGGTCCTACTGCATTTGCAGGAGATGTGTGGTGTGTACAGCAGAGAGACTAAATCTAGCTACTTAGGGAAGGGCTGTGCTAGAATAATTGTCAGGACTTCAGCTACCTGTGCTAGTTGGAGGGGGCCCTGCCTATAGCAGAGGGCTGGAGCTAGATGGTCTTAAAAGTCCTTTCCACTCCAAACAGTTCTGTGTTTGTCCTTCCTCTGGGTCATTTGCATAGAGCTCTCCCTCTTTGCTAACTGTAACTTCTACATGTACAGGAGTTACAGGCATCCAGTTCTACCATGCTTGTATTTGAGGTGACCAGTGGGAGCACTGATGTCTATCCCAGGCTTTCTTTCACTCCTGGAGACTGAGAGCACCAATCACCACTTATGGAGCTTGTTGTGCACAGCATGGTGAGGCAAGCTTCTGCTATGGACATGAGTATTGAATGAATTAAAACCAGATTCTTCCCATACTATCCTTCTATTCTGACTATTTCCTTACCGTTATAGCTGTACAACAGCAAAGTTTCTTCATTTACTAAGCGATTTCAATTTGAAGAGCAAAAAGGGGTGTGTTTTCAGTGGTGGTTTTGAGCTTCCTATTCTGTCTTCTTCATTTGTAATAGTAGAAGACAGGCTGGAAATGGAAACCAGTGAAACCACAGTTGTTGCTCCCTTGTGTCAGTGGTTCTGTTAAAGAGATATGCAACAAATGGTTTCTATGATGGGTGCTGTGTCTCTTAGGGTGATGAAAGAAAAGCTGGAAAAAACTTCACTAGTGCGTATTTAGAATGTGATGTGTGCCAATTATGTGCTGGATGCTCTAAAAGGAGCAAACAATAAGCTTCAGTGCAAAGGGTTCTCAGGGGAGGGATTTCTTGGGGCTTCTGTTTGTTCCTTGTCTGAAATATGAACAATTCATACCACGATGATTTTCTGAACTGCTTAACTCCCTCCCACACCTGAAGAAAACGACAGGAAAAGCGACTTTATTAGATCTGTTGGTTAATTAAAAATCCTGCTTGAGTTTCTGCTAAAGACAGCAAAACCCCCCTGTTCACAAGATGTGGGAATTGGTACGTTGGAGAGTGGAGGGAGGTTGGGTTCTATTAGACTTATCCTTCTTTAAATCACTTTTGCTTGAACTGACAGCGAGATTCCGTACTTGTCCTTCATGTTTGAGTCCCAGGAGAACAGCACATACCATTTCGGTACTATTTTAGCTCCTTTCTCCTGGTAATCCATTGGGCCTAAATCAGGTCACCTTGAGGATTAAATAATGGTGTTATGGAAGGTTTTTTCTGGGGGAAAAAAAAAAAAAATCAGTTATTGCTTTTTTTCTTTTCTTTTTCTGTGAGAGGAAAATAAGGGATGTTTTTCCCCTGGAAAAGATTGAGTAGCTTTTTATTTCTGGTGCACTTAAGCTGTAATATAAAGGTCTGGGGCACTCTATATGTTTTTTCACAGTGAGAGGATAATTAATCTTAATTGCACTGATCATTTTACCATTCTTCTTCGCCTAAGTGATTACAAATGGCTTTGCATCAGGAGGCAGAATAAGCTATCTGATCCAAACACCTATTGTTTGGCAAAAATTAGCTACCATTTGTTGTGTGGAAAGTGGAATTGCCTCAGCTATGCTGCTTTAGTGGTACAGCTTCCTACATTGTTATCTTCAGCCTGCTTGTGTGTAGAGATGACCCATAGAAGCTGTGTAAGATGGCGGTGTGTTTACATCTCTGGGTTAGAGGAGCTAACGAAGCACCAGTTTTCAATGTTAAAAGGTTTGACATTCTCTGTTCTGAGCTGATTGAGGTTTATACACGTATATATGTGGAAGTGTAGGAATAATGGAAGGCCTGGATATCTGCATGGAAACTGAATGCAAACACTTGGCAAACAACCAGAACAAATGCAAGAGGAAATAATTAGCTTCTTTTTCCAAGTAGATGAGCAGTGTTTGATCCTCATCTATCCTGGACAGTTTAGTGAAGCACTTATGTGTGGTAGAGTTATCAGTGATGCACACACTTAACTGTTATCCTTAACTCTGAAGTAGCCTTCCAGCAGTAGCGCTGCGTGCTGAGAGTCAAGTGGGTCCTCTGAACCCTGTGTTCACTATGACTTGTTTTAATGAGTTACATTGTCTGCTTAATATTTCTGTTTTAAGGCACAAAGTTATTAGCATGAATAGAGAGCAGTTCCCCAGCCTCCCAGCAGAGCATGTACTTGGGTTCAAATCCATGTTTTGTCAGCTCAGATCTGCCAAAACTACTTGGTATTTTATTCTGCCTGGCTGTAGTTTATACTTGGGTCACGCTGTTTAGTGTCAGAGTGTCTAAGCTGTTCCTGTGTATTATGATACACATTTAAGTAATGTTGGGTCTACACTTATGGGTGCTTTGCTGTAGTGTTTTGGTTGGATGTCAAGATGCTCTGAATGCTCTCAGTCTGGTAAACCTTGGCTGCTGTTTTATGCATGCAACAGCAATACTCCTCCAACCTCTGGAGATCTCTCCGTGTGTGCTGCTGTGTCAGGGCTGAATTATGGAGAAGCTAATTAAGACCCCCACACAACAAATTCTCCACTGAGATAAAACAGTAAGCAAAGGTTGTCCCGTTTCTGCTTACAGAGGTGTTTCTTAATAACCTGCAGCAGGTCCAAGAACCATTTTGTTACTGGGGAGTTTCTTTAGGAGGTGCTTGACAATGACAAAAATCTGAGTTTTCAGGGCTGGTCTAATGCTTGCCTGGTCTCTGTGAGGCACAGTCTGAGCTGAGATTTTGGGTTTTCCAGAAAATTTCTTGCTTTAACTCCTTTTTCTCTGCTGGGATCTTGGTGCAACCGAAGGATGAGTGAGCAAAGATACTTGGGCAACTGAAATGGCAGCAGAACTCAGTCAATCACAGAATGACCTGGGTTGGAAGGGACCTCAATGATCATGAAGTTCCAACACCCCTGCCTGGCAGGGCCACCAAACATCAACATTTACTAAATCAGGTTGCCCAGGGCCCCATCCAACCTGGCTTTGAACACCTCCAAGGATGGGGCGTCCACAACCTCCCTGGGCAGCCTGTTCCAGGACCTGACCACTCTTCTAGTAAAGAACTTCCCCCTAACATCCAACCTAAATCTTCCTTCTTTCAACTTAAATCCATTTCCCCTTGTCCTGCATTATCAGCCCTTTCGAAGAGTTTACTCCACTCCTGGATATAGGTTCCCTTCAGGTACTGAAAGGCTGCAATGAGGTCACCCTGCAGCCTTCTTTTCTTCAGGCTGAACAAGCCCAGCTCCCTCAGCCTGTGTTTGTAGGGGGTGTGCTCCAGTCCCCTGATCATCTTCGTCACTCTTGTCTGGACCCTTTCCAACAGCTCCATGTTTTTCTTGTACTGAGGGCTCAATACCTGGACAAGTACTCCAGATGGGGCCTCACAAGAGCAGAGTCAAGTGGGAGAATCATTTCCCTGTCCCTGCTGGCCACCCCTCTCCTGATGGAGCCCAGGATACCGTTTGCCTTCCAAGCTGCAAGAGCACACTGCTGGTTCATGTTAAGTTTATTGTCCTAAAAAACATGTTGACACTGAGTTTGTACTGCTCAGCCTGCAAGGAAGGAAAGATTCTCATGTTGCCAGTAGGGCAGAAGAGCTATTGCAGAGTGTTGTTGTTGCCTCTGAGCTTTGAATTTCTTCAGTTCGTTTTGAAGTAGCCTGGTGTTTCGTGTTTCATTTCGGCCCCTTTAACTTTTAACAAGGAGGAGAGAAAATAAGGCTGTGGAGCTGCAGGTGAATAAAACTACAGACTGGAAGTGTTCAGATTGGGTATTAGAAAACATTTATTCCCAGGAAGAGTGGTGGTGCACTGGCATAGGTTGCGCAGCTAAGTGGTGGTGTCACTGTCCCTCATGGTGGTCAGGAACCAAGGTGATGTGATACTGAGGCATGGTTAGTTGGGATGGTTAGGCCAAGTATCTTAGCCATCTTCTCCAACCTTAATGATTCTATAGAAGAGGGGTTCTTTGGTATCTATAACATCTTGGGACTGTCAGGCTTCGCAGTTGTTCACAGTCCCTTTTAGCGAGGTCAAGGGGGGAGACTTTGCCCCACAGCTAAAGGAATGTGCCTCTCAGGTACTTCTGTCACTGATAACTGGTGTAAGGTATAACTTAGCACTCTTATGTTCAGTTACTTATTTGTCCAGCAGCATGCAAAGCTCTGTTGAGTTGCATGTTGTGGTTTAGATGAACATATCAGTTCTCCATGATGAGGTGCTTGAGCACGGACTGGCAATTTTGATCCTCTGACCACCTGGTTAGGGGCAGGATTTGAATGCATTTTTGCATTCAAAATGGTGATGGTTGGTGCTTTTGGATGAGAGAAAACCTTCGTGACTCAAAACCTGAAATTCTGACAGACTGTAATAGATCACACACTGTAATGCCTAGACAGTTGTACAGGGAAATTCATGCCATGAGTGATATGGTGTCTGGGGAGCTCTTAAGTGAGTTTTCTGCTTTCCCTGTTAATTGCATTGCCTTTTAATATCTGCAGCTCCAAAGTCTGAATTAAAATATAAGCCCTGTGAATATAGTGATTATACTTTATTCATGATGCTTAAGACTTGCTGAGAAAGCATTTGGGGATGGGAAAGGCAGAAAATGAACAAGCAGGTGATAAGCATGTTTTCTGATATTGTAAGTACTATCGTTTCTGTCAGCTAAAAAGGTTGGGTCTGAATTGAACTGCTAATCCAAATGGTACAGCCAGACAAATCTAAGAGCATGATGCTCCTCCTTCCTTTGTGCTAGTTTAAAAGTAAGATATTAATTTAGGCATTGTGGGTGGGTGAGTGTGGTGCATTACTCTCTGCTAGAGCTGGGAGTTTTTAGTTGTGAAGGTTTTCTCTGATAAAAATCGATAGAGTTGGCTTAAGAAGTGTCCAGCAGATGGCGCAACTTGCTTTATTTATCTGCAGAACTGCTTATGTTCTGAGGCTTCCTTTGGCTTGAAGTCTAATGCAATAGTTTTACATGCTCTGGTCAGAAGCTAGCATTGCAGAGAAGTGAATTTTGGAAGCAAAAATGCCAGTCCTTTACTGGAATCCAGCATCTTTCTTCCTCCAAAGATAGCAGTTGTTAATGCTGTGGTAGGAGACTAAGTTGGTACCCGATACAGTATGTTTGTAGTTTAAATCCACTATTTATACCCAAACCAAATTTTCCTCATGTTAATAATGGATGTAAGACACGACTTTGCTTGTTTTCCAGTTGATGAGAAATAATCATTAGCCAGTTGTGTTTTAGAAACAAATAAATGGCTTGTTTGTTTGTCCTTCATGCTACCCTTCTCATATAAAATCAAAGGGTTAATTTGCTGCTGTGGGATTTGTGGGACTGAATGCTGTTTAGCAGCTGAATAGCTGAAGATGTCATTTCTGTCTGTGAGCACAGATAGAATAGGATGAAGTAGAACAGCAGCAACCACACCATTCCCTTCAAAACCAAACAAAATCCGAACGGACCTACTCCTATCTCTAGAAATATGTTCATATTGTGGTCATCATTAGCAAAGATTGTGTTAACAAGAATGTTTGTAACAGCAGTGCAAAGATGGTATGAATTAGTTTTCCTTCTCTGATCATCTTAAAAAGATGTCCTCCAACTTCTTAGAACTTCAGGGAGGCTGCAGTGTTGAAAAATGCATGCTGAAGAATCAAGAGAAGCTGTAAAGCTCTACAGTCTTGGAATATCTGGCAGCAGATGCTTTTTTGGTGTTCTGCTCCCTTTTATTCCAATCCCTCTACACAAATATAGCTTTGAAGCTAGGAGTGATGTGTAAGGAGGCAGTTATGTCTTCTTTGGAGAAAAAAGTCAAGGCGTAGCATGCATGAATTCCTTCCAGAGCTGGATAGGCAGGCTCGCTTCAACAATTTGTTCATAATGTTTAAAGCCATTAAATTATTTAGCCATCTGCTGTTAATAGTGGGAAACTCCTGATAGAGCTGAAGGTCTGAACAATGGGAATGCGTTGTTGATTGCCCTAAAAGTGCAGTAGGTTTTTCTGTACTCATGAAACTGCAGTCTTTAAATATTTTAAATATCTTAAGTGTGTGTCTGACTCTCCCTTCAGTGGGCTTCTGAATGCAGTGCTCGTGTAAGTGAAATGCAGTGTGATAGGGTCTGATTTAATCCCTAATGGCTTCAGTGTGCCTACTGGGCTTGGGAGGTAAATCAGCCAAAGGCTGCTTAGGGTTTATTGTAATAAGTGTGAGAACAGGGATCCAGTTTCACATCTGGAGTTCAGGTAAGAGCATTTCAGGCTTTCCTGAATTGGGAGTGTGGAAGGAGCAGGGAGAAATTTCTTGCCAGAGAAACTATAGCAGCTTTAGTTGTTTTATGGAAGTCTTTTTAGTTTACTAGGCACAGTTAGGTTTGCTGACTGATGCGCTCTCCAAAAGCGGTTCCCTGCTAGACTGCTTCTGATTAATAAAATATATGAAAGCAAAGGATAAAGGATTCTTTCCTAGCCTTTTTTTCCTGGTGCTTATGACTAATTTACATTTTTAGCATCTTTAACTGCTACAGACCTTAGACACTTAGATCCTTAAGATGCTTACCCTCCTTAGATGCTTAGATCTGCATGGTCTTTCTCTCAGTCACACTTGGATAGTTCTGCTTGCATTTTAAGCTGTTCAGGAGCTGACATGCTCTGCCCTGAAAACCATGTAGTTTGTGCAAGTCTTTGTCCAACCTAGTAATACTTGGCGAGCAGCAGAGTGCTACAGTAATACAGTGTCATCACTTCCTGATTGGAGATGGTGAGCATCTGGGTGTTTTGAAGGACTAGCTGTTGCCAAGGGGCAGTAGATCAGAATACTTTGATTCTATTGTTACCTATAAAAGTATTCCAAAAACCAAATAATGCCTTTTTAATGTGTGGTTGGTACCAAGTCAAGTCATGAAGTCTGCCGACTGTGTTTTGTTTGCAAATAGATGGAACAAATAACCAGTGCCACTGATAAACTGATCTTGAGAAGTTTTTCAAGTCAGTGTTTCTTTAATAAAAGACTTTGCCGTTTACTTCCCTTCTGTTTTCCAGGCTAGAAGCAATGCTAGAAATTATGTTAACAGGAGTGGCACGTGGCTGATCTACATGGTATTCACCAATAGGCAGGAGTTTATTTTCCCCCAAGCGAATGGATGGGTCAGTAAATACATGTGAGGTACAGCTGGAGATACAGAAGTATTAAAACAGGTGAACATCTTCCTCCATCAGAGCATAACAGAGCAGATTTTAATAAGGAATAACAGGAATGAAAGGTATGTTTGGTGTTGAAAGCAAGACGGTATAAAGTACCCCGATGCTCTATGTTGTGTGTGAACAGGCCTGCCTACATTTCTCAGCCATCTCTGGGAGATGTGTCCTATCTTTCCTTGCTAGTTTGTGGCTTGACTGGCATTCCCATGTTTGTCTTCTGAGGCAGTATTATGCCTGCAAAATGCAGGCTGCTGCAGGTGATCTGGATTTCTCTGTTGTAAGTGAGGATTTGAGAAATGGTTCTGTTTCATGCTCCTCCTGGGAGTTTGGGCACAAGGCGTTCATGTGGGGAAGGGAGCGCAGGCTGGTTGGTTCTCAGATCGTTGCTTTTCATCTCATCCAGCATGATTACAGCAGGTATTCCTTCTCTTTAAGCCCCCAGGAATTTGATGGACTCCCTTACTGTGCAGGCTGCTCTTGTTTTCCCACTTACTGAAGTGAGCCAGAAGGCACTTGCTGTTCTACACACAGTGTGAGCAGCATGGGTTAGTCACTGCAGCAATTGATTCAAGTAAGTCAGGAGTAAAACCAAGTCAGAGTCTTGCAGACTTGTGCTTCCAATGCCACGCTCAGAAATAAAGTCTTTTAATCTCAGATATTAATGCCCCAGGCAAACTCTTATTATTAAATTGATTTATCTGTTCCATTTTAAGGTTTAGGGATAGCGCTACTGATTTGTCTGTTCAGTGGAGCAGAGGGGTGTACACAACGTACTATTTCCTTATGAAAGTTACGTGCTTGTTGTACGTAAAACCGCTCGTGTTTTTAATCTTAAGCCTGCCATTGTCACTCAAGCTCAACTCTTTATCACACGATAGTTAGAGGAAGAAAAGCAGATCTGAGTTTTTACTATAAACGGGAGTTAAGAGATAATGGTAGCATAGTTTAAGTATGCTTTACATTGTACACCAGGGCTGGAGACAAATGATAATGCACAGCAATTACTTCTGTTATTTGTGTTTTTGCACTTGGTCTCATTTGAAGTCTGAGTGCTTTGATTGAGTGGCAGTGCTGCAGGACTCAGACTCCTTGCTTCTCTTGCTAAGGCTTGGAATCACAGTGCAGATTGGAGGTAACTCCCCTGATGACAACTGAGCTAGCCTTGTCATTATTTAAGTAAATCTCTAAAATCTTCATAGGAAATACTGTATAGAATACAGATTCTAATGGGTGATATCTTACATTTGATTTCTTCTAAAATATCTGCTGCATTCACAAAATCCCCTTCCCTTTTTCTTCTATTCTAAGCAACAGACAACTGCCATATTACACCTTAGAGTAGAAAGTTATTAAAGACATAGAAGTTTTTGAAAGATGAGTGTTGCTCTTTTGGGTTAGAGCTTTTTCCTTTAGAATCCATTTGTATGATTTTAGACTGAGAATGATCATGTGGCTCCTCCACTCCACCAGAATAGAATGGGAGTGGGAACAGCTTGGGCAAAGTGATCTAGCTCACAGGCTGGGTCTTGCTTGAGAGCATCTCCTCATAAATATGCTGTTACCACTATGGAACCTGGCAGGAAGGAAGCAGATAAGATTTATTGAAGAAGGCCTACTGTTAGGGCTCCACAGAGATCATAGCGATGACCGTAATCGATTTGATGTAATACCTATATCAGAAAAATGGGCAAGAATCTAAACAACATAGCATTGAATGAAATGGTGTAGAGAGGGCCCACCTTAATTTTTTTTATTTTTAAGTTTTAGCTCCCAGTTTATTCACTTCAGGAAGATTAAAGCATAAAATTCCCTAGCAATTGCTATGCAAACATCCAACGGTATTGAATTATATAGTTATTGCAGACAGCTACTTAAATTGAGTAATTTAGCTGTTTAAACTTTTCCTTCCCAAGCATGTCTTATTTCCATTATCCATAGTGCAGATCACTTGCGTTCTGCTCAGCGTTTGGTCTGCAGGAGTAATTTGCAATAAGAGCTCAGGATGTGCAACAGATCTCTGTGTCAGAACTTAAACCCTGAGTTTGTGTCCTTCGTGTTTCCTGCTCCACTGAGGATCTGATCTCACCTCCTGCTGCATTTGTTGGGTTGGAGGATGGTCAGGTGCTTCTGCCCACATCAGGCCTCTGGTTGTTTCAGCCCAAAGAGATGGCTACCAGAAACAGTTTGCCTTACCAGTAGTATGTGAAACTTGGAAAGAGAAACAATAATTTAAGTTGTAATATAAAGGAGGTGGCAAATGAAGCCTTTTGGATTTTCAGTCACTTCCTTGTTGCAACACTTTTTGCAGGTTCAGTCAGTTTCATCTACTTATCCTCCAACTTGTTTTCTTCTTTGCATTTTACAGCAGGCCAACTGCGTGCAGGTATGGGTGGCTGCTGAAAGCGGTTGCAACCTGGTGTCAGGTCAACCTCAGGCTGGTGATTTACATCAGAAGATTGTCTGAGGAGTGAGAAGTTGGTTCCAGTGTTTGGAATATTCCTCAAGCCAGTCAGTTCCTCCCTGTTGTTGGAAAGTGCTCCTTGAAATGTCAGACCAACTTTGCTGCTTAATGTGCTGGATGTAAGAGGTACTGGCTCATGTACCAGAAGCTGATAGAAACCAAGTATTTTTTTTTTGATGTAGGAAAAATTTTTCTACCATATCTTTGTCTGAATCTGTGCTCCTCATTGTAGAAGTGTGATTTAGCGATGTACTTCATGCTTTGTCATGTAGATGTGAGGATGCTGATTTATTTTCTCTCATCTCCCTTCCTTATTTCAATAGGGACCAGCTTTCTTGGTGAGTATGATGCCTGCCATTGCATAGCTGTTCTTGTTTAAGGAAAGTTGATGCAGATTAGCTGTTGCTTACTTTTTGAGCGTCTGAGGGCGTTTTGCTTCCTAGGCAACGCAGGATTTTTTCCTGCCTCAGCTCATTTTTAGCTTTCCTGAAAGTATTGTGGAATACTATTTAGAAATGCAGAGGAAGGAACACAAAAAAAAATTGGAGAGAGCTTGCTGAGTGGGTTCTTTGGTTTGAGATCAGACAAATAATTCTATATGAATTTATGATGTGACATGGCAGTGTAAAGAGCAAATGCAATTTCATGTTGCATTATTATTTATTGGATTTATAATAAAATTGCAATTACAGGGGAGCCTTGCTCATTCAAATGTGCTGAGACGCGATCAGCATGCGTGCTAGTAGAAGTCTGTTCTATTGTGAAGTATGCAGAAATGAGGGTTATTCAGAGATAGAGGTGAGCTTTTATTCAGAAATGAATCTGTTGCTTTAAACTTTACACTGAGTTCCAAGCAAAGCTTGTGGCGTTAGTGGTCCTCGACATTAAGCAGTGCAACGTTTTTCTACGTGCTTTTTGAGTCACTTCTGAAAATTAAATAAACTCTGTCTTATCTGTTCTACTGGCTTCTCTTTATCGACAGAGCTGATGAAACTTCTTACCTCTGTCTACCTTTAGAAAATAAGTAAACAAAAGGAAAACCTATAGTATATATTTGCTGGGATCACTGATAGTAGAAAGCTAATACCTTAGTGACTAACCAGTACAAAGGTGACATGAATTACTGCCTCCCTTGAGTCTCTTAAAGTATGTCCATTAGTTTTACTAGGATTGTGATGCTACAACTTGGAAAGTGGAAAGTGTGCAGGAAAACCATAACTTGAATCTTAAAAATAAGTACCGGCAGAGGAAAGATGAGAAGGAGACTAGGAGAAGATCAGTCCAACAGCCTGTCTTAATCTGTATCAATTCCGTCTTGATTCATTCCAGTAGTTTCATCTACATAAATTAAAATTGTACTGATCAAATACAACAGTGCTATTTGGTGACATGCATTTAGGAAGGTAATTATTCACAGGCACAAAGGTGGCTCGACTGTAAGGTGAAACGCTTGCTAGTCCATTTGTCTTACTTTGAACAGGCTGTCAGGGATGATACGCTTTGGTGTTTGTTGGAGAAATTGTGCCTGAAGAATATGCTCACTTTGAAGTGAAGAGTAAGAAGCTAGAAGCAGTTCAAGGAAGGATAACAAGACTTTCAACACTAAGGTTATCCTGTTCTCCCTATTATCTTTCTCCCAGTTTACAGTGATGTTGGACAGTTAGTACACGGACAAATGCAGTGTATATCAGACACAAGACCATTCCCATGTCCTGCTGACAGCTTAGTGCCAGGAATGCAGTGCTACTCAATAGACTTCAGTGGACTTCTGCAGGCACTGCTAGGCCTGATGGAGGTGAGGCTGTTCATATGTGCTGAGAGTTGTGCTCACATGAATGCACGCGTCTAGGCTGGAGTGGATTTGCATCCAGTCAACTTGCTGTGCCACAAAGAGACCTGGTAGAGGATCTGTGTGCTTTCATTCTGTGGTTTGCTTCTAGCTATTACTAAATTAAAAACAACAACAACAAACCAACAAAAAACAGCCCAATGGAAGAGAGGAGCACCAATAAGGAGTGAGCAGGCTCTGCTGGAACTGGCTAGTATTTTGTAAGTATAACCTAATGATCAAATCTGTTTGTAGGTAAACTCATTTTCTTAAGAGCCTACATTCAAAAAGAGATATCGACACTGTAGTGTGGTAATCAGACAGTGCAATATATCTGGTAAAATGCCAGCCTTCCAGAGATCTGACAAACCCAGCATTTGTTATTTACCTGTCCAAAAAATGTTGGCTTTGAAAAACCGGTGCCGATTGCCAATAGAAGGGTGTTCATTACAAATTCAGCACAACATGCTGTCAGCTTCAGCGTGGAGTTAACTGCAGGGGTTGCTTTGGCTCCGCTTACAGAATGGAAAGTATATTAATTTGTCCATAATTCAAACTGAAATAAGAGGAGAAAGTGAGATAAGATGAGCAGTAAAGGGAAGGAGCCAGGTGATTTTTAGGTAGCAAGTTAAGGGAAAGGAGCACTTACCCTTGAGAACTGTACAAAATAATTTGTGAAGTCATTAGTCTTATGACTTATTTTGGCTGCTTCTGTTATTAATTATTTGTACTGAAGTAGCACTCAGAGATAAGACTTAGCTAAAAGCTACTCTGCTGACTTTTGCAAAAGCACACAATAAAATGGCAATCTTTTTCCCTGAAGAGCTATTCATCTGAAAGTCGTTCAGCATTCAGAATGTTTGTCTCTTGATTTTCATCACTTCATTATTTCCATTCTTTAATTCTGATACACAGCATCTGAACCTGAACTGTGTTGGTGTGTGGAAAATATCAGAGTCATGCATCTGCACTCTGGATGTCTCTGGGCACTGTTTGGTTTTCCTTTTCACAGTGTGCACTCGCGCTTCTCCCAGTTAAATTCCTTTTTATTTATTTATGTTATTTCTCATTTTCTGCTGTTTCTTCCATTGCTTGTCTTTATTTTTAATTTTCTCACATTCCACACTTCTGTCATCTTTTGGGAGCACTCTGCCTCTGACGTTCTTCCTACTTTATTCTCTTTCTAATTCTGGGAACGTTCTTAGAATCGTTAATACTGGAAAAGACCTCTGAGATCCCTGAGCCCAGCCCCTGCCCACCTCCACCATACCCACCAACATCCCCTCAGTGCCCTCATCTCCACAGTTCATGAACATCTCTGGGGACACTGACTCTGCCACCTCCCTGGGCATCCAGTTCCACCAAATAGCTCTTGTCTTCATTTGTCCTATATGCGCTTTTTCTAGCGAGCTGTTCCATTTCCCACTTATCTTATCCAGCAAGCATCTATCAACAAGATGAGCTACTTGGGGTTAGCGTACATTTTAACAGGGAGTCAGGGAAGTGCTGGATGTCACCAGCTGCTGGGAAGTCCATCAGGGATTGATTCTGCTTCCATGGAGTCTTAAGTCTTCAACAACTGCCAGGAAAGTTTTATAAACCAGTTTACTTGATGTGTTTACTTTGTTGGGTAGCAGCGTTGTTGTCTGTTGGATCATAGAGAAGAAGCAGTAATGAGGAAAGAAGGAATGAAGTTAGCTGTTAGCATCTTGCTCTTCTGCTCTGCTTTTAATTATTGTGGCTCATCAAAGTTTGCAGCAATTAGTGCCACCTTGCTGAAGTAGCCATTTAAACTGGGTTGTTGTTGTTGTCATAACTGTTATTGTTCAAGAACTACATTTTTCAATTAGGGGAAATACATGAGATGCATTATCTATAACAATCTTTTTTAATGATAACAGTGTATATGGAAATTAGTCCAGAGCACAAAATTAAAGATATTTGAATAATTATAGTGTAATCAAGTCAAAATTACCGACGCCTTTATTTGAGGCTAGATTATGTGGAAAACAGTGCAAGAAGAAAAGACGTGCTCTGAAATCCTAAAGGCACCAGTGTTTGACAGCACATCTGCATTATATTGCACCAAATCATTTTGTTTTGTCCCTCAGACATTTACAGTATTAATACAAGTCACTGCAGTGGTTTCCAGGTTGGTGGGTGTGCTGACAGGCTCCCCTGTAGTTCATTTCGTTGGCATGTCTAGGATGTTTCAGTACAGTGCAACGTATTGCAAAGTAAAGGTGAGTTTAGTAATACTCACCAAGGTGGCTCAGAATGTCTGCGTTATAAATGTTTGCATCGAATTTTCTTGGGCAAGTTTCAGTTTTTGTCAACTCCTACCCTTTCTTATGTGATGCTACGTGTGCTTATTTACAGCAAGGTAAAGTAAAGAGATCAGGTTGCCCAGGGAAGTCTGAGGTAGAAAATCAGGGAATTACAGTCTTTTCTTGTTGTTGTTTATTTCAAGCTTTGGAAAAAAACCAACTTACTCTGAAACTCTTTACTTTTAGTAGCATGTGCTGACTCACCAGTGCAGAAGAGCAGAGTTAGAGCTGTTACAGTCATTGCTTGTGTTGAAGGAGAACTGGAAATAGATCTGTGTGCTTCAAGCTATTAATTTGTGCAGAAAAAAGAAAAAGATAAAAGTATTTGTAGTAGTTATCATCTTTGTTATAGGGGATAAAGGCTAAATTTATGTATCAGTTTTTTTTTAGAATTTTAATTCCCCAAACTAACATGAAAAGCTGAAAGAAGAATCATAGTAAGGATTCCAAATGCATAAGGCAGCTGATGGATGACTGTGAACTTCGTGTTAGTGTAAAGAAAAGCAATACAGTTCACCTACTAGTTAAGATGTAATTTAACAGCATCCTTTGGGGATGCTGCTGCTGATGTCAGCAAGCTCTGATTTTCGTACATCTGGCAAAGCATAGGTGGGTAACACAGGATTCTCCCCTGTGTCTGTTTTCCATGGTAGATGGAAAGAAGCCAAAAACACCTGTAAGAATTCCCTCTCAACAAAATATTGTTGGGAGTGACCATGTGGTTATAAATGATGTCAGACTCATGAAATCTGATAGAAATGAGGGGTTGCAAAAGGCAGGAAGAAACATAAGCAGTGGTTGAGAAGCATTTACAGCTTTGTGAGTAGTTTATGCTGCATTTGAGTAATTATTTGAAACAAAATAGAAAGTAATATGCCTCGTGAAAAGGAAACTGCTGGTTTTCATTCTTATTTTGTAAGAAAAGGCAGAAAATGAATAAGGTTTGGGGTTTCAATTCTTAATGTTGGCTGCAGTCCAGCAAGTATAAGAGTTGCTTTGGTGATGACCAGGCAGAAATTGCAGCCAGCCTTGAGGAGCAATGGGATGAAGAAGCTCGACTGGCAGCTAAAATCACTCTGCACTGCTGTAATACTTACTATATAATTGTCAAATAAAAGTTTCACAAGTCATGTAGTGATTTGTCTGCATGGAGGGTTCCAGAATGCTTTGTAGCCTGTAACATAGGCTCTTCTCCTGCAACCTCCCCAGAGTACTGTATCAAAACAGCAGGAAATATTCTGCATTAATAAATTGTATGAACTGTTTCTATAGCTTGCAGAACAACTGTCAAAAGACTAAGTAGCAAGTTTTGGGAAGCAGATAAAAAACTTAATAAAGCCAAGTGGTTTGTGAGCCTGGCTGCGGCAGCTAATGCTGCAGATGTATTATGGAGCTGAAGTTGATCCAAATGAGGCCCTTGGCATGTGCAGCTAATGGGGGAAAGAAGTGGGCAGCACTTCCAAGTTCAAGAACTTGAAGTTCTGCTTTTTTATATATATTTAATCTTCCTGCTACTTATTTTGGGAATTAGTTGCTTAAAACTTTGCTCGTTGCCAGTTAATTTAATTCACTAATGAACTCTGCAGTCAGTCTGTGTTGGGCTCTACATTTGGGCTGCAAACTCTTAAATCATGTTGCTTCTGGCTATCTGCACTAACACGTGTTTACTGATACCTTGCAATACTGCAAAAGCAGGAGGAAAATGAGGTTATATGTTTGATATATCTGTTTAGCTTTTAGTCATTGTCTAATGAGAGCTTTATGTCTTTTTTCAATCCAAGTGTATCACTTGCTGGAGGTTTTCAAGAAGGGGCATGTGGATGTAATGTGGTCTAATGGACACAGTTAGGGCTTGATGGTTGTCCTAGATGATTTCAGCCATCCTTTTCAACCTGTATGGTTCTTTGATTCTAGGCATTACTGCACAGAAGAACCACTCATTTTTCTGACACCCAAAGAGATGGTCTGAATGACTTAGGTAAGATCAGATTGGGACCTGTGGAAGGCATGGAATATTGAATAAGACCTTGCTTGCTGTTAGGGTTATGATGAAAGCTTCTCAGTACCTATCCCTTGTGTGATGGGACAATATTATTAGCAACTGGATGTGCAAATAACATTTACCTAACCTCACGATCACTTCATGCAACCATCCTAATGAAACTAGGAAGTCTTATTAGTTTTTATGTGGCTTGATATTCCCCCGTCCAACCTCCCCTTCCCTGAAGTGCAGTTATTTACACTGATTCCATGATGTCTGTGCTATCATTGCAGGCTTGAATTAACCATGAGAAAAAGGGTTAATTTCCTAATCTACTGGCAAGTGTTCAAGCCTGTCCTCTAACTTCTGAGATATTTGTGTTACTGCTGCTATTGTTTAACTTGAGCTTTTGACAATAAATAGTAAGAAGATGAGGGTTTTGTCGCTTCAAAATGCGTCCCGTCCTAATAGGAAGGAAACTGTTTGTGGTGGGAAAAGTCATGGAAAGAAACGCAGTTGTGCTATGTAAATTTTGTTTTTCGTTAACCAATGCAAATCCAAGGCTATATAGCTGTCAGCCAGGTCTTCATCCTTCTAAATGGAAGTTTCTGCAAACTGTTCAAATTACATCCAGCCATACCTGCATGAGGTTAGAGATAACTGAGAAACACTTCAGAGTTGCTTGTTTTGCAGGGTTGAAATGAATTGATTTTATTTATTTTTTTTTTTTTAAAGAACATCAAACCAGATTTGCTTGGCAAAGGGAAAGGTTGGAAGATATTCTGTTTCAAAATGCGTTATTGCTTTACTTGAACCTAATTTCAAGTGGAGGAAAATGTTACTCCAGAATCATGATTCAATAAGTGCTCTTTATTTTGAGCTCGTTCTCCCTTAAATCGAAATCTATTATTCATTTGAAATGCATTGATTGGTTTTATGAAATGTTAGATTTAGGCATCGGGTTGTTTTGAGAGCAGTATTTCACTGTCAGAGGTAAAGTTCTGTGGAGAACAAGGTTTATCCGTCCCATACATGGTGCTTTGCCAAACGGTCCTTGAGAAACCTTCTTCTGTCTCATCCTACAGCCGCCACTGGTGAGCATTTCTGAAGTGAACTAATTCACAATTTCCTATTAGAAGAGTCTTTTCCTTGCTTTTAGTCAATTATACAAATGAGACATCGTTATTCCTTCTCAGGAAAAGAACAAAACAGAGAAAGAATGAAACAGACCGGAGAACTTGATTCTCAGAATGTGCCTGTGATTGTTGGAGGTTGAAATATAATTGACAGAACAATTACGCTTTCATTTCCTTAAACCATTCTTCCGTGCCATTTCAGATCTAGAGTTGATAGGTCAGAGAAAATGACTGTGCGAGCTCGTGTACTGCAGTTGATTGTTTGGCACAACCCTCCACCAAGAAGTCACTTTAGTAGATGGGTTTCTTCTCCACTGCGTTTGACAATAATGTGAATGAGAGCTGTGACTCCCTGTTGGCTTACAGTGGTGAGCCACTTATTTTTTCAGGCAGTCGCTTGTCAAGTGAAGATCTACAAAATAAGCTCTACAAATAGCACATAAATATGTTTATGTAAGAGATGTTTCTTCTTCCAGCGGTTAATCATGTCAAACATGAGACGTTCTTTAAGCAAGGCCTAAATAATGAATGCGTTTTCTAAGCTTAAAGCTAGGTTGCTTTTATTCATTTTCAGTCAATTTAAATTGCTGCAAAATGCCTCTTTTGCATTAACGTCTAGGAAATACCAAAGTCTCGAGTCTGAATCTTGCAAGCTCGTTTTACATAAATTTTCATACACACACATATGCTGACTGAAGACAGTGGGTTGCATGCACAGAAATAAATCTGGGTCAGACTATTAAATTAATGAAATCAAATTCTCCTCTTTGGTGGAGCTGAACACACATTGAAAACATCTGAAGGACATAAAATCCAGTCAGTGTTATCCAACCAGTATAGAGGAGTAGTGCTGTATGTTCCCATCTGTAACAGAAACTGTGGAATTCTTACCTTTCTGGTGACTGTTCTTTCTTGCTTACAGATGGAGCGCATGGCAGACTGGTGTTGGCATAGCTAAGTTCTAAGCAATGAAGCAGGCTTTTTGAAGCAGTGCTGAGGTGCACCGATGCTCTGATAAGAAAATTACAGACCAGTGCTATACCAAAATGACTGGAGATAGAGCAAGCTTAGTTCTCGGGTGCCTTCAGCAGTGCTTACAACTACAGCAAAAGTGGCATGCACTAAAGCAACTGTTGTTTCTATTTAAACTGAAGCAAATCCTGCTGAGCTACGCAGAACACCAGTGAAATGCAGATGTTTGTTATGCTCATCAAAATGTTTGTCTTCTAAGTTTAGAAACAAAATTTGCTTTCTTGCCTTTTTGTCCCTCATGACAGATGCTCCTTGTAGAAAACATAGTCAGTGTAAAATTAAACAGAACAGCAACTAAAATCCATCTTTTTACTTTCTTATCTATTGATGTGCCTGTATCTTTTTGTGCGCTATGTTGGTATACTTTTACATTCTGGATATGTATGTGTATTCATACTTATACTGTGGTTTTATTATCACTCAAAAAGGACTGCAGGGTTGCGTTTCTCCCCCATTATAGCAGGTTATCTAAAAAAGTCATCAGGTACTTTACTGAAGCTATGAAAGGTTTGGTGGTGACCAACCAATCGCTGCTGCCATTAGGGAAAACCAGATCCAAAAATCATTCATACCTATGGGTATTCATTTACATCCTACAGAATAAACTGATAGCAACTAACTAACATTTGTCATGTGTCTTGTCCCTTAGGTACTGATGCCTAATGTCCACGTTTCTACCAGCTCCCAAGGTTTGCAGGTACTTTTTTTTTCTCATTTCCCTCGATTACAACAAATCACTCGTCCTGCTAGCAAAAGCTGTGAGGTAGGTCAGGTATGGATCCCACCAAGGGCTGTGCAGTTGGAAACCAATTCTTTGTCTCCTAGATGCCTTCTGCGCTGGGTATCAGGGCTGAGCATGCCCATGGTGAGAACATCAGTGTTGGAAGTTTAATTTTAGCCTAGTCATTGCTTTTGTGAGCTCACAATATTAGCAGTATGCTGTAAGACACTTTGCATATACCCAAATCTTTAGAAAGTCAAGTGCAACTTAAATATATTCCCTTAATGAAGTGTGTGCTTTCCAAATACAGACGGAATTTCTTATACACAAGAGACCTGCGGTATCAACAGGCCAGCAAACTTCCTGTAGTGTATGTTAAGATCTGATGTGCCTGCTGGATATTGCATTCCCCAGAGTCTTTCTGTAAGAGCATCAGGAGGATGTTATTATGAAATCAGTACTAGGTGGCTCATTACCTTTGTAGCGCATCATTTCCCATAGGGACCACATAATTGTTTCCTGTTTGATTCCAGTAGTTTTGCTCCAACACTTGTCTGGGAAGAGACTCTTTCTTGACTGATGATTAACTCCACAAGGAGATAAACAGTTTTGTATTTTTCTTCCACACTGAGCATTGTTTTTTAATAAGCAGCTTATTTCTGAGCACATAAATAAGTAACACACTTAATTCTTATTACCTTTATCCACTTTTACAGCTACTAGTGTTCCTGTAACTGCTTGTACTTGGAGAGTCACGCTTTTAAAATCAGTGACCAGGGCATTCTTGTGCTGTAATATGAGGAGTAACTTTCAGGGAGTTTTGGATCTATGCTGATACAGCACCTGGCAAGCTTTACTGGAGAGCATCTCATGCACAGAACATGAAGTGCATATCAGGGATTAGAGGATAAAAAAAAAAGCAGAAATACATTCTCTTGTCCAGATGCCTGTGAGTCACATGGTAAGAAAAAGGTCAAGCAGCAATGTTTTCACAATAATATTTATTTACAGCTTCAAGTAGATGGAATCAAAAGGAAAATTAGCTGGATGTGAGCAGAGATAATCTTGTAATCTTTTGGAGAATATTGTGTTGTGTTAACTTGCCCAGTTCTGAGTTTGTTATATCCATGACAGATCAAATAGGATAGTAATGGTGGAAGGCTGCCCCTAGGGGGCAGTCCAAGGAATAAGCTGTGTAAATTGGCCAGTAATTGGATCGCTTGTATCATAGAATGGCTTGGGCTGAAAGGGACCTCAAAGATTATCTATTCACAAACCCCTGATATGGGCAGGGTTGCCAACTGCCAGATCAAGCGCTAGATCAGGTTGCCCAGGGCTCCATCCAGCCTGGCCGTCAGTGGGTACATGGAGTAACTCAGGGGACGTGTACCTCACACAGACTCAGATGTATGTAGCCCAGCCTAATACAAGCAGGATCTTACGTTAACATCGTAAGCGTTCAGTGGGGAAAAGGATTACTCAGAACATATGCATATATGAAATACTTAAACATGCGCTAGAGGCAACTTCAGCATATAAATCACCACACACTTGTACGATAGAAGGCATGGAGGCTTTTCAGGTGCTTTCTGGACTGGAGCTGAGAGGGCAGGAGAGACGGCAGAGTGTCAAGTTTGGCAAGTCAAAGAACATTGCCTCCTTATGACACTGAATGTAGTGAGAAGCACTCCCAGCTCTTTAAATGTATGAGTGGTTTCAAGCTCTCTACTTCCAGTCTGTTAAGTATGCCTTCTTTCAGAGAGGTGGCTTGGGGAACTGTATCCTGTATTCCCATTTATGTCCCTCTATATTGTACACAGGGACAGAATTGTTGCCACAAGCCCTCGAAGCTAGTAGTCCGACTGCATCTGAGGCATCCTTAGCAGCAAGCAAAGAAAACTGCAGGAAATACGACTTCTGGACAGACAGTGCTCTGCCATCCCTGCCAATTTATTTTGTAAGTGAAAGATTGATGTTTGGTTTATGAGCAATGACTGGGAACAGGCAAGTGAAGCTCTCTTTATGGAGGTTCGTTCTGCTATCTCTGTTACTGGATATATTTCAGACAATATAAATTCACTTTAAAATAACACCACTGTGGCTTTTTACAACCTTCACCTGTCAAATCTTTGATTTCCTTCCTGCTTTATCTTGTCTATGGGTTGTAGAGGTACAATAGAAGACATAATCCTAAGAGGTCATCTCTGCTCTCTGTTACCTGTGGGGGGGAAAAAGCCTCAAACTCAGAAACACTCATTTATTTTCTTGATTTTTATACACTCCAGTTATTCCATTGATTTCAGCGGGAGCACTCATCTGTTTTGAGTTGGTTGTGCAGCTGATTACTGAGTCAGGGTCCATATGTGTGAAATTCTGGGTCTGTTTAGCCTTGAGAAAAGAAGGCTGAGAGGGGACTTGATCCAGGTTTATAAATACCTGAGGTGTGGGAGCTATAGTGGCGAGGCTGGTCTCTTTTCAGTAGTGCGTGGGGACAGGACTAGGGGCAATGGGCTGAAACTCCAGCATAGGAAGTTCCGCACGAATGTGCGCAAGAACTTCTTTACGGTGAGGGTGACGGAGCACTGGAACAGGCTGCCCAGGGAGGTGGTGGAGTCTCCTTCTCTGGAGATATTCAAGACCCGCCTGGACGCCTACCTGTGCGACGTGGTGTAGGGAGCCTGCTTTGGCAGGGGGGTTGGACTCGATGATCTCTAGAGGTCCCTTCCAACCCCTATAATTCTGTGATTCTGTGAAATTAAGTATATATATGTGTCTGCATATTCAGGGCCTGAATGGAAGCCTCCGTAAAATGCAGAGTTGCATTTTGTGTTCACTGACTGAGGAAAAATGTCCTTGAAGTCAGCAGGCACTTTGCTGAGTAAGGCTGTGAGGCATCTGGCCCATACAGCCAGCAGCCCCAGCTGTGACTCTCCACATACAAGAGCTAAAATACAGCACTGATGCACAAAGCTGCAAGTGAGGGGAAAGGGGGGAGGCTGATCAGCAATTTGCTTTGGCTGTGAGAAAAAAATTCTGAAACATGACTTCAGAAAGGCGCAAAATATTCCATTTATTCAGCAGGGTTGGAAAAAACAGTTCTAATCATGGGTTACTGTGAGCTTCTACTAGATGGAGCCTGATGTTTCATTGTGAGCAATGGGTGTCTGGCTGAGGGACAGCACAGCTGTGACAAAATACATATTAACATATGGAGATGTTTAAAAACTAAACAAAAAATCTAGAAGAACTCAAATAAGTAAAACCACACCTACAAGGCAGGGTTATAATCTGATTGTTTGAATTACTAGCAGACATTTGAAATAATTTGGAAGGAAGGTTTTGGTTTTTATACCTCTTTACAGGCTTCCCTTAACAGGAAGAAATCAGCAAAGATGCCTATATCAATTCTTTAAACCCCTTTATTCTGCACGAACTGAAAGGGACTGCTTTTTTCTTTAGGAGGGAAAAATGCTGGTGGAAGAATGCAGCCAGGGGCTAATCTTCGAACTGGGGTGGACACAGAAGTAGTTCTGTTGACTTCGTAAGAAGAGGCCAAAGGGCTTAGGTCAGTAGGTGGCAGCTCCTTTTGTCCAATAGTCTGTGCCACCAGGTGATGGGATTCTGCCCAAAGGAAGAAAAAGATGTTTGATGCAGGGATCAAAAATTAATTGAGGGCTCTATTATGGTTTTGAAATATTCAAACATGGATTTGTTTTCTGTTAAATCAGTAATATGTGAAAAGCCTACCTTGGGCAGGCTCTTTCTCCAAGACAGAGTTTGCTTGTGTGAGTTCTGAGGAGCTGAATTCCTCTGATCTCAACCTACTGATATGTGAGAATTCATCCCGAGGTTTCATATTCTCTTCAAATTTGGCTGTGTGATTCTATGTGTCTAACTCAGGAGTGTGGTTTACATCAGACAATAAGGGGCCAGAAGTGTTGGACACTTCAACGTCAAGCCTAAGTCTCGCTTCTGAACCTGGCCCTGCTTCACAAAAACTCCTAAGTAGGTTGTCCTCAGGAAATGGTAGCTTTTCTGTGTCTGCTGGGTTGGGGGTACATAGAGAATTACAGGGAAAGGCGATGGGTGTCACATTTAATGATGTTTTTTCAGGCAAGGTTTGGTTGCTCAGGAAGATCCAATGTGGAAGGGTTCGTGCTAGCAACTGCCAGTCTAGTAATATATATTCTTGAGTCTGGGGTCTTGTTTTAATTGCCTGATTCTGTGTTCTTGCCTACTTTGTCATGTTAGGCATAGAGTTGCCATGTGTTCCCTGTGTGTTCCCTGTTCAGAGTACAGTGGTGTTATGCATAAGTATGTAAACTCAAGGAATAACTTACCTGCAGAGTTAAACATGACTAAGTTGTTTTCCCTGTTACCAATTCACAGTCAAGGTGTTATTGGTAACACAGACACAAACCTTTTAGAACAGATGCAAATAAGTCAAAAGCTCTGTAGCAACAAAAAACAAAGAATGCATGTTATTGGATAATAATTCATTGCTACCAGATCGTATGGCTTCAAAGGATTGTTGTGAGTCCATTAAAAGTTTATTCATCTGTAAGGAGATGATGAGAATAAGGTAAAGAACAGCAGCATGCTTGAAGTTGAATGGCGTGGTAGGTGCCCTGTGACTGTACTTTATATTTGTAAAACAGAAAGCAGTTGGGTGGATATTCTATACATAGGATTAGCATAGCAAAGTTGATTTCTAGTAAGAATTATGATGTATGATTCACAACAACAACAAGAAAAAGCAGCAGTTGAAGACTGGTAAGATGGGTGAATCACAGGGAAGCTGTTTATATCTAGTGTCCAGAGAAAAATTATATCTGAAGTCCTGTGGAAATGCTGGCTAAGTCAAAGGTGTTGGTTGTTCTTTGTATTTAGTGCAAACAGCTGCCATAATCTATATGCCCAACCTCAAAAATAGATAATAGTCTGTAATAGAAAAAAGTCTAGCATGTTTAGCTGAGAGTCAAACTACAGTGTGCTCTGCTCTGAGCAATGGATTTTGAATTAAATTGAGGCTGTAAAGCCTGTTGGCTTTACTGGGAGTGCAAACCTTCAAGTGTCATAGTGCACTTGGACACCTGTACCCTGTGCAAAAGAGAGGATGTGTTTCAGCCAGAAAAAGCCTCAGTTGCTCCAGAAGGGCAAGGAGCAGCTCGTACGGCTGATGTGTGTTGTGTGTTATCACAGCCTTCAGCTTGTGTGTCAGGAGGCAGAGGGGGGGGACAGAGCCCGAGCTGCAGCCAGCATAGCAAAAGCACTGCCTGCAGCGGTGTGCTTAGAACGCGTTTGGGTACTGGATGTAACCTGGAGGATTTCATGTGTAGATGGAGGTCTGAGCTAATCAGGCAACATGAACAATTAACAGGAGAAAGAGAAGGAAAGATTTCAATAAACGACAACAACAAAAAAGAGAATTAAAAAAAATGGAGGCCATAAATAATAAAAAAATATATATATTTTGGATTTCTTCTGTGTTGATGTGGAATCAAAGTGGAAAAAATGTCGTAAGCCTGGAAGGGAGAGGAAGAGTAGGTTATACATGTAGCAAATGAATGTAGCTGGAGATCAAATTAGAGAAATAAAGCAAGAGAAGATGTAAAATGAGATGGAATGTAAGGGAAGGAGATGACTGCTGGGTATTAAAGTCAACCTGGAGGTAGAGGCAGAGAGTGGGGGCTGTAGGAAAAAAGACCTCCTTCAGGGCAAGAAGCACACAGTGTAGAATTCAGGAGTTGGCAGTACTGACTTGTAAAGCTTTGTTGTCCTTTTCTTTTTGTTCTAACTATATTTCTCTTTCTGCCTGCTATAAATGTTTGTGGTTTGCTGGTTGGAACCAGTAAAAGGCTGAAACTTGCAGCCTTAGTTTCTTCACTTCTCTTAATTATTTAGTGCAGTGTATTGCACAGTTATTACTAAAAATAATTGCAATATTGAACAACTGGTGTTTTATGGTAACCACCTGAAAATAAGCAACAACACAAGTTCAGGTAATGAACTGAGGTTACAAAAGAAGCAGATGTTTTTGCATTTAGGTGATTTGGCTTCTTCTCCATGAGGATTTTCATTTGTGGAGCCCCAGTCTCTTGCAAGCAGTATGACCGACTGATGAATAAGCGGCTTTCTCTTTAGGCATTTAACTTCCCCTGGAGACAAATAGATTCCTGGGATTCTTTGACTTGGGAAAAATGGTTAAGTTAGATGGAATTTATTTTAAATACCCTTTTCTGCAGGTTAGAAAATGTATGTCTGGTTTTTGGTGTCACGCAAAATGAGACCTGACCTGTTAATGACTTGATTCAATTCAGGTGAATAATTTAAACTCATTTACTTCTTCAGTGTCTTGCTTAATTTCTTTTGTGAATATTTTTATTCCTTTTTTTTGTTGGTTTTATTTATTTATTTATTTTTTAAAGACTCAGTTTTTAATTTCAGCTTTTCAAATGCCTCAGCAGTAACTTCTGTTATCCTCGACATTTCTGTGTCACCGTAATGTGAACTACTGCAGTGGGAAACATAATCCTCTAATCTGGCTAGCTCAGACACATTGTTCATACCGGGACATTTTCCAATTCAGTGTATTTATTAACAGCTCTGAGCACTCTGTTCACTTTGGCATCTGCAATGGGAACACCCTGATGAATAGAAACTGTAGTCCAACAGTTTATGCCTATGGCTTATTTTATTAGTTTAAATGACTGTACTGGTTCATGTGATTGTAGAACACAGAGCTCTGTCTTGTGTTATGAAATGCAATGAGATACATACACGTGTGTCTATATATGTGTATATGCATGCTACACATTAATATTTGTCCTGAGAGATTAGTCATTGCTTCTGCTGGGATATTTCATTCCATACGGTGCTTTTTCTCTCAGTCCAGAGATGAGCACAATTGCTTGCAGGAGGTGTTTTTAGGAACGACATCCATTACTGAAGAGCTTGCTAGTGGTCACTGCTGAGCTCAGGGAATTAGTGCAGATAAATATGGAGTGTAACCCTCAGCAGCAGGGGGATGGAATAGATGATCTTTAAGGTCTCTTCCAACACAAGCCTATGGTTCTATGGTTATTGATATTCTGCTTAGGTTTCCTTTGAACGCTAGGAAGTGTGAGTACTCTCAGAGACGTACAGAACTTTTAGTAAAATAAAAACAAGCTCCTGCTTATGTGTATATAAAATCCCAGGATGGGGTAGAAGATCATCAGTGATATGATTTAATTTAGAAGGGCATGCAGTTGAACTAGAGGTTAATGGCAAATATCATCAGAATCATTAAAAAGAAGATTGAATCACCAATATTGGGAATACAATTCTATTTTTCTATGAAACTATGATAGATCTTAATGTGGATATTGTATGCTAGGAGTGTGACAGATGGAAACCTTTGTCTCTGAACCTGTAGATGCAAAACTGAATTCCTTTTTTCCCCCCTCACCCCATCCTTGAAAAAGCCAAAGAGAAAAAGGTCTTGTGCATACTTTCTCAGAACAAAACCAAGGATGAAAACATTGCTCAAGCTGTGAAACAAGAACAAAGGCCCTTGGAGCTGATGATATTTTCTATTACAAAGTCTCTGAGATAAAAGAATTAAAAAGCAGGGAAAATATCATTTGCATTTATCTGTATGCACTATAATAAACACATGCTCAAAGGTTTTAATTTTTTTGAGAACTCCTCATTAATAGCTATGATTAACTGTAGAAAGTAACATAAGCCAGTTGGGGAAAATATTAGTTCATAACACAAAATGGTTTTTAAAACAATTGGAGTTGGAAATGAGCTTCCTAAAAAGTAGGTACGTTTATTAAGAAGACTCTTGACATTATAACACTGAGCTTTTGGAGAAATAAGTTGTGCTCACTTTGTAGTGCTTGGTTTCATGATACTGGCTTTTTGGGTTTGGCCAATTGGCTTTTAGCAGTGTATGAAAAGCTGTTAGCAGCGGATACTGATGGTACCGCCACTTAGGGATGCTACCATTGTAAAGAGAAAATCATTGCTTTGAAAGGCTACTGAATCACAGAAAGGTCGTCTGTGTACATTGTATTGTAACATGCTAAATAAGCTGCAGGAGGGCTCAGAAACAAAGGCAATCTTCACTAAGTTTTTCCATGATACTCTTATTTGGTTCTCTTGTTCCTCAGGAACTTAGACATCCATTTAGTATTCAGGAAGCTCTATTGCTTGCAAATTACTCCCTGTTGCTGCCTTACTTCTTGAATCTTTGCTCCTCAGCTCAACGTTTCCCAGCATTTCTACCTAGTATTTGCATTCTTGTTTCTTTCTGTACTTTGGTGTTATTCCTTCCATGTGCTAGACTGGACGTGCTGACCTTGCGCATTTCCATTTGTTACCATCAAGACCAGCTTCCTCACTTAGTAATTTCTTGACAGCTGTAAATCAGTGCTTGAAATTGAAATCCTGTGACATTTAAGAAGTAGCAATATGTGACTATACAAGTTCAATTTACTAACGCTGCATCTTCAGTGTACTAAATTTCTAAAGGTGGTATTGTACAATATGACAAAGTAAAGGTTGCTGAGCATTTTTAGCCAAGTCTGTTTGTATATCTTTCAGCCATACAAAATAATCCATCATTCAGCTGCAGTCAGAAATTGACTGAGCCTAATTACTCTCAGCTGCCCGTTGTCTTCTCTGTTCTTAGCCTTCTAAGATGCCATTGAGCCCAGTGTGATGATGTGCTGCAAACAGCCTTTATTCACGCGAGAGGCTGCTTCCAAGAATTACGGTTGGATATAGTGATAGCTCTTATAGGATCAGATCTAATAATAGTTCACCTGATGCAATTTCTTATGTAAATGAGGTTTCCAGACAATTTCTCTCTTCGGTTTCACCGTTACCAACTCTTCTACCATACTCCACAGATATTCATCATTCTTCCATTTCTTTCCTTTAAATGAAATGTTTGCTGAACCTAATTGATACTGAAATGCCTCTTCTTGCAGGGCAAAAAGAATTGTGCTGGAGTAATTTAGTGTATCGAGTTATTCACAGCCATTGTATTTGCCTGCGTTCTTCTGGCGCTGCGTTTTCTGAAGATATTGGAAATCATTTTCACTGATGGAACCGATGGGAAACAATGAGTCAATCACACGAGACAGTGGATTTGGAAAGCTCAATACAAGTTACTGTAGGAAGTTAAGTGTCTTTGTACATACAATATCAGCGCTTTTATCTTCCTCAAGGTTACCTGAATGCAGATATTTAAAGACTACCGCACCTTCCTCATTACTGAGAACCCACAAAGAAGGAAGATAAAAATATCTGGGGAGAGAAGCAGTCAGAAATACTGTAAGTAAAGAGAGTTGCAGCCAGTTGCGTGGATTTCAGTTAAGTTGGTATAAGTTTTGTTTGTTCCTCTAAGGTGAATACTTTGAGTCTCTTGATAATGGGCCATGATAAGTCAAAATCATAAAGTGGGGGAAACCACAGTGTTGCCAGTTTATTCTGCTTTCACCCTAGAAATATACTTTTCTGTAATGAATTCCTCTTCTGTACGAATGAGAGACTCTCATTTGCTTCAGCCTGAGTTTGCCTGTGTGATCTCAGTCCTTGAGGAAATTGCCTTCTGCTCTTCAGTAGTTCTATTCACTTAGGTTATAAAATCTGAATAGATTTCAAGTATTTTTTTCTTGTTCTACTGTATCATAATTGGCTTTAAAAATACAGTAGCTGTTAATTTTGACTGTTAGTTGACTGTACCTTGGTCTCTATTTTAGTAGTTACCTTTGTGACATTGCCTTATTTGCCATATGTTGGTTTGACAGCAAATGAGGAGTAACCATTAAATATAAGCTGTGGTTTTAGAGTGTGATTGCTTCCTATCAGAAGCTTTTTTACTTTGGTGAAGGGAGAATCTCTAAGGAAGCAGATTAAGGAGGAAATATAGACTAGAGAGGAAACGCTTATGACCATTTTCGCTATTGTCAATCTTTGTGGTTGTGATCCCTGTATTACATTCATGTGCGGGGTGTTCTGTGGTGTAAAATCTTTATTTCCTTCTAATTACTATTCCTCATCATAGCTCTGATAATGAAAAAAATAATAATTTCAACTGACAGGAAAAGCTTAAAGTACACAGCCTTTCTGCCAGTTGTCCAGCAAATGAAATCTTGTACTCTTGAGTCTTTTTCAGCCAAAGGCTGCGAGATCATCAAGTGGCATGATATGAGTCTATTCTTGAGTCAATTACTGCAGTGAAAATGGAAAACAGAGTGGCTGCAGCCCGTGAGTACCCTTGAAGTGGTCAAGAACTGCGAATGTATTTGCCATTCTGCTCAGCACAACTGGTTTAAAGTACGGGCACTGTCTCTGGAAAACTGCTCTGCAGAGCTTAGTAATTTTCTTCCCGCTGTGAGGGGATGTTATACAGGGTTGTTTATTATAAACTTTAATGGAAATGAGAGCCAAAGCATATAGACACCTTGCATCAGAGATGGCCTTATGATGAAAGCGCACAGCATGCCTTGCTCTTGAGATAGCTGAAATAGACTCCTGTGTTCTGGGAAGAATGTAACAAGGCTGAACCACAAAAAATACCTCAGATCTCTACTTAGATATAAAAGAAAAACCACAATAAAAAGCACTCATTTGTCACTGTTCTGACTTCTAATCAAGTGCGATTCGTTTATGGTAACAGGCTGTATATGAGTAACTGAAATTAGCTTGCCTTTAACCCATATTTTTCACAGATGATATTTAAAAATGACAGCAGTATCAACTGAGACATGAAGTACAGTAATGTCTGTAGTCTGTGCTGTGTGGCCATATAACTGGTTGGAGTTCCTTTTTCTTGTCCTCTTCATTAAAAAAAGACTGCAACTGCAACATGAAAAGCTTATTCAGTTTGTAAGCCATCCCGTTATTATACATGATCTAATCTTTCTTTTTCTGGTCATCTGAAATTGGGTGTATTGGGTTTAATGCTGTCTCAGTGATTTTCCTGATTCAGATGATTGAGCCGTAGTGAGCAGTAGTCAGCTGAATTACTGTTGTGCTGCTTGTGCCTGGAAGCTGATAGTACTGGAGGAATAGTTTCCCAAAGATCACCAGAAAAGTAATTCTGAAATGTTTCTGGCTTCATAAAAAGCACAGGGAAAGGTAGATTCTGTTCTCAGAAATCTCTGGCACAGATTGAAACCCCACCTTCAAGTTCAATTTAAGTACATGGGCACTTTTGAAGTCTTAGGCTCTTACATTCTGAATTCGCAGATCCATTAAAGACAATTTTAGAATTACCCTCTCTGCTACCACAGATTTCTCGTCTTTCAAAGCTTAGCAAGCTTTGTCCTCAGCTTGATTCTTTTTTTTCAAAGCTTTTTCTGTCTTGTACATGATGAAAAGCTGCAAAGAAAAAACGTGTGCAGAGAGAGGGCACAATAGATAAAGCATAGTTACACAGCAGTTGAATGTGAAAGACACGCTCAGTCCTTTAATGTCTACTTTCAGCACTTTAAAACACTGTCCTCCACAATAATCTCTTAAGTGCTTTATCTGATGCTGACGCTCAGTGCTGGTTGGTACAAACAGTGCTGTAACACCTTGGCTAAACCGATGGTTGGCAAGTTCTGTATTGTTTATAGTGTCTCTGCCACAAAAACTCTTATTTTAACAAGAAATGTTGAACCGCTCCAAAAAATGCCTTAATGGTAGCATAAGCATTTAATTTTTAAATTAAAAAAGAAATAGTTTTGAATTAGACCCAAGTGCCATGTGGACTTTTTGCTGAACGTAACTCCTGCATACGTGTGTCAAGCCCTGAAGCGCTGCGTAAATGCAATTAGAAAAATGGTATTACAGCATTTTGGTTATGAGGAATTGATTTTTGAGCAACTGGCTTCTGAACAGAGAGCAAAAGTTCTTGTGAGGACTCAGTTTTTGGCAAGGAGGTTTTAAAAGAGAGAAGGTTTTTCTTCGGTAACAGGTGCGTGCTTTTGTGCTTTTTTTAAGCAAAGGTCATTGTGAAAGACAAACCCTCAGTTAAAGGACGATAAGAAGTTAAACTTCTTTTAGGCTGGAATTCTGATAAACAAGATGTATATTCAGTTGCCAGCAAATTTGGCAGTAATCAATAGCTGGAGCTAAATTTCTTTTTATGATAAAGTTAGGCCAAATTCTCTGTCTGCATGAGGGAATGAAGACTCCCTGACGCCTTTGGCTCATCATGGACAAAGAAGTATAATGAAATGCTTTAAACCAGGCGTTCTATTACAACAGCGAGGGTTTGATAAGATTAAAAATAAATAGATAACTATTCCCAAGAGCCTTTCCAATTTTTTCTTCATACTGATATTATGTCAGTGGTACTTAGTGTTGTTAGAAAATAACAGTTGAAAGCATTACTTTATCAGAAATTCTGCTTTAAATACAGAAACCGGGGACACGTGGAGTAGAAAAAGGTTTTTCTTGTGTATGCAGTTTGCAGTGCAGTTGATTTCAATGCATGATCGCATGGTGAGCAGATGTAAGTCTGACTTTCAGAAATCAGTTCCAGATGCAGTTTGGAACTGATCCACTGTTGAGCAGCCTGGTCTGGTGGTTGGCAACCCTGCACACAGGAGGGGGGCTGAAACTGGTTGATCGTTGTTATCCTTTTCAACCCAGGCCACTCTATGATTGGCAGAACTTGTGGTTGGGCTTTATACAACTGGTAGTGACTTCGCTCATGCTTCCCAGTGAGGCGATGGATGCCTCATCTCTGGAGGTGTTCAAGGCCAGGTTGGTTGGGCAGCCTGATCTGGTGTCTGATGTAGTGGTTGGCAACCCTACCTGTGGTATAGGGGTTGGAAATAGATGATATTTAGGTCCCTTCTTACCTAAGTCATTCTCTAATTCTATCTGATTGGATAAGTTGGATTTTTCTTCGTTTTCCAGTTGCCTGTATGTTATATCTGAGCATCTTTAAACCCCTTCTATTTCTTAGAAATTGTTCTAATTCTATTATAATTATGTTGAAATGGGACTGTAAGGAAGGGAACAGGCAGATGAAAAAGCTCAGTTGCATGGGGTTGTATTTTTGGTGTGCTTCACCTTTTCTTAACATTGCATGCTTTCCTTTGTTTCCTTTATAGCTGATGAGTGCCTGTTCTGATTTAGCCTCCAGTGCATCTTTTGAGGCACGCTGTTCCAGGGCCTTGTGCTGTAGATATTTGAAATCAAAGCCAGGACCTATAAAATGTGGTAAGGAAAACACCTTACAGACAGTTTAATACATAAAGGTGTTCCAGTAAGAAGGTGGAAGTTACTCAGCTAGCAACAATTATGCAACATACAATGGAAGACAGTGGGTGTATCTACAGCACAAATTAATTCACTTTATGAAATGGACTCAGTTAAGAGTCATAAAAAGAATTGCATTATACTATTGCTGTGAATATCAAACAGCCATTTCAGGTAGTTTGTGTTTGTATTTCTCCTTACATATTAGATGTAGGAAATGTTTCTGTTGCTCAATTACGCTTTACCTGGCAAATGAATAGGGCATCCACATTTTGCCTGAATTAAATTCTGAAGTTAACTTTTCATAGCGTATGGTGTTGCTAGTGAATCCAGACAACTTGGTTTAATACATAAATCATAGCTGTAATGCTATGAATAATACACTATAACTAGAAAAAGGTATTCTATAACTAGGGTGTAGTTCAGTACTCTTTGCTTAATTATCTCAGTTGCATACATATATGTATATATGAATCTCACATAAACACACACACACACACACACACACACACAGATAGTTCGCATTAACAGCAGAGAAAGCGATGTGGCAAACACTGGAAGATACTCGACCCTTGTCCAACATTCAATAAACTGGAGCAATGTAAAGTGAGGCATCCTGATTCTCATGCTGTCAGATGTTTTGTATGTGAAGGTCCCTGGGATTTCAGTGGGCTGTGCTCAGTCAGTTCTTTGCAGTTGCCATAAAGGTCATGGGGTAGGCCCTAGTTATTAGCTCTGGGTATGAAACAGTGGACTCCAAAGCAAGCTGTAATGTGGAATTCTTAGTTCCCTAGAGCTCAGCGCACTGAGCCATGTGGTTCAGTGCTGGAGGAGACTGAAGGACAGTTTGTGGGAGGAGTGGGTATCGCGTGGTCTCTCTTATTTTGCTGTTTGCTTACCATATGCCTATCAAACACAGAGAAATAAGAGAACTCCTAATGCACCTTGTGAATGATCACAAAGCAGCAGTCTAGCTGCTAGAGGAAGTGCTTCTCATATCAAATAAGGAAGTGTGATCATCCCCTCAAAAATAAGAGAATATTATTGATGTGTATGAAAAAGAATGATGCAATGGAGTATGATATCCTGCCAGCTGTGGTTTAGAAATCTCCCATCTTGATTTGCATTGTGAAGCAGGAAAAACCATAATCAGTTCAGGGCATGGAAGTGATGGAGAAGGAAGTAATTTAAAGTGTTCTTTCATTTCCTTTCACGTGAAGGCCTTGAGGGATCAGTTCAGTTCTTCATTCAAAAAAGAGCTGTAATGTGACAGGCTGTATCCAGATGGTAGGTGGTGTTTTTTGTTTTTTCAAGACAGGGCTGTGAGAATAGAGCACAAATTATTTTCTTCTTATATGATTTAATCTTTAATGTGTAAGAATTTACTAAGGCAGGGAGGTTTCTCCCTTGTTTGGTAGCAGGCAAGTTACATGGGCGCAGCTGAACTCTGCTCCTGCACCTGCAAATGTGGTTGTGCAGAACCAACAGTTCCTGCATGTATTGTTCACTGCATTCTGTGGTTCTGCCCATCTTCTATTTCAGAGAGCTTTTTAGTAATTCATGGCCTTAGCTGTGCTCCGTGGTCAAGTGACAATAGCCTTCTGGGATGGCAGATAGTATGAAGCACTGATACAGCAACCGTTATCTACACAAAAGTCGTACCACCACCCCTGAAAATATCTGCTATGCATTTTCAAGTGCACTGAACAAATATTCCAAAGGGAAAGGGCATATGTTATTGCAGTCCTGGGACAATAAGCAGAGTTATAAGGTAAAATCTATCTGGTATTTATTCAGCTTTTCTGAATGAAGAGTATCATCACTCTGCAGCGCTGCATTATGCAGAGCCCTAATATCCCAACTAGTCTCTGTCAAAACAAACCTCTGTGTCTAACTGTGGGCTCCAGATAAGGTCAAAATGTAATGTCACCAGTCTGCCCTGTGTGCACTGAAAATAAGCGTTATTATTCCTAAACACAGTTTTGTGAGAGAACTTGTTGAGTTTCACATTCTGATAGTCTCAGATGCTTAAAGGTGTTGTGTTTTTCCTCCTCTTTTATAGCTTCTATCACTCTGATAGCCACTGAGATGTGATTGAGTGCCTGGTAAATGCAGGTCGGCTGTGCTCATCAGGTTTGGGCAGGGCTGTCTCTGTGAAAGAGCACTTACAAACTGAGCCACTGAGGTTTCCAGCCCTGTAGGGCTCACATGTGTGAGCTGCTTATGGAGTAAGTAAGGGCCTCTCTGCTCCAGGAATTATCAGTCTTTTCCTTGGAGCGAAGTGTTCACAGCTGGCAAGGAGGGCAACATAGTTTTGTGACAAAATCCCAGGGCAAGGAGAACGAGGAAGGACAAAGGGAAATTTCTAAGGTGATCTTGCAAATTAACTTATTTCTTTGACTTATGCAAGTGCCTCAAATTGTTAAAAGACATGAGTGATCATTCCCAAGTTAATATCCAGTTGCAGGTCACTGCAGCAGCTGTGTTTATAGGTAGTTGTACACCTATGCATGTCAAGCTTGCTTAGCAGAACTGTGCAGAGATGCCAGTAATCAAGTGGCAAGATAAAGAAGAAAACAACACAGATGACTGCTTCCCTCTAATAAACTGAGCATTGTGTTAATTGTTAACTCTCAAAACTTGTTTGGTTTTACTATTGCAACAGAATGCTAGACTTCAAATTTGGATAAATTCTTAATGTTTTTTGAGTGTAATCCTACACTCGGGAGGTACTACAGGTCAAAGAGCTAAGATGGATGTAAGAAGATATTTAGTTTACCAGCATTTAAAGAGAGAAAGTCATTCACTGAAATACTGAAGCAGAATGCAGGAGCTTGTTACACATGTCGGGGAGAGGTGATGCTACTGCCTTTATGCGCAGCATTAGTGTAACTCAGAAATTAAGTGTATGCACCACTTGCTTTCCAGTTTGGTGTCATATTAACTAAGTAAAAAAAAAAAAAGTAGGATTTCCTATGAATTCGGAAGGGACCCACGTGGACCATAGAGAACTTGAAGATGTTTATATTGGTCAAAACATTTTCTCCAACGCATTGCTAGTATAATCAGGTGTCTTTTGTTATAGCATCAGGTATTTCTTAGTTCCACTAAAATCTGAGCTTCTGAAGGGGAGTGATTAGATGAAAAAGTAAAGTAGTGATTCCAATGGATTTCTTGTGGAGGAGGGTGTGCAGCCAAATGAATCATGGAGGGGAATTTTTTTAAATTGCAAACTGACCTTTGAAATGTCAGAATTTGGATGTTTCCTGTAATCAACGTTCTGTGATGAATGAGAGCAGTAAATGTAAAGATGTTCAGTCCTAAAGTGTGTGTAATCGAAACCCAATGAGAGATCGATGCCCTTTTGGTGACCTTTTCTGAAAAGGCCAAATGACAGCATTTATGGGAAGCTTTACTTGTGCTTGGAGGATGATAGCAAATGGATTTATTGCATTTTGGTGTCCCAGCTGTGGAGAAAATCCGTGTCTCTATGTGTGAGTTTATCTGAGAATGCATGTATAGTATTCACAGAATTGTCTGCTTTTGTCTGTCATGGAAATTCAAGGGAAGATCTGAGAAGCCAACAGAATTCTTATCTCTTTTGCATCATTGATCCTTAATGATTTCACATGGGTAATATAATTACTGTGTTTGCATAGAGCAGGTTTCATGACTAGAAAGGCAAGAATGCCACTCACACATTGTTGTTCTGGTTCTGTACTTGCAGGAGGAAAAAAAAAAGACAGAGTATGAGAGAGCAAGGCTTGACTACATAGAATAGCAGATATGACTGGATGGACAGACAGATCTGTAGTAAGGTAAACAGTTTTTGCTATAACATCCTGAAGTGCTGAACTGCATTTTAAGTTGCATGAAGGACCACCTCCATAGGAGGAAGCAGCCATTTGTCTAAGGTGAAAGGCAAGCAGAGTATCTGAGCTGAGGCAACATACGCAGTGTGTCAATCTGTTGTCTTTCAAAGTAACGTGGAATGAATTACCTCCTTCCTGAAATGTTTTAGTCTCAACTGTGAAATGAGCTTTCAGTAAATGACTCTCTAGTAATAGCAGAGATGAGAATAGTAAATTAGGGCAATGGAAGTGAATGACTGCAACCATTTACTTGCTTAGTTTTGCTCTTTGTGTAAATTTTCAGTGCTGCACACAATGCACCTTAGCTGTAACAAGGAGACCTGGCATTTTAATTCACTGCTCATACAAAATGTTTGTAAACCTTTGGTTGCCAAAAGTAACAAATGCCAGAACTTTGCATGCTCCAACACATCATTTAACCATAAAGGTATAAATGCATTCAGACTACCTAATCTATCAGCATTAATTCTTCTAATATGAACACAGGGTTTAACAATGATAACGGTGACACAGAGGTTGGCGTGCTGCTTGCACGTTAAAGCCCTGGTCTTGCTTGTCAAGTAAGTGGTAATAAATATAAATAATAAATATTAAGTATTTATTTTCATTTTTTCTTCTCTAGATGTTTCCATAAACAGATTGTCACTATTGTTTTCCTTTCATGAACAGAGCTCAAAATGCAGGTGCTGCCATCTTTAAGCTCTGTAGGAATAAACAATTGATGTTTTCACAACACAGTCACTCATTTAGGAAGTGCAGAGATCTGAACACAGGTGATGTCTGCTACTTTAAAAAAATATATATATATATTATATAGTATACACAATATATATATCATTTAATATATATATAATATTATATATAATATATATATTACATATTATATATATTATATATTATTATATACATATTATATAATATATATATTATATATATCAGTGTTAGAGAATGCATATATATATATATTATAATATATATATAATATATATATCAGTGTTAGAGAATGTACTTTCCCATGAAGATGATCTCTTGCAGTCTGGGCTTGGTTCTGTAGTGTAGCAAATACTTCCTATTTGCTTGAACTGGTTCAGACCTCAGATGGGATGGTCTACGAGCCTGACATAATATAGATTCTTCCATGAGCAGAGTATGGTTGAAAAAAAGCTTATGCAACTTCTTCTAGATATGTTGGCACAGGGAGGAAGTGTGACCAATGTGAAGGGAAAACATCCAAACATAGCTCTGCCACAAATAGCTTTTACAACTTCATAGCCATCTGTTTTCAGTCCAGGCTAGTATATACATATATTTTCTTTCCATATTTTCTTTTGCGTGTCAGACCTGCTGGCTGAAAGGTTAGATTTTATTCATGTGAAAGTCAAGAAGAGCTTTATCTGTAAATTGTTCTGACAAAAGCAGGAGGTTTCAGCTTGGCTGCTGGAAGGCAGCAACTCAGTCTGACAGAGCAGGTACCAGAGAGCAAAATGTAGCACAGCCAATAAACTTCAGTGTGCAGGGAGGTGCAACTGTTATTCTAAGCTCAGTTTCCATCTCTGAGCTATCCATAAAGGCAATAGGGACTTTTCCTCTCTTTTGCTTCTCATTATTGGAGGTGGGCCACATGGTGGGAAGGAGTGGATTGGGGGTGGGAGATCTAGGCTCCTGTAGACACAATCAGTGACTTGAGAATGACAGTGCTATGCTGCAAAGCTCTACGTGGAGGATTTATAATGGCTTCCTTCAAGTACTCACATTTCAGACCTGGTGGCGAAGCATCTCAAGCAGATGTTTGGCTGCTCCTGTGATTTGAGACTGGGTTGGTGATAAACAGTCTGACATCAAATGAGCAGCAGTGGATTCAGTGACACGGTAGCATATTATATGTGGGATGAGCAATTTGCTGAGGATTCAGAGCTAGAGTTCTGACAGTAAGATATCAATCACATGAGATTTGCATTGAGAGGTGTTTGCATTCTGCCTACAGATAAAAATCTATGAATAACTTCAGAGAACTGCACGTCAACCTGCTCTGCAACAGAAATGTGAGTCAGGAGCTTTTCCGTTCTGCTTTGTCACAAAAGGGTGGATTTTGAACTGCATTTAAAATGGAGTGGTATATACCTTATCCACACATTCCTTATTTGAATATATGAAAATATATCTAAATCTCAGTGTGGGTACCTGCATCAATAATTACAGTGCTCTTCATACAGAAGGATGAGGGAAAAAAATCAGTTAAAACTGCAGGTGTTTTAAATGTTCCATCTTTGAGGCATAAAATTCCAAAGACCCAGTTAATCTTCAGGGACTGTAATGTTACTGTCACATACAGTGCATCACGCTGAATCTGAACATACAACAAAATTCAGTGCTTAGTCTATAGCTGTGTAATAATCTGCTATCATTGTGCAGATTGCTTGGTAGGATGAAATATAATTGATGCCTGCTGTTGTTCAGGGCTACTTCTGCTTGGAACTGCTCACATATTGTTTTTCCACTCTGTGTTGTTGTAATTCATACCAATCTCTTAGCATTTCAAGTAATGCATTTTATTTATTTATTTAGCATATGGTGAAATTAATCTGACTGTCAGGAAAATGTTTACACGAGGTCAACCCAGAGCGTTAAACATAAGTACCCCCTATCTGCCCGTTGGGTGGATGAAATTCCATTAATTGCTATTTATTAAGAAATTTCACATATGACAACTTGTATGTTTGTCCATCACAATGTTGAGCATGGGATCCAGAATCCACAAGCAGAAATCTACTACATCAATGCTTGGCCTCATAATGTCACCTCATGGCATAATTTCTTAACATTGAGTAGGGTTACAGTCAAAGCTGGACATATCTGAATCTGCTTTAGATAGCTAGTTCCACAGAATAAAGCTTGAATAGGGATCCACTGAGGGAGAACGTAGGTCTCAGTCTGGTTGCATTTAAATTGGCAGAAATTTTGCAATCAACTCTAATGAGATTTGGTTGCAGCACTGTAATCCATTTCCTACAGAAATTTCACTGAATTGCATTTCATGCGGCTCTGCTGTTTTGTGGTAGATGCTGAAGACACATGCAGGATATTTTCTCTTTCTTTGACTACAAGAGGTGCCGTGTCAGACAACTTGGTAAGTCAGTGGTGCCAGACTTTATCACTGTTAGGAATAGGAGGTGATCTTAGTTATTTCTACCATGTGATACATGGCGTTCCTGGTTTGACTAAAAAATGTGTGTGTGTGTGTATATACATACATACATATATATATATATATATGCATTATATATACACAGAAGCAAAGGAAGATTTTTGACCTATATATATATATATATATATATATAGGTCTGCTTCTGTGTCAGAACCTTTCTGTGTAGCTCCATGAAGCAGATGGTGCTTTCAGCAGCAGGTAGCTGTATTTTTGTCAGATGCCTACTCCCTAACTGGCTACTGCCCTTGGAAGCATTTAGAATCTATTTTTCAAATTAGGTTCCTTGGCTTCTTTGTACAAAAGGCCACTTATTTACATTCCTTTGTGTGTCTATTCATCTTGCTTCCTCAAATCTGAACATGAAACACGAAGTGCCAATGAATACACAGCAACAATGTTCATCAGTACTGGCCGTTTCTTATTTATGGTGGACTATATGTAATTAATAGCCTGGTAATTCAGAGTGAGTCTGGAGGGGAGAAAAAGCAACACAGAAAAGATCAAGTATTTCATGGATAGGTCAAAACAGGCTTAAAAATATAACTCTTATAAAATTAGCATTACTGAGATCAATTATGTAATGATGAAGTTATAAGGAGTTACTACTTAAGTAACTTTCTAGACAGATCTATGGTTCATAATTGAATGAGTTGTAAGTGCTACAATTACTATTTGCAATTATACATAGGTTTTGCATTTATGTATATTTTAATGTAATCTGTAGGTGGGCAACACTGCAATCATAATAGAACTACAAAACACCCTTTTCTGGAGCAATGTGCTCATTGCCGAGTTCAGCTCACAAGAAAAGTAGTTTTTCCTTAAGGTTTTTTTCCACAGGAAAGGAGATAATGAAAAAGGAGAACATCAGGTGTGGGAGTAAATGGGGAAAAGATATTTTAGTCTCTGTAAAGAAAGCATTGTGTGTTGCCAGTAACCAATAGGTCACCATGGGATTAATGACCTCATGCATATAATTCTTTTTGGCTCTTTGTGAAAATTCAGATGTTTCAAAATTTAGCTTGTTAAACTAGAAGAATATTAAAAGGAATGTAAATATTTTCCGAACTGGGAGTAGGGCTTTCTTTCACATGTTATTTTTACCTGTCTGCTGTCACCGGAATACACTAAAGCTGAGAAACAGGTACAAAAAATGGAAGTAATTTTTCCTGCTCTTTATAGAAGCTGTGGGAAAGATTATTTGTCAGGCCTCTTCCTGCAGAGAAATTGCAAGGGATGTCATACAGGTGTTCTGGGCGCTGCATCTGCACATGAAGGGAAATCCAGGTGCTAGGCTGCTGATATCCCTGTACAAACCCAATTTCAATATGCTAAAAATTGGGTAGGATGGGTTTGGAATCACTTTCTTTTATTCTAGACTATTTGTGCTTAGAGCTGACAAAGTGTTATTATTCTACATTATTATTTCTACAGCGCTGCAGCTTTAAAAATTTCTCTTAGAATAATTGGTTTTATATTTTATTGTTTTATATTTTACGTCTGTGCAAAGGATAAAATATTTGATGCACAAAGCATTATTCCTAGATATCCAGCTGTGGAAAACAGTATCTGTTATTTTACTAGATTTGCTATAGAGAACTTTGTCATCCATATTGGACCAAAGATAATACAAAAGTTATTGTGAAAAAGATATAGTGGATTGAATTGACATAAAACCTAGTAGTTGCTATCCATTGTTGGATACTGTCAGTTAGAAAGCACTAGAAGAACCTAGCAAGGTCTCAGCTGAAGAATACCAGCAAGGCAGATGTTAAAGAAAAATGTCCTGTGAAGGAAAGGATGTAAATGGAAAAAAGAGAATATTATTTTATTTGATATACAGTCCCGGAGCACACACGGTGTAAAGCTTTCTGAAAGCTACAGCAATTTGAAACTCGGCTGTGGAGAAATCTGAGTGAGAAAAATCTATATACAGACCAGCGATACTAGACTGAAAAGCATATTAACCTTCTTTTCTTCTGCCTAGTTCAACATGTTAGATTATGAAAGTCAGGAGCACGCCGTGATTTACTTAATGCGAAGATTTCTGCACCTTTAATTGACCTTTGAGCACATGTTGTTTCCAATTGTCCTGATTACTCCCCATTCTCACAGGATGAATGAACGTGTAATTTACGTGGATTCTGGTACTTCTGTGCCATCTTCAGAGGACTCTGAACGGACTCCTTGGACAAAGCCACTCATAAATCCTTGTCATATCTTCAGGTGAACATACTTTATCTCCTTTTTGTTGTTCTTTTAATCTGTTCTAGAGCCCTGACACACTAAGAATCTTTATCTGCTCTTGTGCATAGAAGGTGGTGGATGAAGGGAGATTTTTTTGCAGCCTTCAATTCCACCCACTTCTGTTATCTCTTCAAGACCCCAAGGAATATTTAATTTGATTCTCTTTTCTTTGCATCGTGATCATTATCTTGACTTCACCCCACTAATGATTACTGTACATCTGAATTGTGTTTTATATCCTGAAATTGAAACATAGGAAAAAAATTGTGGACCTGCTCACAAATATGCACAAAATGTAAGGGGAATTATTTTCAGTGGATTTAGAATTAGGTGGAAATAGCTTTTCAACCAAAAAAAGAAAAAAAAAAAAAAGAAAAGAAAGAAAGAAAAAAGGAAAGAAAGAAAAAGAAGTAGCTTGATTTCATGAAAAAGTTCTAGTGTTATTTTCTGGATTAGTCCTGAAGTCCTTTGTTTCCAGTAAATCCCTGGAGGCTGGATAACTAACAGAGCTTTGGATTAGCAGTCTGAAACTAATGACATTAAATCAATTGCTACAAGAATATATTTAGGCTGAACATTAATAATATGGCAGGCTGGGTGGCATAATGATGGAACACTGGCCCGGGACTTGGGGAGATCTGGACTGTGTTCTTGGCTCAGCCCGTATCTTGCTGAGTGACCTTAGGAAAGTCACTTTATCTACTTTTGCCTTATTAAAAAGTTCAATGTGGAAAGTGCTTTGAACTCCCCTGATGTCAAGTGTTATATCATCGCCATATATATATTATGACCACGCAAGCAAAATCTATTAAATGTTGAGCATAGTAAAAGAGGCGAGTGCCTGTGGTCAAACAAGCAAACAAACAAACAAAAACAGCTTTATTAAAAATACTTTAGAGTCCTGTCAAGTCTTCATTTCTACAAGAAAATGAAGGAATATGAACATACACAAATGTCTTTTGCATCTTAGAAACAGCCCTTTACTCTGCTAAGAGCAGTTTGATATTGAAATATTGTACAAAGATAAAGGATGTGTCAAGTGGGATGCTGAAGTTCATCCTGGTTATTGTAGTAGTCAGTGTTTTCTTTAGGGCACAGAATAAGACATCAGGAAGGGAATATGGAGAATACTTGTACGTTTAGGCTGGAATTTTATTGACACATAACTATGAGAAAGCTGAAATACTTAATACCACTTCTGTTCTCTTTTGGATCAGAATTGGAGGGCCAACTATATATTTCTGGTAGCAAAGAGGGAAGATCTGAGACTACAGTGAGGGAATGACTCATCAGAGAGAACCGAGCAGGGTTCAGTTTTTGAAATAGGATGGAGTTTGTCTCTCTTCAATGGGAAGACCATAGAATGAGGGGAAACAATTAAAGGTTATTTTTGAGAACATGCGGGGCATTTCCAGAGCCTGAGGAAGGGCAAATGCAATCCTTATCATTAAAAAGGTAAAACAAACAAACCACCCAAAAACCAACAACAGAAGGATGAGAGAAATAAAAGACTGTTGTCTTTTATTTGCTCTTTGTTGCTCTTCTTCTGAGAAAATAGTACTGAAGAAACATCAAAGCAAACTGGGAAAAATGTGTCTGTAACCGAAGTACCCTAAGGTTGGTACAAAGCTTTGTGGAAAACCATTTTAGCAGTTTTATTAATGAATTACTACCAAACTCTCACATAGGATCATGTATGCTCTTATTGTAGCAGTACTCAATATTTTCATCAGTAATTTGGATACTGAAAAAAAGGATGCTTATTGAACATGCAGACATTATCAGCCTAGGGAGCTTCAGGCTTGTAGGAAAAAGTGATTTCTCTTCAGAACCTGATAATGTAGAAAAATGGCTTGAATTATAGGGTGCCATTGCGTGAGAGCAAATACAGGGCACTAAACTTGTGCGGCTTCAGATCAGATGAGGATCTGTGGGAAGATCTGGCGTCTTAGCATCAGACCGTCAGCTGTTGTGCACAATGTAAGCACCCACTGGAGGTACAGTAAGAAACCAGGTGGATGAATGAAGGAATCCAGGTGGACTCCTATGTACTTTTTCAGTGCTACATTTCATGGAGGATGAGACAGGAGAATAGCCAAAGGCAGGTGAGGATGGCTGTCCTGGTGAGGAGTTAAGGAGCTGGCATTATTTCATCTGAAGAGAAAAGAAGACAAAGGTGCGATGGGATAATTGCCTTCAAATTCATCAGACACTGTAGCAAAGATGGGGAATAATTTTTCTTCGTGTCCAAGTGAATGAGACATCAGATAATGAGCTAAATTCGAAGCAACTGATTTAGGTTAGATGTGAAATTCCTGACAGTAGGGGCAGCCCAGTGTGAGAACAGATTCTGTGCTCTCCCCAGGCAATCTCTGCAACTGGAAATTATTAAGAGCAGATGAAACTAATGTCTGAGACAAGAGTGCTGTATTGACTGAGCCCTAAAGCAACCATTCTGCCCACATCTTGCTGCTCTTTGTGAAGGCCAGGCTAGAAGTTGGAATGGTTACCCGGAATAGGTTGGTGCTTAAGGCTTTCATTCTAGTGTTGTTTTTTGGTTTTTCTTTTGGCGCATCTTCTATCTTCTGTTGCTACCACAGTGAAATTTATATACAGCTAGTCTATGATAGTTTCATTAGAAGGGCAATGTAAATAAAAGTGGAGAGAAAAATATATTAATGTTTGTAAAGTACTTTATGAGGCCCAGCTGAAAGGCAGTATATAAGAACCAACATTATTATGGGAAATCGATGGATAAAGTAATAAACGGAATTGAATAAGAAATGAAACAAAACCCCAAAAAGTGCTATACTCTGCACATAAAACCCATAAACTATATATTAAACTTAAATAATACCCCATTTTAGGACTTTTTTTTTTTTTTTTTTTAATTAGGGCTTTCTCATTTCCCCAAGTTCAAACAATTAATCACAAGCCTATATAATCAAAAGTAAAGTTTATTTCTTATTCCCTATTCATATTGCAGTCCTAGCATTTGAGATGATTACATACTATATATAAACACATACCTACTATGTAATCATTTAAAGTGCTTGGAGCAGCGTATAGGTAGTTCAAAATGAACACCCAACATCAATAGCATCCCAGAGCACAGCACATTATGAGAGCGAGTTTAATCTATCCCTGAAATGAATTTGACTTGTTCATTAGCGAGATGAAGAAAACTGATTGCAGTGAACTATTTTCTTTTACATCAAAGAAGGGATAATCTTACCATGAAGACTTTTTTTCTTAAAGGAAAAAATATGTTTGGAAGACTGGCAGTGTTTTTAGAGTCCTAACTGATCAATCCTGGATTCTGTGGCATTATTTATATTGATTTTACTTAATCATTTAATTTTAAGATGACCCACTCTGCTTTAAATACATACGAGTTTCCTGTTTCTTATATGATAATTGCTTCTTTGGTACTAGTCCAGCACTCTTTGTATAGGTAAAAAAATAAATAAAAAATGAAGATGCAGAAGCATCAAATGAAGAATGGTTTGAATTGGAAAACTAATGAATATTTCAGGTAGGATAGTTTGAGGGAAAAAGTTAGGGATCGTAGCTCAAAAGGAGCAAATCCCTTAATCACTAAGAAGACGGTCTGATAGTCAACATTTGCTTGTTCATTAATGTTAACAGACAATGTGAAGATACATAAGTAACAAATAAAAACCCCCTGAACAGCATGTTTTTCTCTTTCATAACCAGGTTATTCAAATTGACACTTGCTCAAACAACTGGAAACAGTTCTAGCAGCAGCACCTTGAGAAGGACATCAGGAGGAGGTCAGACAGGTAGATTTATGAAGTGTATTAATTAGATGTAATGATGTATTCTACATTTACATTTCATCTTAGGTTTTTGAAGCTATTTATAAACATTGCTGCACTGCAACAAGAAAAACAGTCATTGCATAAAATTTTTAGGAGTACTGAAGTATGACTGACTTGCTGTAATAACTAGGCATCAGAATGTCCAAGTCACTATAGAAATACCTTAATTTAAATGCATTTAGTAGCATCTAGGTGCTTTCAGTTTGTACTGGTTTTCAGTGTAATTATTAGGATAGAAATCATGAACATGGGCTCAGGATGGTGACTTCTGCCTTTAACAGCATGGGCTTCCCTGCTGATTCCCGTATCCTTACCAGGTCTGCCTTTGCACACTAAAACATCATATAACCCTTCAGGCATAACAGGCATCCTGGTTTGAGACTGTTTCCTCCAATTTCAAACTCATATCTTCTACTGAACCAATTACTGCTTCTCACTCTCATCCTTAAGAGATTGCTGGTTCTAAGGACCAGAAATTGTAAGCCTAAAATGCTTGCATGAGATTAAATAATTATTATAATAAAAAGTAGCCTCAGATATGTTATAATGTTTTGTAAACTTTTATTCTGCAGTACAGAAGTCTTTCCCTTGTAATTTACTATTCAGTGGATAAACTAGCCTATGGTTTCCCAGAGCTTAATTGCATTTTCATCTATTTTAAATCATTGCCAACCAGCACCGATCCTTGTGAAGTGCTGATGAAGCGGCCCAAGCTAAGCTTGTAGTTAGCTTTCACTAATGAAAACTAGTTGTTTTTCTTCTCTTTTTTTAAATAAATCTTACAATAGTAGTCATCACATCTTCAGAAGTGTTTGATTTACCGATTCCAACGCAAAAGAAGCAATCTTTCCATTTGACGAGATCCTGCTGATAAAGGCGGATCAGTCATTGTGGCTCAGTGGTGTTATGCTGAAATACTGCAGCACAGAGGGCTTGGTGAGTGTTTGTTTGCAGGCAAGTATGGATTAACAGCTTGAGATAAATGCTTGTCTCCATTTTTTTTTTTTTCTCTCTTTTTTTAAGCATAACTACTCAAACATAAGACTGAAGTCTGCCAAATGCAGTGTCCACCAAAATAAATTTGAGGTCACCCAATGTGAAATACAGAGAAAATAATATGATCAAAATACCTCAGAAAAAGAAAGAATGAGTGATTTGAAAGAAAAAGGGAGAAGAGCACTGTACACTCTAACAGCGGCATCTTAAATGCAAAACATTGTTGTACAGAACTTTATTATGAAGTGATAAATCAGCACCCTGAGGCTTCATTAACTTCAGTGGAACCAGACTGATTTATGCCTGCTGAGTCAATGGCTGTGTTTATATGTCTGCATAAGTCAAAATTAATTGTGTTTGGAAAAATAGAAGATTCTAGGAATATATCCCAGAAGAAAAGATATCATATATGTACTTTTTAATAATTCTACTAAGAAACTCATATACACAGGACTTAAATGGGGAGACAGCAAACATGAAATGTGGGTATGTAGGCTTGCTCATTACAAAACATAGGAAACTTGTGTGGTGGGGAGAAGACTGGACAAAACATTTCACCTTCTTCTGTGTTTTTCCTTCTTAGGTGATACGTAGCAGGGACCTGTGTGCCTTTCTACAGGACTCTGAGTGACACAGCTGTCCTGAGGTGAACTTCTGCCTTCCTGTATGGCTAGAAATAGGTACAGTTGAAGCATAGTGACACTTGGAGGCCATGTTTCTTGAGACAGTAGAGAACCATGGGCTGGATCATTGCTTTTTTGGTTAAAATTTCTTTAAAGTATCATAATTTGTCAGTGAGTGAATTAAACAAACTGTGGGAGCACAGTTGGCTTCTCAGCTGATGATGCAGGCAGGGAGAAGAATGCACACTGCCTGTGAAAGGTTCCCAAATATCCAGGTTCCTTAAAGTGAAATACAGTTACTATCCTGACGCATTGGCAGTACTTGGTGTTTGGCACTGATGTAGAGTACAGCTTCTCAGAACTGATGGTTTTATGGTCTCAAACAGCTCACTGGGATGCAATTTGGCTTGTTGAACAGCTATTGGCTCTGGAGTTTACTGTGTTACATCATGCTTGTACCCAGTTCTTGCTTTTTTTGGCATTTGGCTGCAGTTTCTGCCCTCTCTGGTAAAGTATAAGAGGAAATTGTGAAGATTTAAGTGGTAATGAATCACCATCATTGTCTGAAAGCTTGAAAGCTGCTGACCACTCCTTCCAATAGTCTATCCAGGAGAGTGACTGGTTGATAGATATCTCTCCATTTAGGCAGAGAACCAGGCTCAGGCTCTCATTTGTCCTGAGTGGACATGACCTATTCATTGATAAGGAAAAAAATGTGAGACAAGATCCTTAGGACCTCTGCAGTTTCTGATTTGTTTGTGAATATTTTGTCCTGGCTCTGATGTGGGTTTTGGCTAAACAGTTGGTAAGTGAGCATAACATCACTCAATGTAGCTCTGTTTTAATTGTCATATGAAAAGATTTAGACATCTTTGGGACGGTTTACACTGAGAATACAACCAGAGTGGATTGAACGTGATATTATGAATATCTTTATTAGAACCTAATCTGAATCCCACAGTTATCTTTTAACAAATATCTGAGAAAACCTGGGGAATCCACTGGTCGCAGAATTACAGGGGTTGGAAGGGACCCCTAGAGATCTCCTAGCCCAACTGAGGGGCTATGTACCTGCATGTTAATTTTGACTCACTCCAGCTCAAAAAGCAGGAGACTGTGCTTAGTATCTATCAACTCCTGGTCAACCACAGTGTCATCACTTTGGGGAAGGACAGTTTTACAGTTATACCATGAAAGTTTTCATGAAGAATCAAACCTCCCTGCCAGTATGTTTTGTCTAGTGCTTGCTTTAATTCTCGACAGTATAAAACAAAGTGTTCTTATACAGTAATGGTTGGACTTACAGTGAACATAGTGCTGAAGCAGTCTTTAAATAAAAATGTTTTTGTAGTTCCTTGTTCCTTTGTAAGGTTATCACAGCTCTACCTCTCCTGATTTCCTCTCTGATAGGCACGTCCTCTGTCAGCACTCTGCATCTCCGGCATTCAGACTCATTCAGCCTTCCCATTGGCCCACATTCACACGCAGCCTTCCCAGTAAGGGGAAGAGAGCTGTAGAGAGCAGAGTAACCGTGGTTATTCCTACATCAAGTCAGAACTGAAAAGTAATGTTATGCATGGGCTGAAGGAAGCTCAGTTCATTCTTCAGGCTCCTTCCCTACAAATGCAGTGGGAGACATGTCGTTAGGGTGCCAGTGAGTCTTGCACATCTGAAAGGTGATCACGTACCAGTTTCTTTTGGGATCCACTCTAAAGAAACGAATGCTCATTTTTTTCTTTTTTCAGTTCAGAGCATTTGCCAGTAGATGGTGTTAGGAATTTCTCCAATCTCAGTGGCAACAAATGGTGCTGGCATCTGAAAATAAGCAGTGTTTTATGACAGTAGCAAGAATTACTTCTCCTTGTGAATCTATATTCTGTCACAGAGTTTACAATTGCACTTGCTGAAATGCTGTCATTTTCATTTAAACTAAAGGTCCTCTGCAGCAGGCGGCTCCACAAAGGGTCTCACCTCGTCAACAGCCATTTCATAGGGGTGAGAGATTAGCAGAGCGGCAGCTGAAATGAAAGCTACCTGTTACGCCAAGGATCAGCTAGAGGAGGATGATGCAGGATGCTTCAGAAACATGGCCTCAAGGTACACAGATTGGATGCAGATTATTACTAGGAGTGACTGCAGCCCCAGTTTTCCTAAACCTCATCTCTAGTGTCTGTCTTCCTGTTTGGCCTGTAAGACAGCCAGAGCTGCTGGACTCTCCAGCTGTTCAGAAGACTTTCAAACATCACCTCTTCATGAAAACCTGGAAATGCAATACATGCCAGGTAGCAGGCTTGGTTTTTCAGGTTGTGCAGCATTTGGGAACTATCTTGTTTCTGGAATTCCTAGTAGTTGAGCACTAAGTAGTTGAGCTCCTGATATAAGTTCTTGAAGGTTAGGGTGAACATTAAATGACTTTACACAACTTAAATGGAAGATAAACAGCAAAATGACCCAGTTTGACACAGGGAATGAACTGAAGTTGAAAATGCCTCAGTTTCCAAAAGTTTTATCACGGAAATGCTCTTTGTTATTGTTCCTGCATCTGAGAGAAAGGTAGCACACATAGAAGACTAGTAGCTATTTTGGTCAGTAATGCTTGAAAAAAACCCATCTACTTTCACAGTTTTATTAGAAATGGTATCCTGACAGACTGGATTTGTATTCTCTCAGGATATGTTTTCTTAGGCGAGGCTGCAATATATATGTGTGGTTTTGCTGGCAGAATTTGTGTCATTAATTTATGTAAACCAAGGGCACTGAGGAATCCAGAAAACCATTTTAAAACGTGTGTAAGTCAGATATATAAAACTGAAAGCCCAGATAGCTTCTATAGCCTAATGCTGTGTGACTTCAGTTCCTTCTTGAGTGCGCCACTAATCTTTCCTTCTCTTTGGCAAAGCTACTTTTTCAGAGTAACCCAGTATATGAAAAAGCGCTTTGAAACATCTGCTCTGAATTTGCTCTTTAATTAACTAACAAGTAAATGCTTTTCTGGTTGTGGTACAAATGGCAACTTGAGTTAATATCATTTGCTGTGTTAAAAAGTGTAAAGACTTTGATTATATCATGATCTTTCTCCTCAGATAATTGTAAGATGATGTAGTTTCAACCTCTGTAGTTTTCCTTGTTTTTCCATGTTTTTAATATGAGATTCTGGTTTATTAACAGCTGCATCACTTTACAGTGCTACAGGATGCTACTAGACAACCAGGGTAGGAAAACAGAATTCAGCACGCAGATTTTAATTTACTTACCCTTAGTAACAGAGCTGAAAGTACCAAGGAGATGTACTCCCCTCATTCTTTCAGTATCTAATGCTTCAATACTTGGCACTTAATCTTTATTCCAGACACCAGTAAGGCAGATGAGCAAAGTTATTGTAAAGCAAAAGTTCTCTCTTTGGTGTATGCCAAATGATGAAGAGCATCACCCCCTTACAGAAAAGAAGAGCAATGGTCCAAAGAAGGAGCACCTTCAGACACAAACGCAGCAGAGGCCCAAGCCTTCTGACTCCAATACCATCGCCATCACTGAGCTTTCCAAAGGCTTCACGTTCCTTGACACCTTTCATATGCCGTTCACTCCCAAAAGAGGTGAAAATACTCCACTATGACTCTTGCCAGACCAAAATTGCACAAACTCTTGCTCAAATTAAGGTCAGTTTCTCATTAACAGTTCTGTCAATTAACGCTTTTCATTACCTAAGTCAGCAGCATGAATTACGAAAAGAAGGCATGAGAAGGAGTAGGAATAACATCTTACAGGTAAGATGAAAAGTAGAGTATGTATAAATACAATTCCAGTGTCTGTAACTATTAGGATAGAAACAAAACAAAAGGATCTTCTTCTCCAGACTCTGTTCCTGGATTAACTGCAGATGCAATTTACAGGACTTTTTACAGTCATCCCTCACTTGGTCTTGCTTGCACTCAAGTTCACCATCCTAAAAGATCTGGCTTGTTAGGCAATGGAAACTATGTTGTTTCAGCTGCTGTGCGATGAGTCACAACGAGTGGTACCAATCTTTAGAAATGATAGGAATCCTTAATTCCAACTGAGTTCATGGCTGCTATGGAAAAGCAGAGCCTTTATGTGCTTGGAAAGTAAAATACAGTCTTTTCCTACGTTAAGGAACTTGATTTTTCTCTAGCATTGGCGTACATTTGATGATTCAGGGCCATACAACCTTTCCTACATCTTTCCTACTTAAAAGAAGCCGTTTAGAACAGCAGGCTTTTTTTTTCTGCTGAAAAAGTGACTATCTTTGTTCCGCACATGTTTCCACAGCAAAACACTTCTGCACCAGACCTGATAGAAAATTGTTCATAGTTCAGTGAGAAGCCATTTAAAAGTCAGTCCTGGCTCCCCAGATGCTATAAACATCCACTTTGATCAGTTAGAAAACCTGGTTGCTTTTAGTAAAAGCACAAGCTGGGATGATTTTGTTTTGATTGTTTAACGCTGTTGATGTTGGAAATAGGTATGTCAGCATTTGAAAGATGGTCCTAAGGCACTCGATTTTTTAATAGCAAGCAGAATTCTCATTAACAGGCAATTTTAAAAAGCAATAACATTCATTTTTTGGACTATTAAGCATATAGAGTGTTTATATTTCCAGCAAAGAATGAACTAATGGAAAATAAAATTCTGTCATGCACTAGTGCTACAACATTGCAACATAATGTATGTGAGGCTGATTACATTTCAGCTTTTCAGCGGGATTATACATGATCAAAGCTTCTGGGGTGAGAACTATGTAACTTAAATGACTGAAAACAATTTTAATGTTTAAGTTAGTCTCCTCTCTCCTTTCAAATAAAACCTGGCCTCTTGTTGATGATGTGTTAAACTAAAAAACAACTGTCAGCGTATGTACTTCCCTAATGACAGGCAGATACGTCCAGTGACATATCCATTTGGTATGCAGTCTATGCAGCTGCCTGGTACTGCTACAGTTCACCATATCTGTCTAAAAACACCTGCCCTTTCTGGCACGTAACAGAACAGTGCCAGTTCACAGAAAGGCAAAATAAGATTTTTCAAGGTTTATTTTCATGCAGGTGTTAGAGAACTACTCAAGCCCCTGTAGAAGGCTACGCTACCAGCAAAAGTGGGGATCCACTCTTCTGCAGGGACTTGACCTTCCATCCTCACCTTCCCCTACCTGTAAGTTCTCTGGAAGTCTGATAATTCACTTTGGAAGGCCCAGGATGTGACAGGGCTGTGACATGGCCAGTGTGTCTTGGACTGTCAGGCACGCATCCCATGGGCCTCTGTCAGTTGTTAGCATAATGATTTTATGGAACTCAAGTTTCTTCTGAATTTTTATGTCCGTTGGCACAATGGCAATGTTACACAAAATTCTGGACTTACAGAAAAAGTGGCAATGAGAGCTAATACCGAACCTTCTGTTTGCTAATCTGTACCCAAAAAAAGACCCAGGAAATCAAGAGCTGCCTTTTGTTTTTGATATAGAACTTGTGAAAATAAAATCTCTTTCTCTTGCTGTTCTTGCAGGTTAGAATCAAAATCCAGTAACTTTGTGGTGCCTAACGATGGTTAATGCTCTGCACAAAGTCAGAGCTGCTTCACGAGGGTCAGAAATGTTCCCTTCAATACAAAGACCATCGGCGTGACAATGTTCAGACAGTCTCTGTTCCACCATGCTGCAGCGTAACCAGCTGACATGGCCTAGGGCAGGTACAGCATCAAATGGCAGAATAAATCTGTTTGCAGGTGTAATTAACAGGCTGACCACATACCAGAAGAGTTTTAGTACATTCCTTGAAGAGACAATACTGTTGTCAGGAAAATTTCATAAACAAAATCAATGGAGGCGATAGAGACATGAGAGAAGGGACACTATTTTTTCCTCTTTTCCTTTCCTTTTTTTCCCCTCCAATTTCATCCACCATCTCGGTGGAGAAGAATTCCAAAGCATGATGGTCGTTATATCAATTAATCTGGTCATCAGATTCTTTTCTGTTTTGAGAAAGTTAATGGTACCTCCCAAATTAAAACAAACAAGCAATTTAATGGCTCACATTGTTACCCCAAAAAAATATGATTCGCACGATACTTTCCCCATATATTTTCCTGGCTTCCAGATCTTTTTCTTTGAAAATCATTATGGGAAGTGTTAAACTGGCAACTTCTGACATTGATAAGTTGCAAAACGCCTCCACAGCATATTTGAGCTCTGCGTAACCTTCCAATGTATTGATATTCATCAGCTAGAAACAGTAAACTTTGCCGTATTCTTGTTTTCCTAGTGAGACTGCCTCGAGGCAACTTACAGCATCGCTGTGAACATATGAAATCCTTCTTCCGCTGAAAAGTCAGCTTGCCACTGGATTTAATGGAGCCAAGACACTAGATTTATTCAGCGGAGGTAGATACGGCTTAGACAACCAATGGTGTAAAAATCAGTGAGTCAGCAAATGTTTGGTGTGTTTATGAAAGAGAATTAGATACAGAAATTAATGCCCCTATTTTTAAAATACCTAAGAACCCTCCCTCACTACTGAACAGCAACATAAAGTATATGTATAAGGAAGCTCCCAAATCCAAAGTAACATTAATCACCTCACCAGCCTTTGCAACAGCCAACATTTATTGCTGCATTTAAAACTGTTCTCATTTCTTTTTCTGAAGGCCACCAAGATTCTGATTATGCTGTTCAATGATTATCAGTACAAAAAAACCCAAAATCTCCAGCCCAAGACAGACATTAGCATTTAAAAGCCTTTTTTTTCTTTCCCCAGTTAATCTTTGGGTAAGCACATGGTTAAAGCTTGTTTTGTGCTCCTTTAAAAATGTCTTGTTCGCGAACTGATCCAAATCTTTTGTTTGGTTCGTTTCTATTTAAAAGTAGTGCTAGTTTTAGGTCACCGATTGTTCAGCAATTGGTAATGGGGAAGAAGAATGCAACAGTCTCTCCTATCTACCAGTTGTACTTGTGGTGTTGTTTTTGTTGTTTTTGTTGGTTTTGGTATTCAGCTGTGTCTGCAGATCTGCCTGATAAGCGTAGCAAGACCAGGGCTCTTATCTGGGGGACCAACATCGGGAAAATACATTTTAGGAAAGATTTGTGACTGAACTGCTACAGAAATGCGTTCCTACTTTATTAATACCAAATCACACTGTTTGTTTCAGTATTGAATTAACAGCAACTTCTGTTTTTAAGCAAATTTGGAAGAACAAGACCCTACCAACTGAGAATGCATAAATCCACCTTCCCCACACTCTGGCTCTGCTTCTAATCATTATTATTATTTACCATATGAAGAGGATGGAAAGAAAACAGACTTAGGTTTGTTTTTAGGTTTAGATTTTATAAAGGAACATCATCTCCTAGAAACTTTGTCATAGATGCCAATGAACTCAAGAGACATCTCTGTTTTAATTAGTCTGATTAAATAAAACACTGCTCCCCACCATGTAATAGAAACTAGCTCACGTCTGCCCTCTGCATTCCGTTTTCTCATTTTGATGCCATGTGTTTGAAATATCTTTCTGCTGAAGCATCTGTCACTTTCCTCTGGTCATCGACATTTTTAGCTGTAAGAAAAAGGGAAAGGAGATTATTAGGTGCTTTATAGATTCCAGACATTCATTAGTAATGATGTATTCAGTGGTAGAACATTTCCCTTCTGGATTCTAGTCTCCCTGAGCTGCTCTTTGTCACACTGTGGCCATTACACGGCATTGCATTTCCCAGAGTTTACCAGGAATTTAACAGATTGAATGCTTGTGTGTTTTTATGGTAAGAAAAGGCATTATAAATATCACAACTGAAAAAGCTGCACTGGGAACCCGTTACCTTATGGATGTTCCAGTTGACCTGTTTTGTTTCCCAACATGGTCACAATTACTTTAGGAGAAAAAACATCACATGCATCTGATTATTTGGATCCTTTTCTGCTTTGGACAGATTGCAGCAATCTTACATAAACACTGGCACAAAGCATGAGGGCAGTCTGGTTTTTGACCTGTATCTGATCATTTTGCAGTACACGCAAATGTGCTTCCAGTGGTAGATTCCCCCATGCAAAGTTCCTAAATGCAGTAAATAAAGCCATCTGTTGTGGAAGTGGGGTTTTAAAATTATATGCCCCGTTAGCCACTGTTGTGCATATGGAGCTATTCACGTCTAATACGTAAGAGTGCCTTTCTAAAAGGAGTTTTGTTCACCTCATTTTGCATATTTCCGGGCCAGCTCTCAGATATCTTTATTCTTACATTAACTTGTGTTGGATTGACTTCAGTCTTTTCACTCTTCATTGACTTCTTCCTACTTTCTATGTTCCGTTCATCTCTATCATAAATGCAAATACAGTAAGACCTTCATCAAAAGTTTAGTTAATGGAACTGGCTGACATTTTAAGATATGAATGTGGTATACAAAAGTAATAATAAAAGGGACCTCATCAGCCTTTAGACCAATTTAAATATCCCTTCTGTGTAAAAATGCATGTGCCATCATTTGCTTTGACGACTTGAAAGTATCAAGATCTGTAGAGTCAGAGTAGCCCTACAGATCATCCGGGCTGTCTTTTAATAAAGCATCTGCTTCCGTGTTTACCCTGGATTCCCGTGTTTGAAGATCAAACACCCTAATTGACCTGGAAAGCCTAATTGCTGATTTTTTTAATAGCTGTTATTCTCCTCATCCAGGCACATCACCCAGGAACAGTCGGAAGATAAGGAGACGAATACTCCACAGTTTATTGGAGCTTGTTTTGATGGCCTATTGCCCTTGTTAAAAATCTGTACTTACCATCTACGGTTACTTTAAACCTTCCTTTTCTGTTATATCTATTAATGAAAATACAGTTCTGTGAAGAAAATGAGAAAGGGGAAGACCTACAAGAAATACTGAAGAAACGGACTGGAAGAAATTTGAGGACAGTCTTAGTTGTTTCTGAATCTCAGAAGAGCCAGGAATTAAACAAGAACTTTTCCTTTGAATTGTGAAGTAAGTCAAATTTTTGGTCACTTGAATAAAAAAATCTATAAATTGGCATCTTTAACGTGGAATATTTTATAGAGCAGCCAAGCTCACTGACTTCTAACTGGAAGATTAGTTGAGAAGGAAAAACAGGTTTTGTTATATTCTGAAATATAGATCAAATTGATCATTTTGGAGAGGGTAGGTGGAAAAAAAAATCAGTGCCTCTATAGAAAATGCAACCAAATATTCTGATGACGTAGATATAACAAAACAGTTGAAATGCAGATATAGAATAAGGGCTAAATCATTTTCCAGATCCATTTTAAAATGATTTTTCGTATTCTTTTTCTCTGTAATCTTGCTTTTTTTTTCCTAAAGGCTTAATCCCGCTACTTTTAAAATGGTACATTACCCACAAGATCAAATGAGATCCTGAGGGAAGTATTCAAAGAGAAGGAAAATGGGCATGTTTATAATTCTTCTCATTTGGCAATTAACTCAAAGGCCTAAATTAAAAGAATAGCTTCCCTCGGTTTACCAGATGATGAATAGAGAGCATTCCAGTAGGCAATTTGAAATGCTAACATAAGTTCTTGCTATCAGTATTCTTTTGGAACTCCTGCATATTCTCCCTTAGAGTGAGAAACAAGCTTACTTAAGTTATTTAAATTTAAGTGATGTTAATAGCCCTGAAAAGCGCCAGTGGTCTTCTGTACCAATAAATTCCAACTGATAACAAGCAGAAGACCATTATGCAATAAGGACAGCCCACCCAGAACTGCTCAGAAATTCCTCTGCAGGGTCTTGGCAAATAAGGGGGTATGACTATATCTAATCATTTCTAGGAACGTATTATTATAAAATATATACACTGAAAGTCTATCTAATGAGTATTTTCTAATAAATGACCATGGTCTCCATTCTGCATTGCTGTTGTTTGTTTCACTGTTTATTTTTACTATAATTCTTATACCAGTTTTTATTAATGGGTAATCTACCCTGTACATAAGAGACTGCAGAAGTCTCATTTTCACAGTGCTGAGGTGGTCTGTGTTTAGTAAGATTGCCCGTACACTTGCATCAGGATACCACTTACTTAAGCTTTCACCTTGGTTAAGGTATTTCTTTTCATTCTTCCAGCGTTCTCCCTTTCCCCATAGCAGGCTGCTGCATTCATCTGGATTTCTGCTTCCTGGTAAATACGCTGCAAAAATGGCACGGCAACACAGAAAACAACACGAATAAATCATTTATTAAGATTTACAAGGATGAGCTCATAGAAATCCAACTTCAATCCCTGTTAAAGCAGTTTTCTAAATGCTAGGGACACAGTCATAAAGAAAACTAGAATAGCTGCGGATTAATAAATAAACTATTTTGTTTTCCTTATAGGAGAGGGATCAACTTTTTGTTGTTTCTTAATATATTTTCCACCACCCTGCAGTCATGGTCAAGGATCTAACATTCCTGGGTGAAACTGCAAGCAAATAATAACGAGCTTCCAGGTGAATGCCAAGCAGTTTGTATTATTGCTTGCAGCTGGGCGCACCCTGGTTCTTGGAAACGGTGTAGAAGAGCAAACAGGCCAATAGGTTTGAAAGAAAGGTTTTCTGTCCGAGCTTCTTCACTTCTCCCTTAGTTTTCTATTTTCTTGGCCAGGTAGCGGGACTTTGTTATTTCCAGCATCACTGTGCTTTTCTCTTTGGAATTTCCTGACATTTTAAGATCTGCTCCGTTTCTCACTTCAGTCACAACTGACTTGAAGGCTTCTTGTCTCTCACTCCTCAGCCACGACCCAGCTGACCCAGCTGTGTGCAATTTACACACTCTTGCCATTCAGGAGCTTTCTAGATGATACCCCATGGTGCTGTTTAGCTCTTTTGTTGTAAGCATAGCTTGGCACTATTGAATACAAAGATCAACAGAAGCTGATAGCAATGAATGGTCATCACTGAGTCACTTTGGACAATATGTCCACAATAAAAAGTTGTCATTATGAAAAATAAGTAAATAAAAATTGCTCTGGATGTTAAAAGTAAGAACACACACAAAGGAAGGATGAAGAATGAGAGAAAAAAGAAAAGAAGAAAGCAAAATGTTTCTTTGTATAACTGTGATCCTCTCGATTGATTGACATGAAAGCCATGGCCACACTGTATCCTGTTGCCTCTTATAAATGTTTCTCTTCATATTTGTGTATTTAAAAGATTCAGAGCTGAAACACAGAAAAATACCGATGCTGAAATTAGCTGTAAAGACAACATGGCAGGATTTGTAGATTTAAATAACTGCCAGCATGGCTTCTGCTTTCCCTTGATCATATGTGGGATCACTTGCCCTGATTTAACGTGTAATGCTTGCTAAAAGGCAAGAAAAAAAATGCCATACATAAAACATACACATACGTTCATGTTTTATGTGAAAAAATAAACTTTGCTTCCTGGTTGCATATAGGACAGCAACATGTTTTCTGTCCTCCCACTAGATGGATCTGCTCTGTTCTTTCTCCCATATGTATTTGCACCTGCCACAGTGGGAGGCAACCAGTTTAAACATGGAGAACAAAGCCTTGGACTTAATTCTGGTCTCATTTCCATTTCGAACCCCTTACCCCCCGTGGTGCAAACGCTGATTAACGGCCTGAAGCACTGATTGAACACCTGGTGGGAAGGCAGGGCCAGCCCAGGTGCACGCGGTGCTGCTGAGTGTCCAGAAGGTTCCACCACTTCCCCGACCTTATTTAAGGGCTGGCAGGGGCAGCAGAAGGTTCTCTTTGGAGATCCCTGCGTTTCTGAGGCTTTTCGGAGGTAAGTGGGTTTTTTTTCCCCTTTCTTTTGTGTCTTATTAGTTAGCTGTTGTGTTTAAGCACCTTCTTTGTTGTTGTAGCCTAGGATTTAACTACTCTGCTATCTTTGTTGCACTTTCCATTGCATTGCAGCATGGTACCCGATAAGACTTTATTTTATTTGGGGTAGATACCACGCATTATAGAACAGTTTCTATGTGTGTGCATCTTGTCTGAGACAAATCTTGAGCATTTTGGGATGTATAGAAATATCTGAAATATGTTTAAAATGTCGCATTTTATGCGTGTTGTTGGAGGTCCTCAATCCATCTGAAATTCTTTTTGCAGAAGCCAGCCTTTTTTGTCTTAATCACCCTTGCCCACAAGGCGTGATGCTGTGGTGAAGCATTTCCTAGTGAAATGTGGGCATTGCCGGCAGCAGAGCAATGGAAGCCAGGAATAGGGAGTCCGCCAAATGACGTTAATTCTCAATTGAAAGGCGGTTTTCTCTTTAAGAATAGCCCTCGTGCTTGCTGTGAAGTTCAAGGAGAGCACACAGCAGAAAATGGTGTCTGATAGCAACTACAACTTCCCTGCTCGAAAGCTGTTAACTAAGCGCGTGGTATTTGCAGCCCAGGAATGTGCAGCTTTCCATCCAAATTATGATCTGTGGGCAACTCGGTGTATTGAAATGCACAGAAATGCTTTCTGCAGAAATGCTCGGTGCCCAAATTTGGTGCTTTTCACGGGGCAGTAAAATCCTGCAGAATCTCTACACGTGCATGCTTTTAAGTTGCCTTTAGATTAGGTTTGCATGAGTATCAAGGTGCTCAGACCTCTATCATTAAACCTCTCGCAGAGGCTGCGTCTTCAGGTGGGTGTCGGTAACACAGCTGAGGGGGTGAGTTGCTTTGCACGGTTTCTGAGCAGAGCCGAGGCCGCCACGTGAGCGCAGCAAATGATCCGGAGGAACAGAAGTGAGAAGCAAAGGGCGGACAGCGAGCTTCCACGCGTCCTTCCAGCACTTTGCACAGAGATGAGTTGAGCACCACCTGTGCTGCGCTGTTTGCACTTGTACCCGGGGGGCGGGGGGCGGTTTGCAGCACGCAGCAGGTGGCCGCAATCCAGCGAGCAGCGGTTCAGGTGCGCGCGGTGCATTCGCTGAACCAACCAGCGGTGTCGGTTTGCTCGCACGAACCACCCGCAGCTGCCGGACGGGTTCGGGTTGCTCAGCTGCAGCCGCGTGCGGCGGCTCGTGCTTCCTCACTAGGGCCGGGCGGGCGGGCGGCTGCGCTTCGGGTGTTGAGGTTGTGGTAAAAAGTGCTTTTATTTAACGCGTTTTTGCCCGCACTGAAGCGCTGCCCGTGGGGCACGGCGGCGCTGGAGCTGCCGGGCGGCCAGTTCCCGGCGTTTGCCTTCTGGGGGAGCTGCGGCACGCTGTGCCACGTGCGGCACCGGGCGGCGTGCTCTGCTGCGAGGTACGGCTTTCTTGGCTTATCTTATTGCTTATCTCAAGTCCTGTCGCGTTCCATATACGACCTGTCCCGGTTTGGTCTCGCACCTCGTGCGCCACCCGGTTTGTCCGGTTGCATTCACTCGGGCTCTCAGACCGCCGCTAAGGCGCTCTGCCTTTCAGCCTCCCTTGGGATGGCTGTGCAAGGGGCGCTGTGCTGGGCGGGCCGCAGCCGCCGATTTGCTGTGGGTGCGGAGGTTCAAAACTGGGCTGAGTTTTCCAGCCCTCATTTCCTCACAGCACCCGGAGGAGAGCGATGCCGGCACGAGGCTCGTCTTGACCTCGCTGTGCTCGCGCTGCTCTGCGCGCTGTCGGCTGCTATTAAAATCCGTGACCGCTGGAGACATTGCCGGCTCCTTTTCCAGCCCGTGCCGTTTCGTGCAGCCTTCTGTCCATGGTGCAGGGCTTTGCATTTGTCTGCTTGTTTTATCGAGTTCGTTCTGCTTGTGTAAAGCGTTGAGTTAGAGCAGCAGCGCAGAATGCGGGCCTCCAATCTTGATATCGGACATTGCAACTTACTCTCTTGTAGCAGTTGTATCCAGAGTGAGCTTTAAAGTTTGATGCCTCTTAAAAATGAGGGAAACGTGTCCTCTTCTTGAGTGTCTTTCAGATTACTTTGCAAACTATGGTAAAGTAGAAAGCCCAATCTGAAATAGCTGGCTGTGTGAGTTCAGGATAACGTGCTTCTCGCTGTTATCTGCTGTGTAAGTGGAACAGGAGGTACATCACCCGGCACAGATAATGATTCCTCCGTATCTGTTTTGCTGAGGTACTTGGAATATCTACCCTGGCTTCAAAGAACTGTAAAATCTGACAATTTGCAGGTTTGCATTCTGAGTTTTTATCTATTTTCAGGGTCTGCCGGCTATATTGGCATGATATTGTAGGTATTATGTATGGGGAAATAGAAAGCTATCATCTCAAAATAGACCATAATATTGCACCTTATTAAAAAATACAAGTGGATTTTCTGCCAGCAACTATGACTTATGATAATGACTGTTATCAATATGCAATTACTTCTGTTGCCCTAGAACATATTGACATTCATTTATTTAAGGAGAATGTAACGCATTTGTATTCATTGAGGTAATCTATGGAGATGATTAAATGCGAGTGCCCATCTTACACCAAACAGTACAATGAAAAAAAATAACACTAAAATAGTAATCAGCCCTTCTGCATTGCCTAAAAATAGGCCGCATTGAGTTCTGGAAATGGCACTGGAGCTTATTTGCAACACTGGCAAACAACCATAAAGAAGGAGAAGCGCGACTTGGGTGATTCCTAATTCCTGCACTCATTGTATCTAACAGCGCAGGGGGAAGTTGGTAATAAGGAATAAACCGAAGCACGAGTGTGATTCAGGGTTTGTAGAGCTGGGTGCAGGACTTGAGGCGTGGAATAGGAGTCCGTGTAAGTGGTGGATCTTAGTGGAGAGAGAAATGTATCTAAATGCATCTCTGGAAAGCACAGAGGGCAGGTGCAGCGATAGGCGTTTAAACGTGCTGCTAAGGTTCTGCTTTATTGTTTTACCCTACAGGTGCTTCTGCTAGAGATTGCTGACAGCTCGGGATTTTCAGGCTTTGAACTACAATGTCTTTGTTTTGTATGTATCAGTTGAGCTGTGTGAGAGTGCTTCTCCATCGGCAGGTTGTTATGACAGTAACATCTGGAGGTCCACTCCAGAGCCATCAAGCATTTTCAGTATCCTGAGTTTCAGAGTCTTCTGGTGGTGGTTAAAGCTCAGCACCTTTAGTTCCCTCCTAATATCCTATTAAGCATAACAGGCTATATTAGTGAGGTGCTTGGTTGGCTGCTTGCAAGTCTAAGGCTTGGAGACAAAAACCTGTTGATGGTTTTGATTCCTTGGTTAAAGGTCGCAGGTGTCACTGAACAGTCAGCCTCTTCAGAGCCTGTTTGCTGATAAAGGGTGGCTTTCTCTCCAAATAATGCGTGCATTTAGTATCATTAAATATGCACGTGCATTGCTAAGGATGATTCTGGAATGAATGCTTACCTAACATGGATGTGTAGTTCCAAACCTTTTGTTGTAGAAGGGTGTTCTGCCTTACTAGCCGTTTGTAGCTTTGTAGCCATGCCATTACAGGAGTCTGCCTTTGTTTCCTTGGTCCCATCTGTCAATACCTGCAAAACAAAAAGGTGATTTCAAGAGCTCAGTCTCCAGAATGTTATTCTACAAAACTTTTTATTAATAAATAAATTCAGGTGGTTAACTTCTGTAGCCTGGACTTAAGTGGAAGACAGCGAATAACTCTTGTCAATAGCTGGTGTTAATAGCTTCTATTCCCCTTTATCTGACAATCAGTTCAGCTTGAGATTCCAAACATACTTCAGGTTGTTACTGTAAGCGCCCCTCAGTATCTGGGAGTTGGCGACCTGATGCATCAAATGTACAAGTACAGTGTCTCCCATTTGATTTGAGCTAATGGTTTGCTCATCTAGTGCTGCAGGAGTGTCTGTTCTTCCTATGAATAATTCCTTGTGAGCTCTCGGTGCTTATGTGTGCTGGGAGCTCCTGCTGGAGCTGCAGATGCTTAGGAGGCTGTTTCATTCATCAAGTTCTTTATGTAGTTCTGCACAAGTCAGCAAATGGGTCCTGCTCTGTGCCCTGACCCTCATCTTAGGTGAACTTGTACTTTATTGGAGAAAGTTGATGCAGAGACTGCGGCCCTCTGGGGGAGTGTTCACAGTTGCTTAATTTTGTCAGGCTTGTGGTGCCCCACTCCTGGTGGTTCAACCTTGCTGACCTCTGTTGCTCTGTGATATGAAACCTTGTATTTCCACCAGGCAGCTGGTAGGAGTTGCTGAACATAATTGACTTAGTTTGCTGCTCAGACTGTCACTCCATTAAAATGAAACAAAAAAAACCCCAAACAAAATCAAAACCCAGAACCTGTGATAAATATTATTTTCTGTTCCATGGCATAAGTACTTTGGGCTCATAGCTAGAGACTTGTGTGTAGTAAACTGGTTAATGACTTTGGAGATAAGCATGGATAATACCAGGTTTATCCTCAGAACCTCTGCCTCCCAGGGGAGTTGCATGGGATTTTGGTCTAGAGCTTTGTCCACTGTGTTATGATTCCTTCCCCTGGCGCTTAAGGGACAGTTGGCCTTCTCCATGGATGCCTGAATGCTCAGTGCAGTTCTGTGGAGGTAATCCAGAGGTTTTTATGCTGCTTTATCAGGTGTTAGAGCTTCCATACACCACAGCAGGCACCTTTCCTCAGCCTCTAGCAAAACTGGTCAGCCCTCTATTAACTGTGTTCTTAACGTTTCTACTAGTTGTTTTCTTGAGTGCTGGTTTACCATTGGATTTCCCTGTCTGAAACCCTTAAAGCTTGTCTCATCCTTCTGTGCATAGGTAACACTGCTGAAATGCTACTCGAGCTGACAAACCTCTGATGTGGGCTGTATCCGGTAGCACAGTTTTAGTCCTCAACTGCTCACCTCTGCAGTGTATTTGCCAGCTTGCTGTACTTCTGGAAGGTAAAGTTGTCCAGTTAACTGTAAAGAAAGTTGGGTAGGAAGGGATATAGCTCAAATGAATACTTCTCTAACTTGCAGGATGTTTGTGTTCTTGCAGTTGGTCCAAATAACACACTTCAGAAAATAGTGTGATATTAAACTTCCATAATACAGAAATAGAGGCTTTTAAGATAAATATAGTAATGAAGTCTTCAGCCAGAAACCGTTCGAAAAGGTTTTAGTGCTGTAATTTAAGTGGGCAGATATCTACTTAGATTTTTTTTATCCCTTATAAGGCTTGTGGGGTTGTGAGAAACCATAGTGGGGTTGACAGTCACTTGGTTGACATCTTGTTGATGAAATATCATTTCCTCTGACAACCCCACTGAGACCTCCTACTCGTTTTTAATGGGTGAACTAACATATATATATATATATGTATATATATATATTTAACTGCGTTTGCTTTTAGAACTCTGTGACACCAGATGCCCTTCTGCACAGCTCAGATACAGACCTTTCTGGTGCTTCCTTCTGGCATGCTGCTTAAGCAACATCAGTGTTGGAGCAAATGTGTTGCCATCTTTCTTTTGGGTTATAAGTGAGCAAATACAGAAATTACTGACTGGGATGTTTTTATGAGTTCAAGCATGAAACCCTCAATTTGTGGCTCTGTAGGTGATCAAAAGCCTGGGATAGCTCATGTCATTAAGACAGAGGTAATGTATTAGGCATCCATCAAGTTGTTGATCTGCCTACAAATCAGCAGTGTTCAATGAGTGGTAATGCTCATGTAGTGTTTGATGTGGTAAATGAAGCTAGTTTCTCTTACTCGTGGCTTCCCTGGGGAATTACATTGGGCGTATTGGATGCTCCACAGGTTAGCTGGGTTTTATCTGGAGCTGAGGGAAGGTTGGATTGTCCTGGTAATTTCTGTATGGCTTCTAGAGCCCTTCCTAAGGACCCAACCTGAAATAGCAGCTGTGTGATTTAAGGGGAGGGATTTGCTTTTAGGTGTGGTGTAGCTTAAATCACTATTATCTTCAATTCTTCAGTTGAATTTTCCATTGTTCTGTTTCTGAAGCTGTGATTCAGGAAGGAAAAATAGGGCCTATGTGGCATAAACACTGAGTGTTTTGTGCCAGTGCCTTTTTTGTACTTGTGTTTTGTACGGGACTAGGCACTTTGTCATCACTTAAATAATACAGTACAGCCTATTAAACAGAACACTTAATGAAGGTACATCTTGCTGTTCTGGCTGTGATTATAAATTAATTTCATTTCCATCCACACTTAAGAGGTTATTGCCCAAACATTAATTGTTATCTGGGGAGTAACTAATTGTTGGAAGATGGAAGGAGACTTTTCCTTTACTGGCATGTGTGTGATGCTTGCTACCTTGTGCTGTGCTTGTGTTATGATGTTGCTATTACTTGTAAAGCAGTTATGTGAAGGAAAATATTAATTAGTCAGTTTTCTTCCACAGCGGGATCCGGTGTAAACTTTACAGCATTCCAATCAAAACACAACAGTACCCTTCAACAACCAAGAAAGTGAAGATAAGCACACGTAAATGTGATGCTTAGAACCTGAATGGGAACTCAGGGCAGCAGATGACTGTAAGAATCTGAAGCATTGCTGACCCTTCCTAGTCACAGACCTGTGTGCTGGGCTCTGGTAGCTCTAAGAGGTGAGTAGTTTGCAGTCAGTGTTGGGATTGATGGGTGCGCTGTCTTAAACAGTATGGGAAAGTTGCTGGGTTTTAAGACTTCCATAATCCTATCCCATTCATGGGCTCTGAATAACTGTGTTAGTGCTGCACACTTCAAGGTTATCTGATGGTGTTGTGGGGTTGCATCTGTTAATTTTTTGTCTATTGGTATGTATTGTTTTATTAATCACATTCAACTATTTCTAAAGAGTCACTGATAAAATGCTTACCTGCTGATGTTTGGAAGTTGTGGACATAGTTCCTGAATTGAAGTCTTAAGTCTGATGTTCAATAGTTCTTGGAGGGAGCTGCCTCTGCAAATGGCTTTTCAGTTAGACACAACGTATGGGAAGTTTTTCAAGAGGTAAGTCAGCGTAGCGGTTTTTACATGTCAGGTTCTTCCTGTTTTCGTATTTATTTCTATAGCATTTGCCAGCAAAAGCTGTCTTGTGACTTCTTCCTCTTAATTTGCAGGTAAAATTCAGGATTATCATTAAGTAACTTGAGTGGAGAAGGGTGTTTAAATCCTACTGTAAGTTTGAAAATGGCTTATATTTGAAAATTTACAGCAAGTTTATGCACACAAAAATAGAGGTAGTAATTGCCAAGAGAGATGAATGGTCAAATTTTATGATAGAAAGGCTGTTGTTTTGCTTCAGCTAAGATGTCTAGCCAATAAATCCAGCAACTTTGGTTAATGTTGAACTGAGGGAGGCTCTTTAATGCTTCTCTTTATAAATGATTTAACTAGAAAGGGCAAGCAGTGCCTTCAGTGTGTTCTAGCTTCTCTGCTGCCAAGTGTCTTAAAACAAATGGCTGAGTAGACTGTTTTCACTTTCCTCCACTCTGGTTTCTCATCTAGGAGTTGAAGCAATCTGCTGGGTTGGTTTTCTCCCCTTCAAGCAAGAACAAAAGCTGAAAACAGAACTCAGCCTAAACATATGAAGGTCTTTGTGTATCCAATGTGATGCTAGAAACTTGTTTTTGGAAGTGTGATGTATGCAACAGATGGTAAGGCCTTGGGAGCAAGCTGGCTCAGGAAGATGCTAGACATAGCAGGTATGTGACCTACTCATTAGTTTGGTACAATATGTTGCTTGGTGCCCTGGAGGATGTAATTTCTGCTGACTGACTGATGGATGTTTCCAGCAGCTGACAAATTAACACAAGCATCGCTAGCTCAGTTCTTCACTGAGTGAGGAAAAGGTCTGCAGTGTGTTGTGAGGATAGCTGAAGATCATGACATGTGCAGGGTGTTTGTTATGGGTGTTATTGATACAAAATGTAGCCTGGAATTAACAAGAACCATTTAATAATTTACTAAGGATAAGAATTTAATGGGCTGTTTTCATTGAGATTAGATAGCGATGTTGAACTCTTTTCTCTGCAGGTAACACCTTTTTTGTTGACTTCAATTGGCTTTCAGGTTATTTTGTGCTGTAAGTTCCTCAGCTTCCAAGTATTTTGTAGAAAGTACTCGCTTGTTTCAGTTGCCATCTTTATTGTGTTAAGTGGGTGTGTTCTTTAGGAGAGCTGTGCTGCATTCTGTACAGCATTGGCTGGGTATTTTTGCAGGAGGAAATTGCCCAAGTTCTAGGGAAGGCTTTGAGAGCTCTAGAGGATCTTGAACAAGGATGGAGAAGCAAAAGCGTGTCTAGTAAATCCAATTTTAAATAAGAAACTGGGTTGTCTGTTGACAATATTCTCATAGCTCTTTCTTATTAAACTTTACCTTTGTATGTGATAGCTATTATCTGTGGATTAGTCTTCTGTTTGAGAATGCAGTTAGGCTTGAACTTAAATTGGTGTTCAGAAGTGTTTCGTCATCAGATCTTTTTGGAGGGAATTGCAGAGTATATGGATATTAAGGCAGTGGTAACCGAAGTTAATGTTATTACTGTGGACTTCCATTTGCATTAATGTCGAGCTGCAGTTGAAAAATGCATTTTAGAAGATGTAAGTTGGTACGCATTTTTGAGATGCTGCTGGTTTAATGCTCCCAGGAATGGGGCTTATTTATGGCAGAATGCCTTTTTGGGCCATATGCTCCATGGTGGTAAGGGGCAGAGGTTCGGGTGTCTTTACATGTAGTGGGATCAAGTGAACACAGGGCCGTGACTTAGAAGTGTCCATGGGTTGGGCCGGGACAGCAGTACGTGTTTGGGCTGGAGCTAGTAGCGAGGCAGTGAACGCCTGCTGTGCAGAGCTGTAAGCAGTGTTGTAGTACTGGCTTTGAAAAATAAGTGCTGTGTATTGGCACTTGTGTGTAGCCCACTTCTTATTTTCTTATTTAAAGGTCTGTGGAAGAAAACATTTGGGTCATCAAAACAGTGAATCAGGAAGGCAGAGCACACCAAATGTGTGAGGGAACCGAGGCCGTTGCTGTAAACTGCATTGAAGTAGTAGCAACATGTGCTGAGAATAAGTGGCTCTGAGATATTGTTGCAGGCATGCGTGGGAAAGCAGTGATCTAGAAGCTGAGAGGGATTGCCAAGGCTTTGTATGAATTAAAAGGAAAGGACTGGTGACATGCAGATGATTACCTTGAGTGGTGGGGAGCACCAGCTTGCTGAATTGAAAGGAGTGAACTGTAGGAAGGAGTGGGAATGGAGAGCTTGGTGTTTTGCTTTGCTGAGCTGTAGCTGCTGGGTAGCTCTGAGATGTGAGAATAGGAGAGTGAGCGATGAGCCGTTCCCTCAGAAGTGGTTGTGTTTGTATTTGCAGAGAAGACGAATCCAGGGTCACAGTGTAGAGGGAGGTGACAGAGGAACACATGTCAATCCTGTTATGTCCTTTGAGTTCATATTCCCCTTTTGGAGGCAGATTTTAGACTGCCTGACATGGAATAGGAAGGATTAAAACGTGGAGGATAAATTTTGTTAATCCCACAAGCTCATTTATGGAGGGCATTCCCTTAAATCACTTCTGTTTTTCCAGTTGCTGTAGGTGCATCCCTGTGAGATATTTGGAAGAACTATTTTAAAATGTCCCCTGTCGGCATGCATCTATTTTACTTGTAAATCCTTGAGGCTATTTCTGTTCCATATATCACTATTATCAACAAGTCAAACTGAATTTATTTACTGCGTTGGATGTTATTTAAGAACAAATCTGTAACTGTTCAGGTGTTCTGTTGTTGTAATTGTGCAGAATTTGTGTAGCTTTCTCCTTCACATCTGAAAGCATGCTTGAACTGAGAGGCTTGCTATGCGAGTCAGTACCTCGACACTGATGAAATGATAGTGGTACGAAGCAACAGATAATGTGCTGATAGTTACTTCAGTTTGTGCTTGAGTGTGATGCTATTCCAGGAAAGAGAACCTTCCAGTAGTAAAAACTAGGGATTTTGTTGTGTTTAGATCTATTAAATCTACAGTACCTTCAGCAGTGTCTTGTAGCTGTTAGAAAAGGTTGTGAGTTGTTTCCCAGTCTCTTTGCATCAGGAATACCAGTTTTGGTGCTGTGGGTTACTTGTGGTCTCACATCAGCACGTTCTGTATGAGTAAATCCTGCCCAATGGAGGATTCTAGTGAGATAAAAAATATATTTATCTATATGTAAATGAAGTCCTAGTGCACTGCCTCAGGCCTTGGCATTTATTGTATTGTTTCTCTAGTGGTATTTGTCATCTTTCTAACAACAGGGAGGGAGAGTTGTTTCTTTAGGAAAAGACTGTGGCGATCACCTGGGGTGATGCACTGCAGTTAGGATAACTGCTGATTCCTGCTAAGTGACTTAGAGACCATGTGATTAAGTATCACTGTGGGGTTTGAACACCATTTTGCACTTTGTCTTGTCATGCTTTCAAGGATCAAAAGGACTCCGTTTGAGTTTTAAGCTTGCAGCAAGACAAAGTAAAACATTTGCAGTAAGAGATGGTTTTTTTGATGTGTGGCTTGTCTGTGGAAAGATCTTCAAGTACACCGGTAATACTGTAAATACCTTCTGGCTTGAAGAGCACAAGCCCCTACTTTGTAAAAAAAGGGTTTGCAGTTTGTTTATAACTTTGCAGTTTGTTAGTAACTTTGGTTGGCTTAATTTTTCCAGTGCAGGTATATTCATCAACAGCCCCCTTAATGCATAAAAAATACTGCAGAAAACTCTGATCAGGCTTGCGTGTTTTCCCTGGGGAAACAATATCAAAGTAGTCTGCAAGTGTTAAAGGACATTTCATGTTGTCTGAGATGGCTCAATTTACTTGTTTCCTATGGCAGTATGTTGGAATTGCTAGTCACTGGTTTAGAAACAGGTATTTTTTTGCTGTGGAATGAGTGGGGTAGAGCCAAAATGAACAGCCTGATGAGTTTTTGAACAGATCAATATCAAGTTATACTTTCAAACTGTTCCAAAATCGTAACTATTGAAGAACAAACCAGTCCATGCAGCATTAACAACTCATTACCATTTAAAAAGCAGAGGGGAGCTTTACGTAATATTACTGATAAGTTAATGTTTAAACAACTTGAGGTTAGTAGATGATGGGGGAACTTGGGTTGTGTGGCTTGCTGTCCTTCTGACCAGCCCTGATTGGTTCTAAGTATGAAGTTAGCAAATAAGTGCTCCGTGATCAACTTGAAATAAAATGCACTGTGAGCATCACAGACATGTCCAGCAGGCCAAGCTCTTTGGATTCAGGTGAGCAGTGACATTCTTGTCATAACTGCTTTAAAGTGAAATACAGTAGAGTATTGCAGTGTCTTACTGAGACCTCTGCCTTATGCAACGCTGATCTGCAGTAGAGATGACATTTGGACGTGAACTTGCTATGTTTTTGTGGCAATACATCTTTTGGAACAAGGTTTGGAGACGTCTCTCAAACTGCACAGATACTCCTGGGTGTTGGATGTGGACTGTAATGCATATGATGTTCTTGAACAGCAGTGAGATCCTTGCATGTAACACTGGGTTACGTTCAGAAAAAGTGTTGGAAATGCTGCATCTGCAGCAGGAGCAGAGAAGTTTGCTTGTGAGACATGGTGATAGTAGGTTGGTATAGCACAGGGCTCTCTGTAGCTTGGAAGAGTTGGCAGCTGGTAGAGCCATGTCTGGAGTTGTGTTCCTAGTGATCTTGGGCCAAGTGTTTGCACGCCTATTTTAAGCAGACTCGGGGGGCAGGACTCTCAAAGCTGTGGGAACTTAGCACTAGAAATCTGGCCTAGATGTGGTTTTGTTGTAAGGTAAGGGTGGGCTTCAGGGGGTTAAGTAAGTGGAAGTGACTTAGTTGTTGTCTGTACTAGATGAGGTTGATCAGTGCTTAATGATGCTCTATTACGTTTAATGAACCCAACTGCCAGGAAGAACATAGAAGCACTGAACTAGCCATTAACCTGTAGCTCATGAGGGTATTTTGCTGGAACATCTGCAAGTAGATGGGAGCTAATAAGGGAGTGTACTTACCAGGGAAAGATACGCTCACTTAATTGTTTGATTAATCTAACGAATTGGACTGACATCAATGAATTGGTCAGTAAATCCCCGCTGTCTAATGCTGCAGCTTTATTGAACAGGGATGCTGGATGTTAGTTCCCATGTGTTGCAGTGACACTGCTGGGGTGTGGTGTGATGCTGTTGGGCCTTTGGAGCCCTTCAGGTCCTGTTTTGTTTCCATGTGTACACGGCATGGAGAACATGGTATTTTAATCCGAATCATTTTAACTGATCTGGTTTTCTTTCTCAGATGAGAGCGATAACCTTTGGTGGTTACATAATCAAAGATGCTTTCAAAATGCACAAGAAATGCAGCAGTGAGAAATGGTAATGAGTAGCAACAGATGTGCGATGGTTTTTTATTTTATTTTTATAAGAGCAATTATGGAAGGGTAATTACAGATGGAAATAGAGCCCCACAGCAACAGTGAGCTTTATCAGGGAGTTCTCAGGAGTGAAACAAGAGCATATAAGCAAGAATACCTTTGAACATCAAAGAAGAAAATGAGAAGTTAATTCTTAAAAGTGAGGCAATAGGAAACGTGCCTTTCTTTGTGATGTCTGCGTGCTCCGTTACCAGATATGCAGCCCGTTAGCTGCTTTTTTTGTGTGGGCTGATAAACAGCGGTGTTCAGGAGGCGGTAATCACTGTACAACTCTAATGAATATTTTAAAGAAGCCTTTTACAAAAAGGCAAAAGTGGCGCTACTTAATGTGCTTCCAAGGAAGACAAATATGTAAGCCTTTTATTTTAATTATCCCTGTGTTTCTACTATTTCATCATCTGTGGGTTTTAGCGAGGAGTAAAATTTTAAGCACTAGCCTGCTCCTTTTCAGATGTTAAATCCTCCTGATACCAAACGTGGTGTTTATTGATTTTCTCCATATTTCTTCCTCTGAAGATCTGTAGAAATGAATTAATATGAAAGAGAAGGGTACTATAAATAAGTACAGACGTGCAGATATTTCCCTGCCCTCCTGTCTTTGGTCAGCTAACAGGCAGAAGGAAACGTGTATCAAGTGAGAAACAGCTGGACTGAACCCAAGCATCTGCAGTATGCAAGCAACAGGTCCTTGTGATTTTTGTGTGAGAATAATGAACAGTAGGATTTGATATTAAAGGTGTTCTTCTTCTTAAATACTTAACTATTCTTAGAGACTTAAATACTCATCTATTAGAGTAGTTTTAGTAAATAACACCTGTCTGCTAGAGTATATGAAGCGTATGCAAGAAATGGTGGTGTATGTCAGTGTGTTCAGCATACTCGATAGCGTGAGTAACAGCAGTCAGTCCTAATTCCTGTTTCCTGGTAATAGATATCTCTGGGATCCATCTTTGCTGCTGGAATCACTGGTACAGCACTGGCAAGTCATGCTGCTCTCAAGTCTTATCTAGTGAGGGGTCTCATATTGCTGGCAAATGTTCTTTTGTTGCTGTGGCAGGCGGGTGTTCAGTTCCATCCCTGGCTCTGCATTACTTGGCCTTGCTCGTTCTTCCTGGAGTTGCAGTTGAGTGACTGGTCATAGCAGGCAAGGTGCTCACACTTACTTAGTGCCAAGTTGGTGTGCTTGTACCTGTCATGTGTGCCTATAGTTATAAACAAACAGAAAAAGGGTGTACAACTGTATGCTGCGCCAGACCACCTGTCTCCTGGGATCTTATTTCACATCTCACTGTGGCAACTGGAGAACATTCACTGAGTACTCATGAAGACAGGTAAGAGTAACAGTGAGACCCAGGAAGTGATGACTGAGCATCCTGTCTACTTGCAGTAGGTTTCTCTCTGGCAGCTAGGAGTTGTACTTCTCAAACTATAGAGGTAGTTAAAGACGGGCAGATGTGGTGCTCAGAGTGCTTGTGATGTAAGACTGGTGGTTGCTGAAGAAGGCAAGCAGTGGTTTGATTTTTCAGACAGTACTGAAATGCACTCTGCGTGGGTGGCAATATTTTGTATTTAACATATTTCCAGTGAAAGTCAACTCAAAGCTCATCATGAGCTCAAACAATTGGATGTTTTGAACTAATTCTATGCGTAACTTCTTTGAGAGCTGAGAAGCAGCTTTAAAACAGAACTGATTAGTTCTCATACTGGGCACTTCAGTATGTTGCACATGGTGGCCCTGTTGTAGGAATTATGCCGTTTTTTGACATGTGTCTAACACTGAATGTTTTTGTTGTATCTGGTTGCTTATGTGCCAGATTAATGTTTCAGTGAGAGCTATAATTATGTTCGAATAAGTAATTAGGTCTGAGGAAAGGGAAAAGGATACACTGAATCTTGCCCTCATTTTCTTTTCATGGTTTATGTTTGGAGCTTAATTTTCTTCTCTCGTAACCTATTTTGATGCTGACTTTCATGGACAAGAACGGTACAGTGCCAGCAGTGAACTTGCTGGTTGGGATCAATGGTGTGGAACCTTTTCTGTAGTCTGAAGTACAGGTGGTGACAATCCTAGCAGTCCAGTAGGGAATTTGACCAAATGAAAGACTGCTCTTCACCTCTGGGAACAGGTACAGTGTGATAAGCTTTTTATTCCAAGAACTGCATAGTTTTTATACATTTTCGGACACATTTTTGACAAGGGAGTTCTTAAGGAAGTATCCTGTGAGATGCCTGTCCCTGAGAATAGTTAAAACATGACTTGTCACTACTCTTATTAGCATATTTTAGCTGCTGGGTGCTAAAAGGCCAGCATTTCTTCTGTGAGTTTTGGTAATGCTTAACAAAACATGAGCCCGGCTTTTGTACCTTAAATTCATTCCTAATGAGTTTTCTTAAAGCTAATTTGGTTCCCTTTCCTCCTAATTACAATATGGAGAGTTGGAATTTCTTCCCCTCAGTGATACTGGTCTCATCCTGGGGAATGTGATCTGAAACCAAACTGAAGGTGAATTCAACTATACATTTTCTGAAGTAGGATGCAGAGTTCAGAGTTGAAGACAAAAGAATACTCCAGCTAGGTTTTAAATCAATCATCCCGTATTTGAGAGCATAAGATTCAGTTTCTTTCACTGTCTTTGTGTGCTGTTTGTTGCATAATTGTGGAAGGAGAGATGAAGTATGACTTCATGCTGCTTGTGCTTTTTTTAATTGCCTTATGGCTTGGTGGTGATGCCTTGGTCGGTGCCTTAGCCATGCTGGCTTGTCAAGGATTGCATCTCTGGATGAGTGTGTCACCTTGTCCATTTAGCTGCTTAGCAAATGGTGTTGGTGGTTTAGCAGCAACAAAAAGAAAAAAAATGGACACAGAAAATGAAAACTTGAAACATGTTATGAAAATAGATAAACTATGAAGGCATGTGTCTCTAGACTGACTTATTTTAAGAGTTGAAGGAATGCTCCTCACAAGTATCCTCTGTTTTCCTCAGTTAAGATGATGTAGATGGTTGGCAATGCGGCCAAAATAGGGAAAGAACAAGAACAAAAAAACAGCTTAGGGAATGGGGTCTTTTGTTCCGTGTAACCTGATAAGTGTAAAAAGCTTGGGGGTATTAGAAGCCTGCTGAGCAGCCCGGTTCTTGCTGTTCAGAGGTCTCAGTGGCTTCAAAGCTGCCTTTTGGAGGAGGGAGAATCAATTTTGGTACTTGAGCTGCAGGTTTATTTCTGCATGAGTTTGTTTTGTCCCTGTTGTTCTGTTCCTTCTGTGAACACAGCAAGATGAGTATGTTATGTATTGACTTCTGGGCAGATGGTGGTTCACTGGAGAGCTGGGAATTGGGTGGAACTTGGAAGTCGGGCATTTTAGAGAGATGCGTGTAGAAGAGTCTGCATATGTTTATCTGTTTATATGTGTTTTTTGTTTTGTTTTCTTTTTTCCACTTGAGGAGAAAAAGGGAAGGTTGCAGGAATTAAAGGGAGACAAAATAATGGTGGGAAGATACTGTATTACAAATCTCTTTTTATAGGAGAGAGTAACAAATGGCTGAAGTGATTCTGGGAGTTTAAATTAACGTGGCTAATTCACATAGGCTGTTCTTCCATTCGCTTCAGTGAATATCCAGCTGGTTAAACTTTATGGAAATCCCCACTAAAAATGCTTCTCTAGGGGGAAGTAAATATTCTGGAAGTGGGGTATTACACACTGTGCTGTCTTTTTCCTCTTTGGGTTTCAGTGTTGAGCCCAGTGACCACAGAAGGACTGTGGTCTATGCTAAGATCTATGCTATGTGTTTTCTGGCGTGACTTCTCTTGTCTTGGAAGGCAAGTGAGACTGCGGAAGTGACATAGACACTGAAGAGCTGTGCATGCTGATCTGAGTGTGATGAAAGGGTTGTGGATGCTGTGTTATTTCAGCTAGGAGTGCGGCTTTAAGTGAGGAGTCAGTGCAGACTTGAGCATTGTATAGCTTTAGAAAGCTACATATGCCAGTCAGTCATTCTATGTAGTGCATTAGGAACAACTAGTAGGTTGGGGAGCTAAAAGTAATGAACGAGTATCTGCTAACAAGAAGTTCTTGTGTTTCTACGGTAACAAAATACGTATCTCAATAATTTTTCCTATATGTTTAATTTCTGTATTATGAACTATGGTATCACTTGTGTGACTTAAGTTAAGAACATCGTGACAGGGTGACAGACCATCATCCCTGTGATTTCCTGAGGATTGTCTGTGCACCAGGTGATTTGCAGAGCTTTAGAGAAAGTGATGGATGACTTTACAGAGCCTCACAAACTCAAATGACGTATCACAGTTGATCTAAGTCAGAGAAACTGAAAGCTGCAGCCCAGTTTTTGTGATGGATGAGATGTGTGGGTGATTACCTCTTTTCTAGGAGAGAAGCTAGTTGGACATGCAGTTTTGGACTCTTTGTATTCCTATTGGAGTTATACCTGATATTAAATAGAAACTTCCAAGCAGGCTTTGCTGTCTGTGGATATCTAATTCTGAAGTGCAGTCAGGTTACTGTTTTTCCTTATCTTCAGTAATACATCAAAAGAAATCCATTTACTCTAGGGTAAGGTTGGATAAAAGTGACTCAGTACAGCTTAACATTGCAAATGATGCTTGATAATCCTGTTATGAGGCAGAACATTAATTTTTTTTAAGTGCAGCTTTTTGCAAAACTCAATTATTTGGCTGAAAAAACTGTAGTCCAATATGAAGTTACATTTTTACCTCTGCAAAATCTGTGTTTGTTTGTCTTCCTTGCTCCAAGAAAGATCTGAGAAACCTTTCCTTGTCAACAGAGTTGGCTGCAAGGAAACGGTTCTGGCAGACTTTCTTGAGGCCTTTGCTGAAGGCTGTTGGTGAAGTTCTGCCAGATGTTAACCTGGAATTGTGGAGTCTTTAATGTGCTAATTTTCACTGGAACATGAATGGGGAGTATATAAGTGTGAGAACCCATCAGTTTTGTCACTTCTGCTGTTTGTATGTGTAAAAAAACAAAAACAAAGAAACAAAAAAAAAAAAACCCAACAGGAAATAAAAGTCCTTAACTAGGTAACAAAACAGTAATAACATTCTTGGCTACCTACTACTGTATTTTGGCTTGTATTCCTTGAAATAGCTTGCGAATGTTGTTCTCTTCCATCTTGTGGTGATGGAGGGGAAATAACCATAAAGGGATTATTTGTGCTGGTTGTACGACAGTGTCAGAATTCTTACTTATTTATTTATTTCTATTTTATAACTGGGGGAAAAAAGATATTAAGTAGCAAAGCTGACATCGGTGTGTTTCTTGTCTGACATTTCACCAGAGGAGCATTTTCATGCACGACTCCAAATACTCGGTGACAAGGTGGACCCTTGTGTCAGTGTTAGAGAAAAAGGGATTGAAGTTCAATTGCCATGTAGAGTCTTTGAAGTTCCATGTCTTAAGAAGCTTTTTACATAGGTTCTTCATTTAAAAATAGTTTCTGAGGAGTGATGTGGCTCTTCTTTAATTCACTTACAAGTGTCATCCCTTCTGTTAGAAGGTGTAAAGACAATGTTCATGTGTGACCAATACTTGTCTTTGCTAGCTAACTACTAGTTTAATAAAGAAAGACATAGATTAGCAATGAGATGGTGTGGGAAATGGGTCGTTAACTGCAATAAAGTGCCACTAATGTACAGAGACATATTAATAATGACAATGGCAATGTCACTGATGATAAATGCAACTCCTACACTTTATGTGAGTTTCTTTTTCTTGGGAGTTGCTGTTCATTGCCCTCTATCTTGTCTCCATCTACGACTTTGTTTCTTACTTTTCCTTTTATCTTCTGACTGGATTATTTTATTAGAAATAAACACAAAGCAACAAGCTAAAATTGAATACAAGTATAACAGTAGTTGAATTTGGTGTGTGCTGTAAGCCTGTTGTTCACTGGTAATACTGGGCACGTGAATTAAAGTTTTCCTGAGGCATAATGGTTTAGAGACAGCAAGAACTCTCCCCAAAATCACTTAGTGCTTAGGTGGAATATAAATTGCTGCACAGCTGGAACTTCATATCAGCCTGTTCATAAGGATGGGCATCTGACTGTCTGATTGCTGTGTTGCAGAAGGACACTAGAGTGTGTGCAGCAGAAAAACTTGGAGTTAGAGGTGAATTCTACCCTCAGAAATTGTTGCTTGAACTCACAGATGAAATAATAGATCTTCATACAAAGTCTCCACGTATCACTTAATGGGAGAGTGTGAACAGAATGGTGCCCTTGTAGAGTTGCACATTGCCAGAATTGTATGGTGAGTAATTCAGGAGGGGGTGATGCCAAAAATCGAAGTGAATCTCTTATAAGGGAGCTTGGCTTGTTTTAAAAATCTATTGTAAGCTTATGGTAAGCTTGGCTGTGCGTCTGGAAGAAGCGGTGTTTGCTGCAGCTTGTTAGTTCACTATTTGTCAGAAGTTAGAAGCAGACCCTGAAACTCCACGAGTTTTAATGCTGCTTCAGGTAGACTTGCTGTGTTGCTGTAAGCATGGAGAAATGGAGGTGAAAATAGCTTTATTAGATGATTTGCCATAATTACTGAAGAGCACCATGTAAGCTTTCTTTTTAGCTGCAGAGAGGCTGCAATGCCAGGAATGCTTCGGTCCTTATCGGACTTGTGGTGCTGGCAAATCAAAGAGCTCAGAGGCAGTAACTTGTGATCTTTTCTCAGCTGTATGTGGATGAACCCTTCTTTCACATCTCTCAAGAGCTTTGTCTTTTGCAGCTATAGCTGCGGGCTCGACCTTGCTGCATGCTTTCTCTGCTAGGAAGTTGAAAGGAATGTAGGAAGTGTGCAACCTCAGGGGGCTCCCCTTAAATGCAATTGCATCTTGTTTCAGCTCTTCTCCCATGTCTGTTCTACTCCACCTGCTTGTAGCTTTTCAGAGGCCATTTTCTATTACACGCCCTTGAAGGTACATCCAGGCCAAACAAGACCAGTGTTCTCAGCTTTTCCTTAAAAGGGCTGTGTTCTCCAAGTCTGGTTGTCTTGGTGTCCCTCTGCTGAACACGCTTCTTTCTGTGTGCCTGTTTGGTAGTGGGCTACTAAGAAGTAGCTGAAACACACGGGGTGTGTAATCAGTCCTCAGTAGAGGGAGTTGATGGCTCCCTTGATGTGATGGGCTGTGCTCCTATTAAGTATGTGTGAAGTGCTGTTCTTTCTGCCAAGATGCACTGGTTGTCTTTGATTGTCTCCGGGGCTCTTTTGCAGAGTTGTTCCCAGCTGGTGTTGTGGCAAGGGTCTCTGTGTTGCCAAGGGCTGAGCTTCACATTGTCAACCAGTTTCTTACAGCTCCAGTTACTCCATTCTTCGAGCCTGGAATGTCAGTCTAGCAATTCAACGTAGGGGTTGATTCTTCTGAGCAGGTGTTCTTGGTGAGCTTCAATGTGCTCCAGCTCCTCCAGGCCACCAACTGATACATTAAACAAGGTATGTAACATTACAGACTTCTGTAGCATTGTGTAGGCTACAAGTCTCCATGTGGAGAGCTGGTTGGCCTGTCAAATACTGCCCTCTCTGCTTGATTTTTTATTTTTTTCTTTTTCCAATCACATTTTATTTGTAACACCAGAACTTGGATATAATCCATTGTGTGACAGTGTTGCTGAAGTCAAGGTAAATGCGTTACATTTCTTCCCTTTGTCCATCATTGTGGCAGCTTCTTCACAGAAGGTGGTCTAATTGCTAACCGTGATGTTCCCTTGGTCAGTTCTTGCTGACTGTTGCTAAATATCTTTTCATCCTTTGTGCCCCAAACTGCTCAGGGAGGATTTGCTCCACGATGTAAGTTAATTTAATGCATAACCTAAGAGAGCTGTAAAAGACTTGGTGTGGCAAAACCAGTGTGGTAAATGGCATGTCTAATGTTGTTTTTAATGAATTGCTCTGTAAAAATGATTACAGTTCAAACTGCATTATTTGGGTTGGATTTCAAGTGAGCGATTAGCAGCATTAGGAAAAGATACATATTCTCAGTGCTGCACTTCCAGTAAACTTGCAGGGATAATTTCTCATGTTTAGGAGTTGAAACGCTATTTTGTTTCAAGTTGTTTAAATACTTTATACACACTAGACAAATGGTTGTTCTGATTTAGTGAAATCCATGTGATGATTTATATGGCTCAAAGCTGAGAGTGAAGGTACGGGAGAGCTGCTTCAGGTTTTGCAGCCTTACTTCTATTCAGAGTAAGAATATTAGTTTACGTAGGAATGCTGGTGATTTAATAGGCTGTGCTGATCTTTGAGGAAAGAGGGGAGAAAACTTCAAAGTTTTGACTAAGAATCCAGGAACCTGGGTGCTATAGTAAATTTATTGAACTTAATATGCAGTTGAGGGTGGCATTTTCACTTACTGAATACTTAAAAGGTACTAAGAGCATCATTCTATTAAATATGACAGATCAAAGGTGCCAGCTTTGCAAAGCTGTCTGAGAATATCGGAGAAGAGCATGTACAGGACAGGTTTCCTATTTTTATACACAATAGGAATATAGATGAAATAGTAGCATTTATGCTGCTTCACCATTTGACTTTAAGACAATGTCTGATGCTCTAATACCTATGGGTAACAAACAAATGGCAGTGACAGCAGTTACGTGGGGTTCACTGAAAGTGTCCCCAGGCAGTTAGTTTTGAGTTAGTTAGAAGAGGTTGGTGATAATGCTATAGAGATGTTGCTTTGGTGTTGAATTATATGTAACTGAGATATACTTTCAAATGCTTTCTCAACATCTTCCATGTTATCTTCCCAGTGACATGGAAGGAATCAGGTTTTGCAGGTAATGTATTGTCATCTCTTCTATTTCACTTAAAGTATGAAAGCCAGAGCTGAAGAGCCAGAAAGCAGGTTTGGTGATGATGATGTTCAAGTGTGGGTGAGAATGAATGGGCTGCGATGGTGCAAACCCCCCTAACACTGGTGAGTCACTACTGTTGAATCACCTCTTGATAGTTTTTTTTCTTCTAAAAGACAAAACTAAGAGACTTCATGCAAAAATCTGTCACTTCAGCAGGGTAAGCGTTGTAACTGTAACCACTTTGTGCTGTCTTAATTTCATTTTCCTTGAGAAAGAAGGCTTAAAGTTATTGCAGTAAGTGTTAAGACTTGTTTTTTTCAGTTGTATTATGCAGAAATCCATGTATTTTAATCTGCACTGTGGAATTTTACTCACACTTGATAAATGCCAACAGAAACTTCAGGTTAGTGTGGGAAAATGTGGGTTAATAACATTAATTGGAGCATCCTTTTTCTCTCCTCATTATTTCTTTACTGGTTGTTCTGTGCTTTCAGGCCAATTGCCTTTCTCCTGTGATGGGACTTGGTAAGTACTTATGATCTTGGTAACTGTTCCATGGCTTGATTTCCCATATAAATTATGTTTAAAGAATGACTAAAAAATTACTGTGTTTTTCCTTAGCATGCTGGTGTGCTTCTTGGTCAAGTCCTCAATTAAACAGTTGGACTGAGGACTGTTGGCCTGAGTAGCATGTTATTTTTCTGTTGAAAGTGAAGGCTGACCCAGTATTTTTGGCTGATACTGTTGGTCTGTGCTATCATGATGTAACTAATTCCTAATCCTGCCTAGAGTGCAGTAACTCGGTTTGTCAGTCTGCTAACTGGTTTGAATTGATTTTGATCTGTTTATTCAACTTTGTTTTCCTTGAGTGTCTGCACTGATGCCAGTTGTAACTGTGGCTTGGATGTATTTTAGGGAAGTAAGTTGATGCTTGTGGCCTTGAAGATGTTGACCTGGGATGCTCCAGAACCACATACTGTGACGTTCTGGAGCAGTGAGACAAGCAGTAATGTGCCGTTAATGTTGACAGGAACTTATTATATATTCATTTTCAATAAGAAAAGAGAAAACAACTTCATGGGTGTACTAGAATAATGACTTAGTGGTAACTGAGTCATTGGTATTTCAGTACAGGAAGGATGATTAGGTCAGGTTCCAAAGAAGATCAAGCTGCAAGTGTCTGAAAGCTGATCAAGAATAAACAGTAGCATCACTCTAGTAATAATGTATCCTCATAGAGCAACTTCCTCTGCTTTAAGCAGTTGTTTCACTGAGAACTCAAGAAGCAAGCTTAACCCCAAGGTGTGTTTCCCTTACAGCACTCCCTTGTTATGCATCAAATAGAGCAGTGGTCTTGTGCCTCCATTCTACGGAAGGAAATGCCATGTGTTGGTTATGGCAAGAATGAGATGAGATCCACGTGCCTGAGTTGATAAGCTGATCCCTTTGTGTTGCTCATCTGGGTAAGAAGCTGCTCCATGAGACCTGGTGGCATTAGTGAGGTTAATCTGAAAGGAAAGAGTGGTTCGTTTTGTATGCTACTGGATGAGACTTTGGGAAAGCTAGACAGTAATACCATCCATGTTGTAGTGGCTCCTTGGGTTCATGGTGACGTACTGCTCGGAACTCAGTGCTTAACTTCACGTTCCTGAGCTTCTGGAGTTTCTGAAGAGGGGAGAAAAATGTGGAGCTGACACCTCTGTGCCTCTTTGCTTATTGTGTTGGGATAAGAACTTCTGTCATGCAGTGTAGGATGTAATCATTTTCAGCTGAAGCTCTTGTTAATTGTTTCTATTCAGTAACAGTACATGCCTACTGCACTTGGGGTTCTGGGTTAAACCTTAGTGATGTAAGTCTTCTGCTGAATTGAAAAGCTGTCTGTAAGTGCTGGGGTCCTTGGAAATGCTAACTTAAAGTTTTCATGAGCAGAGGGGGGAAAACAGCGTTGCCTTAAGTAGTTCCACTGAATAATTTAATGAGACCTTGTCACTTGATATAACTGCAGACAGCTGTGTTAATCCCTAGATGAGCCATTTCATTTTTTCCATGGCAAGCTCTTTAATTCTGACATGAAATATCAATTTTCATATTTTTGACCCGTTTACTCAGAGAAATGTTTTCCTTTGCTTCCAGAAGTAAACTGGAGCTGTTTTCCTGTGTGTCTTCAGACTTCCGTGTGCCAGTCTCCAGGGAAGAGCAGATTGCTTTGGTGTGAACTGTTAAAGGATTTGCTGAGGTTTTACTGTGGAAGGTAAGTGTGGAAGATCCAGACTGAGTAAAACTTAGCTTTTGGATTACACAGTGGTGGTATAAGGTATATTTCATGCGTTGTGTGTTATGTGTAGAGGTACAGATGGTGAAAGGTGTACTGTGAGCAAATAGCTCAGTAAATCATGGGGCTATACCTTAATCACTTCAGTTTTAACGATTTATAGATAAAATGTAAAGGCAATGCAATGTTTGTAGAAAAGGAATGGTGACTGTTCTTGATCTGCTTGGTACTTCATACTGGGAAATGAGAGAAAACACTACAGTAAGTATTATACATGTCTGCAAACTAATTTAACTTCCGTATGAGTCTCCAGCTTGTGATGCAGATGTTTAATGAAGTGAGCTTGTTCCCCACTGATTTTGTATTACCATTTTGAGTCATTCCCCTAACTTGCAGTTGTTTGTAGAATGTCTTTAAAGTGAAAAATAACAGCTGTCTTGTCTCAAGTTTTTCCTCTGTGTTATATGAGGGGGGAAGAAAAAATCATTTTAGTGCATATTAATAAGACAAAAATAGTGTGGTGGAGGAGAAGCTTGAGGTTCCACATTGGGAATAATAATGTGAGAACATGGTGCTTTTAAAAACTTTCAGTATTGAAAACAAACAAAAGGATTTAGAAATGTACGGTTGAATATTTGTGGAGTAATGATTCCATTTGTTCTACAGAAGCCTTCCAGTAGACAGTAAAAACCTATTTGTACTGCAGTGCTCGGGACTCATCATTTAGCAGTGGAAGTACATTTAATAATATTTCAATCCATTTGTAGTGCTTCAGTAGTTATAACTAACCACTATCGCTATATTAATATTAGTAATACAGCAGTGGTTCTTTATATCCATGTTGGTTGAGCTGATGCTAAGAGGGGAAAACAGTAATTCACCAGCCGTAGATAGAAGGAATAAAAACTGTAAACTCAGTATAGCTGTGGAGAGATTACTTACAGTCGTCTGTTATAATTGTGGCAGCGTTTGGCCTAAATGAGCTTTCCACTGATCTCCACCCCATCCTTCTTGAGGAAGGAGGTCATAGTGGAGCATGGTACTGGTATCTTCTTTCATGTAGGTAGATTAGGAGCTGCATGTGCTGCTGTACTTATTAATGTGAGACAATATAGAGAGGGGATGTGATGTCCTAAAGGGTGGAGTATGTTAGGGCACATAGATAGCCAGAGCTATTACCTTCAGTAGAAACAAAGGATGGTAGGATTGGACCTTCCATTGTGGGTGTGACCATCAGTGTCCAGAAAACTCTGGTCTGTGTGATTTGTGGGCCATCTTGGGTATGTAGATGCCCTGGTTCTGCCATTAGGAGCTTTATTGCTTTAAAAGGCCAAGAGCTGCACCATAAAAATAAACAAAACAAACAAAACCCAACGAATGACTGAGAATTACAACTTGTTTGAACTTACAGCTTCCTTGTTTGTTTTGGTTTTTAGATGTTCTCCCCAAAGGCTTTTTGTTAAGGAAAGATGGCATTCCTTGTACTAATACTTCATTATTAATTTCTGACATAATGGTTCAACGTTCAGTATTTGCTGTGTTTTTTCCTGTCAACTCTGTTTCGCAGAAAGCTATCTTGAATTAAACAAGCAGCAGCCAAATATACACCTTGCTGCTGACAGCTGTAATAAGCAACCTTGTGCCCTTGCTTCTGGAAGAAATGTTCTGTATTCTACCATTCCGTTTCAGTAAGATTGTCCTACAATGTTCTTCTTACTTACTAGATATACTCCTTCGTCCTTTGCAGCTTCAGTGTATGGAAGAGAATGCAGTCTGTTTTGACTGCTGTGTTGAAAACATTTAAAAATCTGTAATAATATCAAAGCTAAAATGTTTAAGGGTAAAAATAAGAACTAGGACTGGACAGAATATCATACTGAGGAAACAGTGGCTCTCAAATAGGAGATGGAGAGTGTGTCCAAATTCTGTGGTACATTACTGTTTGCTTACAGAGCACTTTTTATCCTGTGACAATTCCTGTTACCTGCCTTATCTGCCTGGTGTTGAGTATAGTACTACCGTCAAGTGAAATTGTTTGGAAAGCAAATGTCCTTATTTATATGCTTTGCTTGTTTCTTCGTTCTCTGAAGTATGGTAATGAAATGTTTTTTGCATTTGTCTTCATACAGAGGACTAAATATATAACACTAGTGATAAGAGATGAACTCGTTAGTTCAGAAGTGAAGTAGTCTAGCAGTTAAGTATTTGCCACAGTACTAATCCAACGTTTTTACGTAATTAAAAGTTCATACGTAGCTGTAGAGAGGGTTAAAGAGGAGCACAAGGATATGCCCCAGATGTGACACAATCTTCCAGAACTTCTTGTAATGACCTTAAATGTGCCTGAGACACTTGTGTGTGTGTTACTTGATGTCAGGAAGAAGAACTGCAGTGCAGAAGAGATCAGGCAGTCATTTATGGTGTTGTATCTTGTTTCTTCCAGATTTAGCAGGTATCCTACTGGAAAGGCACAAATAAAGGCACTGTTGTCTGGCTTACTGCCCTGGAGTGGTACTGGGTCCAAAAAGCCTGTGAGCGTGTGCCTAACTCTGCCATGAATGCTGCTGAAACTTTGACCAGGAGCAGACATTTTCTCTTTCAATGTTAGTAGCAGCACATGTGGTGGTTTGGATTGGACTTAGCCATCTTTAGTGTCCATTTGCTGAGAAAAATGTCTTTATATTTTGTAGCTGTACAGCATGCAAATAATCTTAAATTTTAATGCTTCCTTAGCTGTGAAAACTCAACAGGAAATAGTTATTAAGGTAAAAGCAGGGTATGTATTTAGGTATTTGCCTTGCCCAGTGATGATTAATTAGTGGAGATAACTTCGTGTTTGCTGCATTTGTTGCACTGTAATATTTCTTTAGCCTTTTCATAAAAAGTATACCTAATTGTGGTGAATACATTAAAAATACAAACCTGACGGTTATTTTAGTTTTATCTATAATCGAAGACTTTAATGAATACTCATGCTCTTTTTTTTTTTTTTTTTAGCTCTTTTGTGAGCCAAACCTATATTACATTTTCAGTGTGCTATGATGTTTATAACACTGATCCTTTATTTCACCTAATAGTCATGAACACAAAACATGTCCTAACATTAAGTATGGAAACGGCCCGTAACTTGCTTCCAAGTACTTGGCTGAAATGGACTGGAATAATTTTAGGGGGTTTGGTAGATCAGTCTAAGTACTATGGAGGTGATTCATGTGATTCTGGTGTTTAAAGCACCTCCTGCCTTTAGCCCGTCCCCATTTAGGATGAATGTTTTTCTGTGTGCACTAGTTGTCATCAGCTACGGTGAGCTCACAGGTCCATTACATCCCTTAATTGATGGAGAGGCGTTTCTACTCTGTGTTGTGTGAGGTCTCTTTAGAGCTGTCCCCTCTGGGTGTCTGTGATAACGAATGCCACGGGCAGTCCACAGATTGCAGTAACAGGGTCAGTTGTGGTGTCCCTCATGTGGAAGCCTGGAGCTGCTCTGCGATGAGCAGTGCACGGTGTGAGTTTGCCGGCAGGGGAATCTTAACTGATGAGATGAAGTGTGGTCTGAATGTCACGAAAGCACTGCAGTTCTCTGAGGAGGAGAATAAGTGGAAAGCCTTGCAATGTTGCATTTGAGAAGAGATTGAAGAGCTGCTTGTCTCTTTTGTGAGTGTTCTGGAAGGGTACAAAGATGCAGGAGCACGTGTCAGCTCCAGTGCAGAATGTTGCTTCATGACAGATGGAAATGACGTGCTCAGACTTCATAGGTGCCTCTTGGGGCTTTGGTAATCTTAACTCTGCAAGAGGAGGATGGTCGAGGGTTCAAACTCACCTTTGGTAGCTGCTAAGGTATTATACGCTTCAAGATGTTATCTTTTAATATCTTCAACACGATCCATGTCAGGCCAAAGCGTTGCATTGTACCTGAACATCCGCTATATACTAGTGTCACAGACAATAACATAGGGTTGCCCATAAGGAGTTTTAATCAATGAGAATGATTTTAAGAATAGTGCAGTATGATAGCTTTTCATGTACTGATGAGGGGGTGACTAGGCTTTAGGGATACCTAATTAACCTTTTTCCATGATAAAACTGTCCTGTACAATTAAATGCAACCTGAGGAATTGTGTTGGGAAAGTAAGTTGTCTATTTAGATCATGATTTGGCTCCTACCGAGCCGCATTCAACAAAGCACTGTAGTGCTGGAATAAATACAGCTTTGCTGACCTCTGAGCTTGTTTCAGGAACAGAAAACAGGCGAGAGAAGGCAAAATGTAGACTAGACAGAAACACTAAAATGAAAATAGAGTCAAGAAGCAGCTTAGGGATGGATTAGATTTACATATTTCTGAACTGCATTTAGCATGCAGCAACGTGCGTATTAATGGCCACATATTCAAGTGAAATGCCATTGTTTTTACAGCAACTTCAGTTTTCTTAACCGCACCAATAGTCCTGAACTCTTTTTGTTATGCTTGTTTGTGTTCTACTGGTTCTTGTCTTTCAGGTGAGTGTCTTGCTTTTATTAGTGAATGTGCTTTTCACACAGTGTTTGGGAGGGTGACCCGAGAGTGGGGAAGCACCTGCACCTTTTTAATCCTGTCTGTTGATAGAAAACGCTCCTCATCTGAATTACATACAATCTTTCTGTATCTCTCTATATCATAATGCATTAGAATACGCATGAATTACAGAGTATAGAAGCCTTTGTCACGGTACCGGAGTCATCTAAGCATCACTGATAAATACAGCAGTAAACAGCCGTGGGGATTGTGTGCAGCCAAGTGTTACAGTTCACTCCTCTTGCTGCTCAGATACTGAGAGCTCTACTAGTGAAATGTTCTGTGCTCCTCTCCTTGGTTGGATAATAAAAGAATGCTTTTTTGTTTTGTTTTTAAAATCAGAAGCTGTTCTCACAGCTGAGGGTGAGCATTTTGACCTTAAGCACTTGTCAGACCTGCAGAGAAACAAGAACAGCTTTGTTTGTGGGTGAAACCAAGCCCAAGTGTGGAAGTAATGAATTTTTCTTTAAAAGAAAATTCAAGTAGCTTTTATTATGTTTAGGTGAAGGGCTCTGTTTACCAACTTTAGAATTAAATGTGTTGGGTAGTGAGGTATTTCTTTATTTAATGGCAAACTTAAGAAGTCCTTTGTGCTGTTTGACTCGAGCACTACTGCTGCTTTTATTGGTATCTTCTCTGCCCTTACACATGCATCAAATTCATTCTATGTGAACTGAGTCAGAAGCGCTGGCCTTGGAAGAATCACTTAATGGCTTGCTTCCAGCTTCTTTCCTCTGTGCCTTTTCCATTCTGGGTATGAGCGTCATGCACAGAGGTAAGGCACCTGGTGTAGGTGTGGAACCTTGTGTGCTGTTGCTGTCCCTTGTAGGTGGCTGTGAGCTTTGTGCTCAGTGCAAGCCTTCAGGAGGAAGTCTGGTCTGGCTTGGCCTGTGCTCTTCTGGACAGGTCTGCTGCTGTGACTCTCGTATGATGATGTCTTGCAAAGAAATAAGACACCTGGTGTGATAATGGGCCTTGAAGAGAAGATATGGAGGGCATGGAAAGGCACACACAGTGAAAAGAGGTGGAGAGTGGCTTGCTGCTGGAGACCTCACAGGTGTTTGTATGTTATCAATAGCTGAGCAAAACACAATAGCCCCCTGACCCTGAGCTGGCTAGAACTAACTAGTTTTTAGGAGCAACTGAACCAATTATTATTTTCTAGCACCTGTAAAGGATATTTGTTTGTAGTATGTGTGTATACAGCATGGGGCTATAGATGCTTGCATGAAGAACAAGCTATAAAAATGTGAGCCAGTACTAACAAGGAAAAATCCACAGTGAATGGATGCTGGAGACTTGAAGAAACAGTCACAGTGAGTGTGATGTTCCTTCTTGCATAAAGCTATGTCTGCTGAGCTGCCCTACATCACCAACAGCAGGATGAACCCCCCGGACTTTGGGGCCCAGAGGAGTAGCACAGGTAGGGCGTAATACCAGAAGGAGGTGCAGACTGTTGGTGTAATGTGTTGTTATTCTTCAGTAATAATTAGATCTCAACCAAAAAGATAAAGACTTGTAGGATTTCAGGTGGATTTAAGAATGCTATGTTTTAGACTGCAATTATTTAGGTGAAAATGAACATTCTTTCTCTTTGCCCATGAAATAAGATAAAAGCTTAATGATGGGTTAGGGTTAGGTGATGGCTGCTGGCTGTCTTTTTCAGGGGATAAATTCGTCTGGACTTGAAAGCTTTTAGGAGTCTATCTGCATTTATGCTCAGAAGGGATGCCAGGATGCAGTTCTATAATCTTAACAACTAAAAATCAGATGAATAAGCAATCAGCAATCACGAGTACTGTGCCAGAGCCACATATCGAGTACAAGAGTAAAGGTTGATTACTCACTGCTTTGCACAGAGGTATTTGGCAGGAAATCTCCATCACAATATGTTGCTTCCTATTTCATTTAATAAAACAAACTAGTGCTTCAGCATTTTTCATACATTCCACTTCTGGTGATGGCCAGATAGGTTTCTCTCCAAAACACGTGTTATTCTGCAGCTGAGGAATATAGAACCTTCTTTCAGTTATTGCAAAATCAGCAGTGCTTTGCCATCTATGTTTTTTTCTAGCATGTGTGTTAGAGTGATCCCTCTTATGAATCTGGCAGTGTGTCAGCAGCACAAATGAGGATAGCAGGGATGGATGTGAATCATAAACTGATAGCTAGGGCCTCCTTGATTTAAAGGAAACACTTCATAACTGCTAGGCTAGGATCCTGGCATCAAGTTCTTTGGTACTTTAGCTTCATTTGAAGTAATTTACTTTTATTATGGTGAAAGGAAAAATGTTAATATTTATGTGGCGGTTGTCAGCTCAGTTTTGTTAGATACTGGGGATATTTCTGTGTAGTAATATGGAAGCTGTAGTTTCAAATCGTTTTGCGGTAATACAGACTGAGATGAATGGCTGTGCACACAGAGCCATACTCAGGCACTTTGGTTTTGTGGCTGTGACTTTGTCTGGACTCTAAATGCCCCCAGATGTTAAGTCTGTGTGGAGTTGTGCAGCTGTGGTCCACTTCTATGTGAAGTGCACTATTGCATTGGTAATAAAAACTACTTGAAGGTCTGTTAGCTTGTGGTTCTGATGTACATGCATTGGAAGTTACTGAATGTGCTATTGGTGTACTGTGATTGAGATCCTTAGTGGGTACTGGCACACTCCTACAGAGGGCTTTCAAGTCTGATCGTAAATTAGCTAGTGGGTTACTGTTTTTTTTTCTGCTGTGAGCTTGGCCATTTCGTACTCATCTGTAATTATTATAGACCCTGAGTTGTTGGCCGAACAGTCTGATTGGGATGGGGTTGTTTGTGGAGCTGAGTAGCAGGTGATGTGTCGTGAGTCTGTCTTTGGCCATATATCTGTCAAAGTGCGGGGTTCATTAGTGTTGGCTTAATGGCCAAGTACTGTAGATAACTTTACACCTCTTTACTACCTGAGTGCATATTTATGAACTCCCAAATGCATGTAAACATTAAAATAAATTCATCTGAACTTGGCAAAGAAGAAAAAGTGTTGAGAAGATCAGGCTTTGACAAGTTGAGTGGGAGTTTTAGTGTTTAAAAAGTAAACAAACCCAAGCCCTGTGCCTCTGCATCGTATTTGCTAACTGTTTTTTAATCCTGGAAATACATCAGAGTTCTTTGTAGAGAAAAAAATGCTCACTATACATAGCAATATATCTCACATACAATTTGATTGTGTTGATGTGTGTAATGAGCTGAATTAAAATCTGTGGAGTGGGGAAACGTACATAAAAGCTGTCATATTTATTACATGCCATGTTTATGTTCTCCAGTATTTAATCTGCAATTCATAATTCATTTGACAAGTTGAAGTGAAGGTTTTGATGAGGTAGAGTATAAGTTTTAAGGAATGAGCAGGTTATTCTTGCACAACTACTCCTCTTGCTGACAGTTAGGAAACCATAGCTTGGTCTGAAGCTTAACCTCTCAAAAAGTGATTTAAAGTACTTTTGACAGCTGGTTGTATCATTTCAGGTGTTAACGTAATAAGAATCATATCTGTGAGCCAAAAGGTGAGAAGAGAGTTATAGAATAGCGTGTGGTATATCCCTAAGAAGTGCACTGCTTTGTAACATGAAACATAACCTATTGTATTTATATGCTGCCTATAGAGCAAGCGTTTGAAAAGTGTGCCTTGTCACGATAGTTGGAACATGCGACTTTGGATCCACTTCAGAAAGATAAGTTGATGTTACCAGTCTAGAAGGGTTTGCATGTTATGTCTTTGTGACAAAGCAGTCTGTATTACATCTGAAGTGATGTGTCATCAATACTATCCTTTGCTTTTGCACCTGCTGTTTGGCAGAATGAAGCACACAAGAGTTGCGTTGTGTTGCCTCCTTCTCAGGACTCCCTTGAGGCAGCTATGCTTGTACACCAATGTCCTTAGCTGCTTTTAGGAATCCAGATCAGTAGGAATGTAAAGCTTTGTGGTAGTGAGTGCTTTTACAAAAGGGAGTAGTTTGAGGGGAGAAATTGTGTCCGTGAACACTGCTTCCGTCAGAAATAGTGTCAAGGGTGCACTTACAGTTTCCCTGTTCTGACAGCTCAAAGCCAGTTGCTGTGTTCAGCTCCAGTTGAATTGCTCTGTAGCTGCTAGAATTGGTTGATAAACAAAAACAACCTGGTCCAATCCAAAAAGATAAATAACTGTGAAAGTAAGGTGGTAGCAACTCTGAAGTTTGTGTCTCATTGAGACGTTGAGTTTTGCTTAATGAATGTAATGTTTTTCCTTGAAATTAGTGGTACATAAAACCTCTAAGTACCCCCATCCCTGGGGGCATTCAAGGCTGTGTTGGAGTTAAGTGGTCTTTATGGTCCTTTCCAATGCAAACTGTTCTGTGTTGTTTAGTTGGCTCTATCACTGGTCATCGGAGGGTGTAACTAGAGTACCATCGCACATTACAATTGTGCATTGCTAACAGGATGCTTTTGCACCACTCAGATAAGTAGTGCCACTGCTTCTGTGTCAGCAATGCGGCAGTGGCTGTCTTTGTGAAGATGCTTTTATGTTGCTTTTTCTGCAGGGGGATTGGATGGGAAGTTTGTAATCTGGGAAACGTAAGATTTGTAGGACGTCTTGCTTTGTAGCAGTAGTAGAGCACAAACAAGATTATTTTGTTATTTGCTGTTTCCTCTTGCCTTTGTGATGTCTTGTCATCTCTGGCTGACCAGGTTGGGCTCAACAAGGAACAACAGGAAAGACTGGGAACTTACCTGTTAGTGTGGTCCCAATGGGAGTAAGGGGAGTGAGCTGCAAAATCCAGGTACCTGATTATTTTTAAAGCTTTCCTAATAATTTTTTCCTTAAAAAAAGCCATCTATGTTATGCCATAACAGATCCAGTAGCAGGGTAAGTGGTATTATTAGCTTTGCTAGCATTCTGTTCCTGAAGGCAAGCGTTGAGCTAGGTTTTGTCATTTCAGACAACTTGCTAATTTTGGTTTGGCTTGCATTGACTTGTTAGGAAATATGCTGCCCTGGTGCCTGCAGCAAAACACGGATGAATGCATCTACAGAGAATTTCTGCTGAATTTTTCAGGTTTCCCTAAGAATGACCTCGAGGATATATATATATATAACCTTTTCCTACGTTTATTTGTCTGTTAACTTGAAATTACTCGAGACAGTTATTTCTAAAAATTAGGGGAGGAGTCATGAGGTGTTACCTACTGAAATGTAAGACCCAAGTGTCAGAATGTTTGTTGGCAAACTGGAATATTTCATCACTGGATCTTTTTCTGTTTAATCTACTGCTGCTAAGAAACATGACAAAATGTTTTGAGCCCAATAATCTGGACAGGATTTGATCCTCTAATGAAAACTGTAGTACAGTGTGTCCATTAGATCAAGCTCTGGTCTTGGTGTAGAACAGTCAGACTCACGTGTGTGCTGTGGTATTTGCACTGATTGTAGCTGGTAAGGCACAGAATTAGATGGGTATTTAAAGTAGTTTTTAATATCTAAAATCTGTTTCATCTGGTCCTCTATTTGTAGCAACAAAACAACTTGATTAAAGTGCAAAGATAAATAACTATTGGTTAATTTTCTATACACAAAGATATTCAAATATATAGTGAGTCACATATACTCAGTATCATGAGAAAGAGGTATGAATTGTGATGGCACTCAGGAAGCACAAGCTTTAGTTAAAGTGGATTGCACTTGATTTTTGAGTAAACGTGATTCAGCGAACTGCAGAAATAGCTGACCATCAGGCTGTCAGTTGCCTCCGATTAACAAGTGTTACTGTTCAGGTAAGAATCTGCTTTATCCCAAAAGCTGTGCTAACAAAAGCAGATGCTTAGGTACAAATCCTGTCATGAGGGAATGCTGTAGATGAAATTACTCATCATCATGTTTGATGTCCTGGCTCAAGGCTGTTTTATTCTGCTGGTCGTGTCTAGTGGCCAACTGAAGTTAAAGCACATAGGTGTAAAGTCTTACGTAGATCTAGGGTTTTCCTGATAATTTGATAAACTTTTTTGAGTACTTTTTATATTATCTCTGGGAGGACTTAAGAAGGGGGAGGGAAACAAAGATCAGGCGTACGTATATACTGAAGTGTATATATGATGTTTAAAGGTGCCTTCTTAATGTAAGTGTTGATCACAGGTTTATTTGTTCTGTGTTCTTGTACTGGAGTATTGTAGGAAGGTACTGAAGGAGGGTGCATTTATTCTGGGAGAGCACTTCTGTAGTATCCAACAGGCCTGAAAATAGATTAAAAACAGTGAGAAACTAGGTAGGAAAATATTTGTCACTAGTGACCCTTGTATCGTATCTATCCACCAGTATTGTTCCTTCTCTTTTTCAGTGGGCTTGTGGTATTGAAGGAGGAAGGAGTTGGTGGTGCTGTAATGCTGCTTGTCTATCAGATAAATAAGCTTTGTCAATGAGTCTTAAATGAGCCCCCTTTAGAAGTTGCATAGGAAATGGCTGTTGGTTTTGGTTCAGTTCCTATTTTATCTGGGGCCATAGTGAGCTAGTTCTCTTAGAGATGCATCTGTAGGAGTTTGTGTGATGTGAAGGAAGATGTTTTAGGAAAAGCTGTATACTTAGAGATCTCAGGACCAGAAGACCAATAAAAGTGGGTTTTAAGGAGCAGTACTCTAGTTTGAAGGAAAATGTGAACTTAGGGCAAATACAAACAAACAAAATCCAACCTTGAAACTCCATTAAAACCATTAATTAAGGAATGGTGCTGTCATAAGAACTGCTTATTTGTTTTGATTCCAGACTGCACTAAGTGAAGTGGGAAGTCCGTAAGGGTGCTCTAGTTTGTCCCAGCAGGTGCCTGAACACCACGTGGATGGCTTGTTATTTGTTCTCTCTCCCCCAGCGGGATGGGGGGATAGAGTCAGGGAAAAAGCACCAACACAAAAAACCTTTCAAGTCAAGATAAAAACTACTTATTAAGCCAGAAAAGGAAAAAAGGTTTAATAATAATATGTGTGTTTATATTTTTACAAAGTACAATTTATACTTTTACAATGTAGTTGAGTACCACCTGACAACTGATGCATAGCTAGTCCCTGAGCAGTTGTTGGCTCCCTTGGCCAGCTCCCCTCAGTTATGTGGCTGATTCACGTGATGTCAGCCGGTATGGATTATCTTTTTGTCTGGTTCAGATCTGCTGTCGTTGTTCTTTTTTCCTCCCATTAACTTTTGCCCTCTCAGCCCCACTTGTTGGCAGGGCAGTATGAGAAGCTCAGGTCTTGAAGAGTCTTTGAGTTCTTACTGAGTGGTGCTCAGCAACAATGAGAAGATTGCTGTGTTACCACTGTTGTTTTTTTTCCTAAAGCCAAATCATAGCGTCATACCAGACACAACAAAGAAAATGAACTTTCTACCAGCTTAAACAAGGACAAGGAGGAAAAAGGCCAAACCAAAGTATGGTTATGAAGTGAAAGATTTGAATAACACATCTTTGGTGGGGTGGGAAGAGGATGGAAAAGGACTTAAACAGGAAAAACCAAAAATGCAGTTGAATGCTAAAGAAAATTCTCAAGATGAAGAAAGATGTTCTTTAAGGTTCTTAAACATGGAGTGTGAAGGGGTTGATAACCCCCTGCCTTCCCCAGGAGTAATAAAATACTTCAGCATTTCATGTGGTGTTCCAACACCAACCACATGTGGCTTGCTGTGGATTCCTACAGGATGCTTGTGAGAAGCATCATCCCAGACTGCTTAGAGCCCCTAGGCTGTTGTTACCCCCCGCCTATGAGTAACTTCTGCTACTGAAGAAGACAACTCAGACTTCCTGCATCTGTTTGCTTTTGTGCAGACATCCATCCTTACTCTTCTGCCAGACACCATTACTTCTGTTTGTCAGTAAACAATATAAGTGTCAGTGGCTTGTTGTATTAGCTCATCACTCGGTGCAGAGTTGGCAGTGTAATGAAGGGGGGATGGGAGGGGGAACTGTTGCAATTATCTGTTGAACTATGGCAAATTTGTCACGGTATTCAGCCAATCTTTACTATGGGATACTGAGACATAGCTTTAATTTTAATGCAGTAATGTAGTATATCACCTGAAAGGGAGGAATACATTTGAAGGGGTATGCTAGAACGTAGCATTTGGCGTTGTAGTGGTATGCAAGGAGCAGGATGTCAAATCCAGATCTTCTAAAACACCTCATGGCTTTACTGGTCTGTGCAGTTTTAGTCTAAGTTTTGTGCTTGCTGGCACTTCCCGACTTCTCCTGTGTAATTCCAGCACTGAATGTATTGCCAGATTTACTCTGGAATTGCTAAAGGAGCTAAGCTAGTTACAAACAGCTGCTGCTTTTGTTCATTGTAACAACTTAATCTGGATGAAATAGCTCTCCAATCTGAATTTTAGGTGGAAAAATGTGGGAAGAGATACAGCAGTAAAAACTCAGTCCAATGTAGTGCCCTGGATTATTGAAATTACTTTTGGGAATAATTCCAGTTGATCAACAGCATTAAAAAAAATAACTGCTTTGAAGCTTCTGGGCTTATTTGTCTGTGTGTTGGAATTAAATGCTGTAAGTGCAGTAGGAATGGACTGGAAATGTGTTTCTTTAGATACAATGAATAATTATTTTTCTCTTCGTTATGGGTGTGTACTCAGTGCAAAACAAATGTAAATAACAGCAACAGCCTTTGTGATGTTTTACGGTGTTGTTTTTCCCATACTCTGGCTTTTGTTGTTATGAAGAGCCCATTCACTGCATTGCAGGTATGTCTGTCTTGGGGTTGCAGAAAGGAAAAGTCTGAAGTAATGGGTACATTTCATGATATTTCTTATATGGTCTGCTGATTGAGTGACACAGAGCGCTATTTAAAATGTGTAAGTACTGGAAATTTAGGTGCACACACCTATGACTAAGATGCTTTGAATTAGATGTTTACTAAGCTTATTATAAATTGTATTTATTAACATGAGCCTGCAGTTTGTGGGTTGAAGGCTGTGTTCTCTTCAGTGTGGTGAATGGGAGAAAGAACATGCATGAATCTAGTGCTGAAGAAGGAAGGTGATAAACCTACACATGGCTTGTTTAGTGGAATTAGGTCTCAGCTGACGTGTCAGAAATGATGGGCTTTCTGACCTTGCTTCTATATCTTCTGTGTAAGTTCTTCTGTCTGATTGTCCTTCAGCAGTAGCTTCAGGGTAGCTCCTCTCTTGATTTCTGGGCCTACCTCATGCTCGGGAGAACATGTTTGATATTAATGGAGATGTGAAGCAGCATCACTGGGGCCTTGGAGCTACCATGCTGTGCACAACTGGATGCTCTTTGAGGCAGGATGCTAGGCGTAATGTGGAAGAGAAAACTGCCATGTTGAAGTGATCTGTTTCAGAGTAATTACCTCAATAAAATGATATAACTTGTTATTGCACCCTTCACTTGACACTGGCATGTTTCTCTGGCAGTTTCCTTTGTTTGATGTCCTTAGCATCTCCCCTGGAGCTTTTGCATTGTAGCTGTAGGTGGCATATGATCCAGGTAACAAAGAATCCCATTGTAAGGGATGGGTACCATTGCACTTAATGAAGCATAAACCTCGAGAAGAATGCATTTGGGATATACTGGGTTTTAAACTATACTGGATCAAGCCTGAAGATTACCCTCTAGTACTAAGTGAAAGCTCTCTGCCTTTTATAGCGCGGCACTGTGTGTTATCGTGGTGACTGTCACCTGCCTGGGGCAGGGAGAGGTGCTGGGTGGGCTTCTGAGAGCATTAGCATCAGGGAAGGGCAAACCTTTGCATCTCTCAGTTCACATTTATCACCAAAAGGTCAACTAAATAAATAAGTTCCTGGCTTGATTTAATGCTTTATAATAGCTCTCTTCCCCTCTGTTACATAAATCCTCAGCAAAAAGGCTGCAACACATCCACGGTGCTGTTTCCTGTAGCATCTTCAGCTGTGAGTGGAGAAGGTATTTCAGTTACCTAAAATGCCCAAAATTAACAAGTTGTTGTTCTTGTCCATATCTTACGTGTACTGATTGCTCTGTCCTCTTTTTTGTTACAGAAGGCTCATTAGACATCGTTTTGCTGCCTGTGAACTTGTTGCATTGCTCCTTTTCCTTTGAACAGAAGTGTTATTCTGTTTTTTTTAGTTGTGTCTATACATGGGAGTAGGATTAGAGTGTAGTTGAATATTGTATTTTAGTATTAACAGGCAGATTATTCTGCTTGTGTACCTAATACAAAAGTCCTTAAAGAAAAACTGTGTGTTGATATTAACTTTAGCAAAGGAGTATCGGTATAGGAGTATGTTTTGATGCTGTACCTTCGATTTTTATTACCTTGTGTTTACCTGTAACTTCTGCATTTCTAAACAAGTACTTCCATAAAAATAAGTGTTTTTTTGTTTTTGTTTTTTAAGTCCTTAGAGAAAACATACAAGAAATTCTTGTTGAAAAAGAGACAAGGCAATGTGATAACATGTGAAAAGCAGAATATCAACAAAGCATCCAGTAACTTTTCAATCCTTCTGCAAGGCTGGAATGTAGGTAGCAGGAAATAAAATGCCTCCAGAAGACCTAATTTTTTGGCAGCGTTGTGGTTTTACTAAATCAAGGTCAGACGAGAACTAGATTAAGCCACGTGATTAATGTGCATTTTGGGTGTAGCACAGCGATGCTAGTCAGCATACTGAGGAAAGATTCACTGTGAAGATATGTGCAGGTAAGCAGTGATGTTTGGATTATGTTGTGGATAGGACTGAAACTATGAGGAACTTTACGTCTGAAGATCAGTCAGTTCAGCCAGTTGGTTTTGTTGATTACACTTAGAATGCTTCCAGGAGGGTATGGAGCTCTCATGGTAGTGGCTGAAGTTACAGTGATTGAAGTGAGGATCTAGATGATGAAACAGGTGGATGCATTATTCACTGAATTTATTCTGCTTTCAGAACATATAGTTAAGGGATTTGAGTGTACATGCAACGCTTCAACTCATGAAAGTGTTCAGTGAAAGCAGTAGCGAAACTAACTGAAGCATAAATAGGGGCCTTTCTGATGGCTTTGGAATAAGACAGTTTAATATTTTAAAATAGACTGCTAGCACAATGTTAGGATCTATGTGGAATGAAAGAATTTCTCTCAAAGAAAGACAGTGAGCAGGAATCTTTTTATTGCATTTTTTGAGAAGAAAAATATTGTTTCTGTTAATATTTGGACTGTCTATACTACCCCCACACCCATGACAGTAACACATTTTGCAGAAGGTTGTGAGTACTGAGGTAATGCTGGCACAATAATTTACTTCTCTGACAAACTCAGTGCACAGTGCTCCAGAAGCAGGGGCCAAGTCTGTGAAGACTTCGGAAATGAAGTTGTTGCCATGTGTGAATTGGCTTTTTCTCCCAGGTAGCTGTGATTGGATGACAGATAGTGGTCTTAAGTTGTACCAGAGGAAGTTTAGTTGGGTATTAGGAAAAAATAATTGGAAGTGCCTGACTGGGGAAGTGGTTGAGTTGCCATCCCTGGAGGTATTCAGAAAGTCAGTCTCATGTCTGAGACAGGGAAGGTCATGGAACAGATAGATCGTCCTTGTAGCTATGCTAAGGCACTTATAGCTATGCTTTACCCCTTTAGCAGGATCTGTGGTGGTAGAAAAGGAAGAATGGCTTCAAACTCCAAGAGAGTAGTTTTAGATGAGTTATTAGGAAATAGTCTTTTCCAGTGAGGGTGGTGAGGCGCAGGAGCAGGTTATCCAGTGGTATGGTTGATGCCCCATAACTGGAGACTTTAAAGGTAAGGCTGTATCAGGCTCTGGGCAACCTGATCTGGCTGTGCATGTCCTTGTTCTTTGCATGGGAGTTGGACTAGATGGCTTTTAGAGGTCAAAGGAGTTTGTTATTATGTAACAACTATGCAGATGTGACACTGAGGGATATGGTTAATGATATGGTGGTGATAGGTTCAAGATTGGACTGCATGATCTTACTGGTCTTATCCACCCTTTATGATTGTATGGTAATACTCAACAGAAATTTTCAAGCACTTCAGTAGAACTGATTTTGAGTGAAGTAGTCTTAGTGAAAGTCCATCCCTGCAGAGACAGCTACCCCTGAAGCAAGAGTAATGCACGGTATAGGAGTGCATGATTTCAGAAATCACTTTTGTTGAGTGGACATCTAAAATTGTTCATTGCACTCCACAAGTGTTAGCCCAGATGGAGCCCTGAGCAGAGTTGAGGAGCTAGTGGCTGGACTGCATGCTTCCCAAGATCCCTTCTGCCTTATATGCAATTACATAACATAGGACAAGAAATAATATAAAACAAAATACCTGTGTTGTTTTTCTTTTGCTACTGGAATGCTGCTAAAGAATTGCATTGTTAAAGTGTTCAGGTTGGAATTTAGTAAAGTCAACAACTCTGTTGCCATAAGTTTTGTTTGAGGTACGTGAAGAAATTTAATTCTAGCTTGGACAACTGTAGTTTAAATGTATTCTGAGCTAAAACTTCTTCCTATGGTTTGAAAACAGATGAGGAGGAAACTTAGAAGAATTTTTTTAAATTAATTTTCAGCAGTTTTACTCTCTCATGGGTTTCCATTGGAAGTGGATTACGTTGTGCCCCTGGAAATCATTGAATAAATATGTTCAAGTGCTCAATCATTTTAGCAAGTACCCCCCCGTGGCTTCTACTGTGCCTTGTTTGAATTTTACAAGATGTTCAACATTTCCCGTGCCTTTTTGGTTTGACCTTTAAATATTATTTAAGAAGTGGATGTGATATAATCTGCAACCGGCAGATAGAGGCTTAGAAGGAAAGGACAATATTGTGTTGGGGATTGCTGTATTTAAGAACAGAATGGCCTCGAAGGTCTTGTGAAAGTGATAAAATTAGCGTATTTTGTAGTAGAAAGAAGAAAATGCTGCGTTTAGACTGGAATATATTTGGAGGCATTTTCCACCCTGGTGATACAAACTGCCTTTTTTATTTTCTGTGTGATTAGTCAAATACTACCCAAATACAAATTTGTGACAGTATTAAAGATACTTTGCATGCATGAATATACAGAAAACTGCTTCAGTTTACATTCAAGGTGAAATGAGACAGGATATTTTTATACAGCTGTGGGGTGCGTGTGATGGGTTTGCAGCTTCTTACAGGTCAGTAGGTAATGAGGACCATGAATTCAAAATGAATGATTTGATCCATTTCGTTTCCTTATAAATGTATTATCCTCTGGGTAACAATTATGTTCTTCTATAATATTTATCATTTTGTAATTATTTGGGATTTTACTACATTGTTCAGGCTGTTTTATGTCTATTTAATGGCAGTTCGCAGTCTGTGACTAATCTCGGGTCTATTGCTGTTCTCATAGAAGAGGTCACAAGTGCAGTTAACCTTCATTATCTTGGGCTGCATAACTTTTCAGTTATGCCTGTAAAAGGCCGCTACTATTGTTGCAGAAACATCTACCCTCACCCTAAGCAGCATTTTTTGCAGACAACACCAAGCTGAGTAATGCAGCTGATACAGCAGAAGGAAGGGATGCCATCCAGGGGGACCTTGATAAACTCAAAAAGAGGTCCTGTGTGAATCTAATGATGATGTCACGCTCTACTCTGCCCTTGTGAGGCTCTATCTGGAGTATTGTGCCCAAGCCTTCGAGCTCCCAGTACAAGAAAGATGTGGAGCCATTGGAAAGAGTCCAGAGGAGGGCCACAAAGATGATCAAAGGGCTTAAGCACCTCTCCTATGAAGAAAGGTTGAGGTGGTTGGGCTTTTTCAGCTTGTAAAAGAAAAGACCTTAGGAAATTCCTCATGGCAGCTTTCCGGTATTTGAAAGGAGCTCATAAGCAGGAGAGGGACCCGACTTATTATGCAATCTAATAGTGATAGCACAAGGGGAAGTGGTTTTAAACTAGAAGAGGAGACAAGGTGTAGGTTAGATGTTAGGAAGAAATGTTTTACTCAGAGGGTGGTGAGGCACTGATGCAGGTTGCCCCGGGAGGTTGTTGATGTGTTCAAGGCCAGGCTGGATGGGGCCCTGGACAACTTGATCTAGTGCTTGGTCTGCAGCCCTGCCTGTGGCAGAGGGTTGGAATTGGGTGATCTTTCATGTCCTTTCCAACTTGAGCCATTCTGTGATTCACTAAGAAACTGTGTCTTACTGAGGGATTCAGAAAATGTAATTTTTTGTTACCTGGTGTGGTTCTCCCAGTGAGTAGACTTGGACTAACCAAAATGTAGTGCTGAGGCTTATTCAAAATATCATATGAGCTACAGAAAATGTATCTGGAATTATTTCATCAGTGTTACTTGACCAGGACTTACCAATTAATCTAAGGAAGGCGCTGATATAATATTGGTCAGTTCTGCTAGATGGCTCTGTTTACCACAGTTGGTTTTTTTTTTACCTCCTTGAGCTAGCCTTTCTGTTTGCAAGCCTTGTGCAGCGTTTGGGAGCATTTTAAACCCCTTTTTTTCAGCAGAAACAGACCAGTATGAGCTCTTTTTGCCACCTCAGACTACATATATGTCTGCTCACTGTGGTGGTGCAGGAGACTGCAGACTCCAGCTTCACGGTTAGGGAGAGCACAGAGATTGGGGCTGTGAATAGGATTCCCCTCCCTGACCTTAGCCTTGCAGCAATGACAAACATAAGCATGTGAATGTAAATTTATTCTCCATCAGCCTCTGGTATTTAAGAGTGAAAGCATAAGCAATAAAAAGGGTATTGTAATTAGTCTGTGTGGGGAGAAATGGTTATCACTGTGGCTTCCTTAATCTTTTCTAAGCATAACAAAAATAGGCTTTAAAAATATTTAAATTAAAAAGTCACAGAAATCCTTCCACAGTTAGTGAAGTCTGTTTCTCAATCCTGTGTGTTCTATTTGCCTGAACAGCAAGTGGTAGGAAGTGATGCTGTTTAACCTTGGGGTTGATCTGTTCCCTTTAGGTGGGGCTAGAAACCTTTTTCTGCCTCCGTTGGTAAAAGTTTTATGGGTCCCCAAAGGGATGAAACTCCATTTCCAATAGTATGAATACTGAATTTGAAGGATGTAGTAACAAAGCGTGTGACTCACAGTGGTTGAAAATGCAATAGGTAAGCATTGGTCTTGAGTAATAAAATCTAATATACATTCCCTTACCTCTCCTTCAATGTTCCACCCCCCCAAAAAAAAGAAGCCCAACAAAAAAATCCAACACTTGGAGATACCCTGAGACTTTTTGCCAGGATATGTACTCACTTATGTACTGCAAATCTGAAACATTTTGGGGATGTTTATTAAAATGATGCTATTTCTTTACTCCTCTGCAGTTCCGGTTTAGGGAAGGGTAACTTTTCAACATTACTGAAAAAAAACAGCAAGTGGAAGCTAAAATGGCAAAATAGTTTTCCTAATTTATGTCCCGTGATGCTTCTTCAGTATCTTGTTGCCTCTCTTGTCTTCCACATGCAGCTTTGTGTTGTGTAGATGTAAAGGAGGAGGATGCTACGGTTACACAAAGTGGTCTGGAAGGGATTAACTGGTCTCTGTGGGACTCTGATCATCCTTAAGAGCCGTGCTTCTGCAGATGAGGTTTCAGTGATGAGGAAATTTATCCTTTGTCAGCATTGTCACTTATCTGTAGACCCAGATGTATCTTTATGGGTGTCACAGTCATCAGTGAATGCTCCCTAAGGGGAAATACCATGACAAAAGTTGCACTTGTGTAAATAGCAGGTTTTTTAGTAGCTCAGGCATTCAGGAGGTCCCTCACTGTTCTCAAAGCTATTCATTTTGCTGTTCCGTGGAAGTGCTTTATTTGTAAATCACAGCATTTGGGTGTCTTGGGCAACAGAAGACTTCTAAATCGTTAGGACTTTGTAACCTTGTGTTTGTTCTTCCCTCATTGACATAATGCTCTGTTGTTCTTAGAAACTAAAATCTCATTAGAGCTAAAGAAAAAATGAAAAGGCAGGAAAAACACACTCCCTGCTTCAACTAATCTGAGTTGGGTTAGGGCACTCAGATGTTCTCCCATTTCCAGGGGTGAACCTCAGCTCTGCTCTCAGCATCGCATGCTGTCAGCAGTTTTTCTCACTTGTAATGCAGCAGCTGGGTGTTAGCTTTGCTTATAACAGGATCACTGTGCAATTTAGGTAATCTTAACAACAAAAATTGCTACCTTAGATTCTTTAAAGGTCTGCTTTCATTGATTTTTCTTCTGCTTTACTTTGTGCTTTTTTTTGCTCTTCTAAGAAGTCCGTGAAACTTAAATGAAGGAGCCGACTTCCTGAACTGCTTAGATGAGCAAACATTTAAATGTTGTTTTTTTTTACTTTTAGTAACTACTACTTTGTCCTTCTACCCAAAGCTGGGAAATATCTCATGTTTTGCTATCTGTGCTTCACACTACTTTTGCCACAGTGTCTCAGTCATGGCAATGTGGGGAACTTCGAACTCCATCATCTTGAAGAAATTTCAAGTACTTTTAATGCATCTTTAAGTAGATACTGATGTTTATTTTTGATCTGGGATTTAAGGTAGTCTCAGATGTCGGTGGGACACAGCTCTGCATTTTCAGGTTTGTAGGAGTAGTGAAGAAGAAATGCAATGCAGTGGGAGGCTATGAGAAAAAGTTATCTTCTTTTTGGATTCAAATGGAAATATTTCTCATTGAACTGTTTTGTTACCACAACTACAGCAATACCAATGAAAAGCATGACAGAATCAAAATGGACAGGTTAGTTTCTGTGCCTCTAAAGGCATTCCTAGAGCACCAAAACTGTATTTCTCTCTCTTTGGTTTTATTTCCACTTGGAATATGCGATTTACACTTTCCTAAAGTCTTGGCATCACTAAAAAGTCCAGGTTAAGCTACTTCTGTGTAATATTTCCTGTGTGTGGGATTTTGCTTCTGAATGTCATGTTGTAGGACAACCTGAGAAGTGTGTAACACCCTGATTTTCTGGAAGTGATGCTGCTTTGTTTAAAGCTGAGGTGGTTCCCAGACCATGTCAGTGACAAGATGACTGCCAGGAGAGAAGATAGAGTGAAAATTGCTGCCTGAACTGCCCGCTAGTTCTAGTTTATTTATGCTAGTTACCTTTTAATGAATTTGTTATTTATGGATGGTGTGATGAAGAATTCAGCAGGCTGAAGTTTACCAGTGTGTAAAGGGCTATTATTTTCTCCTCCTCTATTAGCTCTGCCACATGCACCATGTTTGTGTGAAGTTAATGGAGCATTTATTCGGGCATGCAGGCCACATCAGGACTGAATCTGTCCCTGGAGTGCGTTATCTCCAGGTAAAGATATGACAGCATTCAGTGAGCTCAGATTGAACCATAAAAGCTCTTAATAAGGGAATTATAATTGTGATTATTAATTTATAATTTTATTCCTCATTTAGCCCATACATATAAGAAGTTAAACAAGATGCTGGTGAATGCTGAGTGATGTTGGTTATGAGCAAACACCCAAAGGTTTTGTCTTGTTGAAAAAATGGGAATGAATTTGGTTAAGCAGTTGGGGTGCTGTGAATCTCTAACCTGGTTTTGGGTAGAGAATTGCATTCGGAGCTTAGCTCAGCTGCTAGGATACATGCCGTGCATCTTGGCAGCTGAGCTCCTGACTGGGGGTAGTGGGGCTTCTTTGAGTGCTCCCCATGGACCTGGTAAAAGGCGTTAGGACAAATTCTCTATGCTCAGACTGGTTGTAGCACCTTCCGCTTATGGTGTGGAGACCTGTTTGGTCATTTGGCACTTGCTCAGGAGAGTTAGTCATCTATTGTTGCGGCATTAACCTTTAGAACTGAGAAGCATGCCAGCTCTCAATAACTGAGCAGAGGTCTACGAAAATGAGCTTCCTGCCTAGTGGTTGCACGTATGGCTGAGTCATTCACTTGCTGGAATTACTTAGCCAATGATATTCCTCTTTCACTTAATTTAACTTTTTTTTAATTAACGGTTTAGATTGCTGTCTTTCTAAAGTATGTATTTGAGAGCAAGAGGAGGGATCAACACAGGAAACTTTTCTGCATCCTTTGAAACTTAGAGCTTACAGTTTTTCCAGCCCTGCTTTTATGTGATTTAATAGAGCATCGTTTGGGACTTCTGTATTTGGAAGTAGACAGAAACTGCAATTTCTTACTGTGCATGGTCTGTCTCCTGTGCCTCCTTGCTTCTGCCCCAACCCAAACACCTTTCTTGTGTAGTAAGCTGTATTTACTTATTTCTTTTTTGCATGTTGATATGGATGTTCAGAGTCCTCAATTCATGGCACATAGTAGAAACTGAGCCTGTGTGATACTCCGTTTACTTCAGGGTAAATTAAACATGTGTTGTAGGCCTGATTGGAAAGCAGAGCTCATCTTTTTAGGGATACATTTGTGGTGAAATCCAGGGATGATGCAACTATAAGTGCAAAGCTGTGTATTTGTATCTGTGTGTGTGCAACCTGGGTGGAAGAAGCTGTGCAGGGAGATAATTTTGCATACTGAGCACATTGTTTCAATTGCATGTTAGAAGCATGGAAGCTTCTTTGAAATATCACAGTCAGCATTGGATTTCTGCTTTTTAGAGCTGTTCTAACATTTCTAGTTACGTATTGCAGCACTTCATTAAATTATGAATAAAAGAATACATTGGGTTGATTTTAATACTTTTAGAACTGGTTAATGATCATTAAGCAATGAATTTATTTTGCACTATACTTGCAAAGGAGCAGTGCAGAGTATTCGTAGGAAAAGCGATGAAAGAAATATTAAGAGCAATTTGTTTAAAAGACTAATATCGTCCCATATAAATTCCTGTTACTCAGACAGCTGAATCGAAGCTAAATGCTGTTTTCTTCAGCCCATTATTATTGCATCACCTGAAAATGGAGAGATTGGGAGAGATTGGAAAACTGTGTGCTGTGGTTTTCTGTTCTTAACGTGTGTATGTTTGTTGTTTATTATGGTGCTGAAATGTGCCTGAGATGCTGACTTTGTGAAATGGCCTGACTCTTATCTGTTACTTGTCAGCTGAATTAGAGACGAGTTGAAGCTGCCTGCAGGATAGATTCACCTCCATTAAACTAAGCTGTCAGAAGTTAACGAGGGAAAGAATAAGGCTTGTATCCAGCCCAACTTGCTTAAAAAAAGAGGAAAACATATTTTATTCTATTTAAGATCAGAGATGAGTGATATGCCTGCCTTTACAAATGTGTGGAAGGAACTATTTTGTAGTAATTAAAAAATAATTTTTAAAATTTGTAATAATAATTGACTAACTGCTTTGATATGAACTTCCTGTGCAGGTAGTTGTAATCCAGAGGAAGAATTATGCAATTGGCTTAACTTAATGGAGAAGTGCTTTGTTGTTCTAAGATGAATGTGACTTCAGAGAATTAAGTCTCTAAATAATTCTCTGTATTAATTATCAAATATTGACAAGCTTGAGGAGTCTCTGTACTCTCACAACTTAATGCTCTGCACAGGCTTTAAGAAAGGAAGGGCAGGAAAATCATCCAGCCTGATGAAACTTGGGCCAAAGTCCTTTTAAGTACAGTCTTAAGCCTGTAATTTATTTGCCTTGGTGTATATGGCTAACATGATCTTGTTTTTAGAATAAAGATGAATCTTTTACAAGGCTTGTCAACTTCCATGGATTGAAAATATGGGAAGACTACAATGCAGCTTACCCAAAATCTCCCATGGCTGAGTTTTCATGATACAGCCATGAGCTGTTTAACTTCCTCTTTGCAAGCCCTGTGGTTTCTCATGACTATTCCTGTCAAAGTAAAATTCTGTTTGCGGTGCTGAAGGATCCAATTCGAGTGCAGTTTTATAAGTGGCACAATTACTACCCTGTAGAGGTTAGAAGGTACCTCTGGAGAAGTTCACATCCAGCCCCTTCTACAGCAGCTTGCCTACAGTAGGTTGCACAGGAAAGCATCAGGTGGGTCCTGAGTGTTTTCGGAGGAGTCTCTACAACCTTTGTGATCAGCCAGTTCCAGAGTTCTGTCACCCTCACACTAAACAAGTTCATTCTCAGTGTTCTTAGGGAACTTCCAGTGTGCCAGTTTCTGCACATCCCCTCTAATTCTGTTGCCATGCACTGTTGAAAAGAGTCTGGCCTCATCCACTTAATTCCTGTCCTGTGTTTATAAACAGTGATGAAGCAGGATATCAGAAATTCTCCTGTTTAGAAAGGGCACGTACACTGAAATGTTGGAAATGATTCGTTATGCTTTGGGTCAAGGGAGGGTTGCTACCTGCACAATCATTTAGTTTCTTAATGAGGCTCATTATACCACTGTCTGTAAACTGTGTCTTAGTATAAGGTACTAGATGTAGGCAGTACAATTTCAGTCTTTTAATCTAATTAGATCTGTTACACTATGACATTCTACTACAGAGAGCGGTTAGAGAGTTTCCACCTTGAATAAACACTGATTGTCAAAGTGGGTGTATTCTGAAAGCAGCTTTGTTTTTTTTGCTTTCAATGGAGTGATATGAAGTTTTCTCAATTACCCTTCACAGTATCCAGATATAAGTTCACATCTGGAAACGTTGAGTCTATTGATTGCCATACTTCAGCTGCTACCAGGGATGTGTTCTCCTTTATGTGATTACAACAGTTGAATGTTATGGGAAGTGTTTGTGTTACTTCTCTGTGCAAGTCAGCAGTTGGTTCTTTTTCATGGTCTTTAGCATTAAAGTTAGACTAACTTTATTATTTTCCAAAGACAAAATAATGACTTTTTGTGTGGAATTATTTGTCCATGGTCTGGGGGTTCTTTCTGGAATAGCGATCATGTGTACTACTTTTAACTTCTTGAGGATTTGGGGAGGGAAAAAAAAAAGGTACTCAGTCATTATGAAAAACTGTGTTACTAATCATAGTGACTTGCGTTATTAATTGTAGTGACTTGTGGATATTACGAGTAGTTGAGTAACTCATTCTGTAGAAGTCATACATGTAGAAGGATGGCACTCGGTTATTTTGGGCTGTTTGAAAGTTGTATCATTAGTTTCAAATAGTTGCTTGGACTCCCTCTGTGTGTATAGGAGAAAATTGAGCTTTACAAGTCTGCCTAATAGATGTACCAAACAGAATCTTACATTGGCCTCCGCTGTTGCGAGTACCTCAGTAATTAGCTTTGACTCTGTGCCTAACGTGGTGTGACTGATGTTGCTGGATGTGTCCTATGGTCTATCCCTTTGTAAGGTTCACAACAATCAGCGAATAACTGTCTGCTTTTGGTGAAATCATACCTTTAGTTCAGCTGTAATGAGGAAAGTAAGTTGCATTCTTATCATTCCAAGCCAGAATGCCATGGTGAAGTTGACTGGCAACTTATCATACACCAGCAGCAACAGAGAAGTCTACTTTAACAGAAATAGAAGTAAATGTTTCCTACTTGTAAAAATGTGTTCAGGTATTCACTAAAATTCAGATCTTTTGAGTGTATTTCCTGCTTATTGAATTTCTTTGTATTTGTTGATTTTATTAACGTGGTTAATAGACCCTTTGCTTCAGTGTGTTTCTAAAGGCATGTTTATACGTTGTTTATGATAGGGGGAAAAATGATCTTGTAGGGTGTGGTGGGAAGGCTTGAAAAGACGAAGAAACTAGAACTGTGGTAGAAGGCAGTGTGAGTAAAATGAAATTCTAGATGTTATCAATGTCTCTCATTGACTTTTGCTTCCCTTGTGGAATGTTACAGTGAACTACCAAAAAAAGCCATTTTGGGTATTGCTGTAATTCATAAAGAGCTAAACAAAATGTCAGTTCAGCTCTTCTGAATAAGCTGAATATGTGCCAATCAGTAGAGGTGATAAAACTACCTCTGCGGAAAGCTATTCATGAAGTCCTTATTTTGTTATATGGAAGTCCCAGTTCTAGTCCCTCATTCCAAGAACAGAAACAAATTGCTTTTAGGCATCAGGGCCATGCTTATGTCACTGTTTGGTATCTCAGACACTTGTTTTAGTCAAGGCAGTAAACCAGCTACAAAATGTCTGCAGTGGTGGGAGTGAGACAAAGGGTTGTATAGCTTCCATTATTCACTTACCAAATGATCGGAAAGGAGTAGCTGACCACAAGGAACGTATTAATCAGATTTGAACAAAGTTATAAGAAAACAAATACAATTAAAACAATACTGAAGTAAGAGGTATAAAGTAGACAGTGCACATCATCTGAAATTCTATTCCGTATCACGGTGACCAGCAATTAGCCTGTAATTTTTCTAATGCAGCCCTTAGGATCTGCACTGCCTCTTCATGAAATATTTCATTGAAGTAGTAGCTTATTGATTTTTCATATTAATTTTAATTATGAAGGAAACATACTTTTTAGTATATTTGGGAACTGGTAACTTTTTATTACGTTGAGCCAGTTCATTGCTTGTGTCTTCAGTGTTTCAAAAACGAATTATATTGTTTTAGACTATCTGACCAAAATTTATCATGAAGGTAAGCACACTCCACAGTTTGTAATCTGGAATTTGTAAGTTGCTTTCTCAGTTATCCATACTGGGAAGACTTTGATTTTTTACTTAATAGTAATAGGTTAGAGTAGATGTCAAGATGAAAGTGTATGGGATCAGAGCATAAATGTCTTTACTGCTTCCAGTTTTGCTTGGACATGGCAATTGCAAGAGCATCATCTTGCATCAAAAAGTGTCTGAAAGGATTTGTTAAAATCTGATGCTGTCATTGAACATTGTGTGCAATGCAATCATCAGGCAGAATATTAAAACCTCAGATAGGTATCACCTTGCTCAAAGAGAAATCATCTTATTCAAATAACTACCTTACAGTTTTTGTCATAACATCTATTCCTTTCTGTGTGTGTGACTTGTTCTAACAAAGGATGTGCCTGCCTCGTGAAATCATGTACGTAATCCACAAAGCTGAGCATCTCAATCAGAACAGGAGGTTGTCCTTCGCTAATTTATACAAATGATACACTCTACCATTTGATTACTTACTTAATATGCTTTTTTTGATCTGCCAAAGCTGATCGGATATTCTCTTGGTAGCAATGGTGTTTTGGTAATGAGTGCATTTTTAAGTCTGCAAAGTAGTAATCATGAAGACCTGTCTTTTAATAATGGCTAATTAATGTAAGTACATATGCAGTCTTAGCTTACATCCTAATCATTCTGTGACACTTAGCATAGAAGAAAACAGCACGGAATAAATGGGACTTTGTCAACTTGAAATGACTCTGGTCTAGGAGAAGTCTAGCAGATGTTGATATAGATGGGAAAACAAAGGTCACTAGTATGTTCTCCATTCAATATCAGTTGGCCTCGCTTTTTGATTTATCAGCACACTTGTGCTTCTATCTTAAAGGATGTTTAGCTTTGAAGTTGTAGCCATATAAGCTAACAAACAGGAGGAGGAAGAAGAAAGGGGAGAGAATAAGTGAGTTTAGCCAACATATTGTGGTTTTGAAAGGGCCACAGACAATTCAGTTTTAACTCATTCAGTAACCGTGGAAAACCACTTGCACTAACAAGAGGAACAGACTTTTTAAGTGAGGGGAAAAGCTCATCTACAAAAGTGAACTGAATGCTGTAAGCAAGTCTCTCATTATCCTTAAGGCTGTTTAAGCAAGAGTTTGCCACAGAGTCTCGTGCAGTTCTGTGTGATTACTCTAATTCTCCTTAATTTTTCTATTCTCTCTATGTATCTGGTTCGTGAGTGATTTGTTGAGGCCATGAATAAACAAGCAGGAGTTGTTAGAACCTTGAGAGAATCATAGTGAAAGCTAAGTTTTCCTGCTTGTTTCTTGTCATCTGGAAAGCAAGTGAATACCTTGCTGTGCTTTTATTAGATGTTATGGTAGTACATTTTGTTTCCAGTGCTATCTTTAACATAACAGATGTTTTAGGGACTCGAAGCAAGTACGCTCAACTTCATATGAGTCTGTAAAGGAAGGCAGAAGTTGCGAATGTCTGTTGGCCTTATGTTGCTCTTTGGGCTTTTTTTTCCTGAGCTGTGTGATCTGCCAGTGTAAGACTGTGCTGTGGGTATCCTTTAGAGACCCTGAAAAGGGAAGAAATGGTTATTTTTTTTCAGGGCTGTAGATAGAAAGGACTTTATTCATGAGAGTTCTGTCATACAAATACAGTTCGCGTAAGGAATGCTTACTGTGGTAGCTCCCAAGGGACAATATTCTAGATAGCAGACAGCAGTTTGTTTTGAGCTGATGTGCTGTTTAAGGGAAAAATACCCAAAATCTTGAGGGCATGTGGTGAAATTCCTTGTGGAGTGTTTTCAGTTGAGAAGCTCCAGATATTTGCAACGTGTTATAATTATTCGTCTTAACGTGACTCGATTGGCTTGTTTTGCATGGAAGAAATTTACAAGCCCCGTTGGTATTCTGTTGTTAAATTCTTGGGTTTTTTTTTGGTATATGTTGTTAAACATAAACAGACATTACAGCTATTTGCCAGACAATCATTTTATGCTTTTATAGTGTGCAATGTTTTAAACTCTGAGAAGCAAATTAATTTCCATATATCCCTGGTGCATTATAAAGGATTAGCTAAAGCTATAGTTCTTTTTAGTTCATTTGAATTTAGGGGCAAATCCAGGCTAAATTTGATGAATAACTTGTTCCCAGCAAATACCATACTCATGCCTAGCTGCGGAAACTATTTAGGCTTTTTCAGCAGGAAACTCATTTTCGTTAGGCACCCAACATAATGTTTAAATACTTCCTCTATTCTCTCTGCCTATCATCAATCCCTTATTAAGCTTAGTTATGCTAAAATTTCATTTTCATACTCAATCTTCTTGAAAGAAAACTGGAGGATATGTACTCCCAAGTATACATACTTTTGATGTGAGTTGGTTGCAACTGACTGTTGAAACTCTATGATAAGAAATACAGGTGATCTCTGGGAGATGTCCTCAGATCATCTGGTTGGAGGAATCTAAAGTTCTACTGGAGCCTTTTCCTATCTGAGCAGATTGTGGTAGCACTGTGCAAAAGGGGAACAGCACACATTGTGGTTTGAAGCGCAGCTGTGTTTCCCAGCTGGGTCTGGGCTTGTGGGGTGGCTGGTGTATGGTAATAGTGACATCTGCCCTATAGAAGATAGTGTTCGGTTGACTTGTGGATGGGTTCAGGCAAGTCTCATGTGTGACCTAATCATCATTCTCAAGAAAAAACTAATAGCGCTGCTCAGGGAGTAGACTTCCTTTTGGAAGTCGTCTGCCTTTCTTCAATTAAATGTTTTTACAGCAAGCGGTATGTCAGTAACCTTCATGTTTTTCTCACACTTGACCAAGCATTGCAAACAGAGAGGCTCACAATCTTTGGTATTAAGTACTAATTCATAACTGGATTATATATTTGTATGTGTGTGTGTGTATATTTCTTTTTTTTTTTTTCTTGTTGATTAGGCAGCATGCATAGTTTGTAAGTTATAGGAGGAAGCATGCTTATCATATGACCCTATCAATCAGTTAGCTCTGTGTAAATAAACGTTGTGGGAGAGCTTAGGTGTAATTGCATAGATTGATAGCCAGTAGAGCAAAGGAAGGCATTGGGAGGCAGCTTCTTTGGAGCCAGCACGTTATGGTCTCCTTGTTCTTTTCCTTGAATCTTTGTTGCACCTGGGACATGCAGACATGTTGGAAATGAGAAAACTACATTACCAGTATATGGCAAATGCCTGTTTCTGTAATGAAAGCTTGAAGAAGAAAACCAAAATCAACAGCCAAAACTCGCATAAGCAAAGCTTATGCTGTCACTGGAGTTGAAAAAGCATCTAGAAGAAAAATTGGGGCTGACAGCACTTACAGAGGACAGCCAAAAACAGCAAGCTACACCCTGGGAATAGCTCTTTTATCAAGTGCTGCCAAGTGTGAAAAAAGCATTTCAGGTGAGATCAGTGTACACTGCAGATTAGCGAAGTGTCAATTAATAGCTAGTGTAGATTTAGGTTCTGCATGGTGCTAGTAATCCCCTGACTTTTAAGTGTGGAGGACATAAGCAGAAGTAATTTCTCACCCAATGCATTCTTATCTTAATGTCTTGTTTTCAATAGAAACGTGTCCATATTGTGATCAATAAACACTGTGAGGGAGCTAATAGTGTCTATTAATAATGACTGTGTTTTACTTTGTCTCTTATTTTGGCTTTTAAAATGTTAGTTCAGAATTCTAAATACATTAAAGTACTGAACTAAATTACTGAATTAATCTGAAAGAAAAAAAGCCGTGTTGGATTTTCCTTTTGAATCTGTCCTTTCCTACTGTAAAGTGAAGTTTATGAAATGTTACTTTTCCAAGATAGAAGATGGGTTTGATTAAAACTATTTGTTTATTTATTTTTAGTAACAGCCATGAAATTATTTTTTTGGCTTATCAATGAAAGGGAAGCTTTCACATTTGTTCTAAGATACAGTTCTTAGTTTTGCCTCCAAATACTGCTTTGCTGTAACTCTGGGGCCAATATTTCCCGGTAAAGCCACTGACTGCACTTTGACTGGTCTGCATCTTCCATAATGCATAACATCCACAAAAGAAAATCAGCTTGTTGCAGCCCTGTTGCAGAGCATCACAGTTCCTGATGACACTGATGCTCTGGCTTTGCCGCTTCCAGCTTGTATGACAATCGATATTGCTGGAAACGCATTAGGAATGTCTGAGTGAGTATTAGTCAGCAAAGAGCTTTAAAAGGGGGTTGTAGCCTGGGAGCAGTGGTTTTGTTTAGCTGCCAGATAAGAAATTGAGCCTTCCCCAAAGTGCATTGCCTCAGGAGAAAGACAGAGGACTGAACGAGAGTACAGAACATCAGGGTGTTTGGAGGCAAATAGTTTATTCACATGAATTCTCCTTTCCTTGGGCAGCTCTACTGCTCTCCAGAGAAAATTGATTTATTGCTGGTTGACATTTTCCTTGAATAAACTGGGAACCGTACTCCATGAACTCACTCGCTGGCTGGTTTAAGATGCTGCAAACACACTGCATTAGACTGTCGCTTGAGAATAAATCCCAGAGAGAAGCACTGAGTTTTATCACCTGCTTGCTAAAAATCAGTCCCATGGAACTTATAATAGACTGAATCTTAATATTTTTACAGTTGTGTCATATTTTCTAGGCTCCTTGTTACACTTAGTCAAATTCCTGTGGTGTCCAAATCACTGACATAAATGCCTGCTGTTTTCCCAACAAGTTGACCAGAGTAAACTTCATTTGTTTCCCCTCTGATTCTGCTTAAGTGTGCCTTAAATATAATGTTTCCTATCTTCACCCAACGTTTTATTGTTTACCAATCTCAGGTAATCATTGATTTTGTTCTCATGTCCCTTGTCTCTGCTTTTCCTTTTGTTAAGTGTGGACTAACACCTCTGAGGCAGGTGAGGACCGTGCCATGACTCAGTGGTTATAACCAAGTTCTCTGGAGTAGATTAACCTCTTGGCAATGTCTTCCTTCTCTGCTTTGAGTCACTTTCCATTCTTCCAAGATTCTCCTGATTCAGTCTTGAAAATATGAGAAGCTGCCCAAAAAGCTTGAATGTATGTTCAAGAAGAGGTCTAGTTGCTGCTTGAACTTGCTGTTACCTATATGTTACATACACAGTATACTGAAGCTGAAATTCTTTGACTGAGTTAAATGCCATCTACAAATTAAGCTGCATATGACAAAATGTTACGTAATTAAGTAGAGTAGTTTCTGATTTGATTTGCTGCTTGCAAGCTTTATAGTAGACATTATCTAGTAGTGTGTTTAGAATTTACTGATTGTTGCTTTGAATGAATGTGAGGTTTATTTTTTCAGTATTTCTGCGGGATGTTTGTTTATTTGCAATATACCCTTCAAAACAAGGAAGTGTAACCTAAAGCATAGCTTGACTGGTGAAATCCAGGGTGCATGTGCTGTTTGTGTAGCGAAATCAAGCCCTGTGGTGCTTGTGTGTCCATACTTACCTGAAATTAGACATGGATAATGAAAGAAGATTGATGATAGGGCCCTGTTTTACCAAATTAGGGTGTCATGGCCATGAGAATAACCCACTGAATTGATACCTTCAGTAGTAACTTCATTCTTTTTGATTTTGGCACCATTTTGATATAACTAGAAACATTTCTCTTTCTTTAACTGTGAAGATTATTTTTAACTGCATATTGACATTTTTCACGCTTGGAGAAATGTGTTTCTGAATAGCTGCCAATAAAACTTGTCTCATAGATTCCATTCTTATCATCTGTTATTGTTCCCTCATCAGCACTGACAGATAAATAACTATAGTTAACCCATCACCGTTGATGCTGGGTGTTTTGACCTACTTAACAGAATGTATTTTTTTCAGAAATATTCTGGATGTAGTTGATGTATTGCGCTTTCTGGAACAGCATGCTTTTTCTTCTGCTTCAGCTTTTTTCTTCCAGGCTATATATACAACTAGGAAGCTTGCAGTCTGTCTTAGACGTTAGTGGAGGTTTGTTATTTTTTCTATTCTATTGATTTGATAGCTTCAAAACTTCCTCAACTTTGTCTTTTTTGGAGGTTTATGGGAAGGGTGAAGAGTGAGAGAAGGGAGAAGAGTGCTTAAGCAGTTATTGTTCAGACTGTCTGTTCTGAGGTTGACTCCCCTATGACTGCTTGACTGCTCAAGTTGTTTCACTTTTATTCTTCTTCTGGTTTGTAATGTCAGTTTTTCTTACTTCATAGCATATAATTTGATCTCTACAGGATCTATTGAAACACAGCCAGTATTAAAGAAAAGTCATCAATCATAGTCTTTCCCCTGACTTCTTATTTTTATCACTTTCACAAATTATTCTATATGTCCTTTAATAATTTTTTTTTTTTTTTTTTTTTTTTTTTCCTCCAGGGAAGGTATTTGGGTTAGTTTAGATCTGGTGTTATTCTTTGCTCTTTGATTCACAACCTGCCTATCTTTTTCAACTGCCATGCAGTTTACTGCATGGCAAGATAATTGGCAGAAGGGCGAGCTGACATTTATATCCTTCCTGCCTGAAATTCCTCCTGTCCCTGATAAAATTCCAGCCTTCTTAAAATTCTGCATTTTATCTGTTTTCTTTCCATTGATAACTTTCAGTTATTTTGGATAGGAACAAAGAATGACATGGGGAAAAATGAAAAGCCAATCTGAGGATTGGTAAAGGCAAGTGATGATAGTTGCACATGTGAATGAATAACCATTGCAGAACTGTTACAACAGCAACGTCAGCCAAATGGAAACACCCTCTATACTTGGATAAAGGGAGAGCTATGTTTGCATCAGAGGGTAACAAGAGCCAGGTTTTCATCTGATCCTCTTTGAATCCTGGAAGAGGTGAAGCCACCTAAGTGTGCTGGCATTCTAAGGATACCTGACAGCCTGTGGAAAAGTTTTGCTTTTTTCCCCCTAATAATGTGCTTTTTAACTGTGTTGCTGTAGTAAAGGAAAACATGCTTTGCATTGCTTCGCTCAGTTCTTATTCCCATGTGCGTAGAAGTAACCATAGAATAGTGTTTGCAGGAGATCTGGAAGTTGGAGGGATGGGAAGAGGTCATCTTGGACATGATTACAATGAAGCATATTTAATGCCATCTCATACTGCTGCTTCACATCTCTTTTTAAGTTGTAAGCTCTTTGAATTCCGGGCTTTTTCCCTTGCTATGTATGTCTACTGAGTTCTCTGAATCTTCAAGATGTGACTAATATAGACATGACGAATACTGATGAAATACTGCATTTGTGTATTTCCAGATATGCTGTTTTCCCAAAGACAATAGAGAAATCAGATCTTAAATTGTTACTTGAATTCATGATGTTTAAGGAGTTACCTTTTCTTTAGTGTCTTCCTATGAAGTATTCTCTGAAGCATCTTGTATTTGGGTCAGGAGAAACTGAAGTCCAAAGCTTTTAAGCTTCTTAGCCAAAAAGAAGATTCAAGGAAGTAAAAATGAGGGAAAGAAAAAGTAGTACTGGTGCTCATGTGAAAGAGCCAGATTACCCAGTTCTCAGTTCTTAAGTTACAGCAATGTAAGTATCTAGCATATGAACATGGTCCTTTTTTTGCCTGGTTCATTGATAATATATTTTTTTTCTACCTCTGTTTTTTTTTTTTTTTTTTTTTTTTTAATTCTTTTTTTCTTTTAAATGCTGCTTAATCAAAAGTTTCAGCCTTCTGTCACTGTCAGTCTTATCAGCATGTTAGTAGAACTGTGGAAATGAGCCCATTGACTCTTCATGCTACACCCCCTACCTTGAGGTGCCCCATCTTGAGCTTCTTGCAAGCAGGCATGTGTTTTTTTGGACTTAACACTTGAGTGTGACTATGAGTTTGGTTGCATGTAGTGAGGAAAGCTGTAACTCAGGTTGTAAGTCTGGTTCCACTTTGCATTTGTTAACTGTGGTGTAATGGAAGTACCAGACATAACCCTCCCTGAAATTAGTGTTTAGATCAGTTGATATTAATGATCTCATGTTGATCTTGGCTTGTCTTACTGCAACCGTAATAACAAAATTAATTTAAACATGTTTCTTCATAGGTTATTATGTAAGCTTTTTTCATTGAAAGGAAAAAATGTCTTGATAATGTCGATTATAATAAACTAAAGGAAGTTAAGTCTTGTGTGGTCAGTGTTGAAGCACACCAGATTCCTAAGCAGCCTCAGTTCTCTAATGTACACTCTCAGTTAGTGGAGGTTACCTACCAAACAGCTTCTGTGCTGAACTATTTTTTGAAGTGTAAGCATTTAATTGTTTTTGAAGGGATGCCTTTCAGTCTCTGATTTTGCAGTGGAACTTCCACTTGTGCTATTTCTTGTTGACCAGTAAAACAAATTGAAGTAACATTATTTAACTGTGTTGGGCAGCTCATTTCACTTCTTTGCACATTTTTGTAAGTGTATTGCTTTAATAAGAGGTCTACGTAGCCTAGTAACTTCTTGCCTACCCCTCCTTTCATTCTTGAGGTAGATTTCTCTTGGGAAATCCCGAATGCCAAATGGAATTTAGATGGATCTGAGGCTTACGATAGGATTGAAATTTTGAACCAAAAAAATGCAACCGACTCAACAATCAAAAGACCTTTAGGATCTGAATCATGTTGTTTCTCTATGAAAGATGTGCGAAATTGCTCAAGGACTCTCAAATACGCAGCAGAGAATACTAATTCCAGTCTGAACAAGTTATCAACAGTGTGTAAATAACCTGAGTTGTCATTAATTTCATCACACCCTAACACCAGCAATATTTCAGTGTTCTTTCTCCAAAGCTTGCTTAATCATATGAGCTTTTCCTTGTCAATTAAAAGGCAGTAATATTATAAAAGTGCTCGAACCTTTGTGTTGTTTTAAATTCTGGAGTCAAATGTTGATGGCTACTTGTTCACGTACTTAATGTCACCAATGGTGGAAGAAGCTCTAGGGAGAAGAACATAGGAAATTTCAATCAAGTTCAGTGGTAGGCATAGGAGAATATGGCTGAAGCTAAAATACAGCTGGTCTGATTTGAAGGTCTTAATAGCTGGAGTTGGTTTGTAGTTGTTATCCTACTTCAACTGAGTGATTTTATTTGGAATTTTTTACAAGTTTCATGTGTATCTTTTATTGTACTTTTTATTGTGTTTTTCAGGCTACTGTATGGCACCACAGTTAAGAAAGCATTAGACAGTTTCTAATTCAGGAATACTTGTATGTGTAAGTCTGAGAAACTTCATTTTGGTCCAGTACTCTAAAGCTTTACAAAAACATTATTTTTTACTGTGTAAGTTGTTTCTGAGTTGGATGAAGTCTAATATCAGCTGAGGTTGCCTTTTTGCTTCTGGAATATGGCAAGAACTGAGAATAAATCCAACTTTGTTGCCTCTTTTTGATGTAAGAAAGGCAGAGTTCCTTGGGTTCACTTGAGTCTTTGACATGGAGCTGAAGCTGCTGGAGAAAAATGTCCCCCAGATCTTCACTAAGGCACTGTGTTCTTGCGCGGTTTCTGTACTACATGCTATGGTGTTTGAAAGCTGCTTGCAATGCCATCTCTGCTAGGCAAAGGATGTGTGTTTGCAGATCTGTACAATGAAAGAAGATCTGTCAACCTGTCAACACCTGTGAATGCTGTTCCTTAGAGATGCCTGAGCGGATCAGAGGGAGGGCAGGTGGAGGAGTCTTTGAGAAAGAAAATGTTAATTCAGCTCTTTCTGTGTCACGTCAGCTTTGATTTCTTCTTTATCTTTGTCTGCATCTCTAAATTATCTGCCACAACTCTGCAAGTGGTTTGAATGAATGAAGGCTTTGCCTAATTAAATTGTGAAGGACTAAGACGCAGGTGTAATCGGGTTATCCAAGCAGAATGAGAATATGAAAATAGCATGCAAGTGATTGGTGTGACCTGTTGAACCTGAACTTTTTCATGTGTTGTGTTACTGCTTTGGGTAAAATTAGCGTCACCTTGATTATTGATAAAACAGCACTTTAGTGCGCCATTTAAGACTTTGATGATCATCAGTTAATGTTTATAATACTCGTTCAGATCACTAAGAAGTGCAGGGTAAAACTGAGATGAGAAATGCTTGCGTTTTTTTCTCTGTTATGAAAATATTTGAGAAAAATTTTATTTTCTGGTGTTTCAAAAGAGGATATTTCAACAAAATTGATAGAAATGGTGCTTCCTAATTCATGCAGAGCAATTTAAATTGGAATACACAACTTAATTTGAGGTAGATCTTACTGCACTAGATAAATGTATGAAACCAATATGTAAATAGTGGATTGTGCCCTCACTTATTCTTTGAGCTGAACTGAGACGTGTTGAAGCACCTGAATACGTGTATTATTCTGCATGTGTAGAATTGAGATGATATCTGTTAGTATTGGGCTAGGATAAAGATAAGGATGTGTTTGCATTATCAGGAGGATGGGGGGTGGCCTCTGCTGTCAGGTATGAAGTGAGTTGTGGAATCATGGGAGTGCTAAGGTTGGAAAAGATCTCTGAGATGGTCAGGTCCGGCCTCAACCCAACCCCACCATGCACACTGCCTGCATCCCTCAGTGCCACCCTGGGCAGCCTGTTCTGATGCCCCACACTCTTTTTGAGTGTGAAATTTTCCTAATAGCCAATCTGAACCTCTCTTGGTGCAAATTAAGGCCATTCTCTATTGTCCTATTACTGAAGTCTAGGACTTGGATACAAACCCATTCTATTTCTCCCAAAGATCTGAGTTTAGATCCCTGGGTAGGGGCAGTATGTACCAAGTTAACCTTAGTAACAAGATGTTTGTTCTTATTTAGTTCTGAATGAAAACGATATGAATTGTCCTACCAGAACACTTGTCAGTCTGTGCTGCCCGCTGTCAGTGGATGTGATAATGCACACCTTAGGGCTGTGTGTTTCTCATGTAGTCCTCTGTAGTCTTCTTTGATACACAATATACAGGTGTTCTTAGTTCGTGGCTGTGTTTTGTTTTGCTTTTTTTCTGTCTGAGGTTCTTCCAAGGCTGGTGATGAAAGGAAGCAACTTCCTTTGCTCTGCTCTGGGTATTTCTTTGTAGAGGATATCCATCCGGTTATGGAACTGACAGATGGTTTTCCAGTTGATCTACTTTTTGCAGTGTGATCAGAGTAGCTGGTGAGTGTTGTTCCTGCAGATCGCTGGTGATGTTTCTCAAATCTTCTTCTCTTCTTTCATGCCACCTTGCTTCCATAAACTGCCAATATGTTCCTTTCCTTGCATGCTGAAACTGTTCCAGCTGCTCTGTTCTGGAAATACGCATCACATAATGCACATAGCAAACCTCCATTCTAGTATTGAATGCGAACAGTCAGCAACTGCTGGAGGGATGCAGTTGTTTTGTTTCTCTCATACCTTATTTGTGCTTTTAGATAGTAAGACTCCTTCAGATCCAGCCCCTCTCAGCTTTACGCAATGTGCTTTAACATTATGTCAAATTTTAACCTCTGTCACGTGGCTCAAGGTATCGACTGACTAGGAGGTTTTGCAGAATTAATTGTTCTGAACAGAAAAGCCTTTGGGATAGGTTTGTTTTGCTGGAAGGATTATCACTTATCTGAAGAGTGGTTTTGTTTGATTCGTTATTAAGTAATTTCCCTTCTGTTGATGGAAATGTGTGTCTCTAAAGTGTGTAATTAATTGAAAAAATTACCATTAAATTCAAGATTAAATCAATGTTATTAATTTCCTTTCAGAAGGCCTATGTGTAGTACTGAGTATGGATGTTTAAGCTTCAGATTTAGATATTTGACTCTATCATTAGCACAGAAATGAAGATCAGTTGGATATTTAAAAGAAGAAAACAAAAGCTTTCATTGCATGTCATGAAGATGCTTTTTGTTTCCCATCCTGATTCACAGAAAGGAAAGCTTTTAAATCCAGCTTCAGTAGCTCATGGTAACTTTTGCCATGTTCAATGAGGATACTGAAGGGCTGAGCAAAGCAGTCCTACTGCTTCAGAATCTTGTGTCAAGTATTCAAATCCGATCCCACTTCAAAGGGATTGTAATATTTGACTTTTAGCGCAACTGCCCTATGTTTTATCTGTCCCACTTTGGAATTCTCTTAAAATTTTGTTGGAGAAATCACACTGACTGCATGAGTCCGGGTGCAGGCCTTTATTTCCGACAAGTACTCTTTGTCCATGTAGATTACAGTAAGTAAAGTGAAGGTGTAGGAGATCAGATCATCAATCATTAGTTATCTTTTAACCTTTTAATGCCTGCAAGTTTAAGCCAGGTCAAGTGAAGCTCTTGGCTTTGATCATTTGTTGGTAGTATCATATTTCTTGATGTCTTTAATACTGTTTTTTTGTAACAATAATAATTGGTAACTAATATGTTTGGAAATTAACAATCTTTTATTGCTTTCGATACTTCATACCTGATTCATGTCAGATCTTTTCAAAACTATTTAGTTAAAAGTTGAGACAGATAATTGTCATGCATAGAATCACCAAAGGTTGGAAAAGACCCCTAAGATCATCCAGTCTTGTATCACTATTGTTTCCCTCTAAACCATGCCCCTCATTACAACATCTAAATGTTTCTTGAACACCTTCATGGTTGCTGACTTCACCTCACTGAGATGCTCCTTCCAGTGCTTGGCCACTGTTGCAGAACATATTTTCCAAACGTCCCACCTGAATTGCCTCTGGTGCAGCTTGTGGCTGTTCCATCTAGTCCTCTTGCTAGTTAAATGGGAGAAGAGACAGAACCCCCTTTCATCATTAACCTCCTTTTAGTTATTTCTAGAGAATGATAAGGTCTCCCCTGAGTTGCTTCTTCTCCAGACTAAACAATCTCAGTTCCTTCAGCTTCTCCTCATATGACTTGTGCTCCAAGCCTCTCACCAGCTTCATTGCTGTTCTCTGAACACAGTCCTTGGGCTTAATGTCATTCTTGTAGCGAGGGGCCTAAAACTGAACACAGTACTCAAGCCATCTCCAAAGCTGCGTACAGAGGGATGATGACCTCCTGCTTCTGCTGGCATTGTTCTTTCTGCTACAAGCCAAGCTGGCTTTCTTGGCCACCTGGACACACTGCTGGCTCATGTTCAGCTGAGTGTTGACCAGTACCCCCAGGTGCTTTTCCTCTACACAGTCTTCCCAGCCACACTGCCACAAGCCTGTCACGTTGCCTGGCGTTGTTACGGCCAACATTCAGGACTTGGCACTTGGTCATATTGAGCTTCATTGCATTGGTTTCAGCCCAATGATCCAGCCTGTCCAGATGCCTCTGAAGGGCCTTTCTGCCCCCAGGCAGATCAGTGCTTCCTGTCAATTTGGTGCCATCTGCACATGGTATTGATTAAATCCATATTTGCATAGCTAATAAAATAAACTAATTGACTCTTTAAAATTCTTTTTGTTTTGTTTTCTTTTTTTTTTTTTTTTTTGTTACCTCCTTGCTTTATGTAGACCTTTTGCTTAGAAGCATTTACTAGAAACATATGGGGAAGGCAGAGGTAACTGTCTTATGGCTCTATAAAGATATAACAGCCTCTTTTCCATTTCTTAAGTGGAGTGCTATCTTGGCTGTAAATAACACGACAGACCTGAAAGAGAAAGCAAACAGTTTCTATGCTTTTAGTATGCTTTCACTCTAAGCAGAAGTCCACCCTCTCTTAATGTGGTGTCAAAAAGGAATAGCTACTCTGTAGTTTGATTTTGTGATTTGTATTATTTCTTTGCTGTTTTTGTATTTCTTTTTTTTTAACCTCACTCTATACACTTTATTCAGTCCAGTAGCTAATATTTTAATGTTAACATTAAGCAAGCTGGCTTGTGTGATGAGGGATTTTGCAAGTACAATGATTTTTGCCCCACAAGGTAGAAAAATAGGATTTTTTTTTTTGAGGAACTCTAGAACTGCATTGCTAGTTGTACTTTAATGTATTCTTGAATGGTCTAGAACTTGCTAGGCAGGGGTGATTAGCAACCAAGGATGTAGTGTTTCCTTCTGATTAATTAGAGACCAATTAGACCCGACTGGAATTCAATGTGAATCTTTTCACTGCTGACAGGAGCAGGTGGATCACAGCAGGAGCTCTTGTCGGATATGAGATGTGCTTTCTGTCTTGGATAAATTACCAAGAGCATTACATGGTTCATAATGGATATTTAGGGGTAAATGGAATTTGAAAATGAGTTAAGTTTCTTCGCGCTTCAAATATTGCTTAATGTCAAGCCTGGTTTTGAAACTGTAGGATGTGTGGGTTTTTCTTTTCCTCTTTGCTGATTGTATAATGAGGTTTTCTTTAAATGAAACTGATTGCCGTCTCGTAACAAATGTGACTCAATAGAGCAGGGAGCTTCCTGTTCTCTTAAATAGAAAATCTTAAAATCTAAAATACAGGAAGAAAAATGACCAGAAAACTAGGATTTTCAATTTCTAGTGTTGTAGTTTTCAGTCATACTGATGTTTTATTTATTTATACATGTAATGATCAGTACTCAGCAAGCATTTAGGAGTCTTGTGTTACTATCAGGTGTTCTTCTGTCACAGAATGACAGAAAAGCTTTGTTTGGAAAGGACCTAAAAGCCAATTGACATCAGCAAGAAAGGAACAGTTTCAGGTATTTTTTGTATTTCTTATATTTCACAAAGGCATTGGGTTGTTCTCTGCTGCGTTTGGCAACCTGCATCAGGCAGCGTGGAGAGTTCTTGCACTATAAATTGCTTATGCATAATTAATTCTAAGTACTAGTTGAAACTGGAGCTGTTTGATAGGAATCACAGAGATCTTTGCTTCTTGCAGCGAGGCTTTGTCTTAGAATTGTCAGAATGCTGATGGAAAGCAATTTATCTGAAAGTTTGTATTGGTAGAAAGGTTTTGGAGAAAAAGTTGAATGCCAGAGTATTTGCATAAATTAAATCACAGTGTCTGACTGTGGAATTAATGTAAATGCTTTTAAGGATACGAGTGGATGCTATTCATAAAGCTTTCTTAACATATTCATCTTAACTGCAATTGTAAAATTGAGCTACTGATCCTTCCTTGATGGAAGCTCTTTTATTTCTTTGTTATCTTTTCTGATGAAATAAGCATGCTGATTTATGAACCTTACTTGAAGCTTTATTGCAAACAGTTGGGGGTTAGTTTATCTAATATGGCATCTGTGTGTAATTACGCATCCATCATTCTTCCTTGGGCTACTCCATTAAGTGTCAGGGCAATACGGCAAGCATAATGGTCCTGGTATTTTTATCAGCACGAATGCCAGAGATAAACATTCCTCAGCAAAATCAGAAAGAAGCATGTCTTAAAACTGTAATTTTGATATAAAATTCAGTGAAATAAGTGAAATTGAATATCCTTAACATATTCCTCGCTGTAGTTGAATTCATTTATCTGAGCTGAGTTGGGAAGTAACTTCTGGCAGTCTAATCAATCTTTTGATCACTTTGTCACCTTTTCAGATCCATCTTTTACATGTTTTGAAGTAAGTTCAAACATCTGTAAATTTTCTTCACAGCAGCTTCTTAAAGTGCCTTCTGCAGAAATGGGTTGTCAGGAAAATTTGTGTTCCAGTGGGAAAAGAGAGTTGAATGTTAAATGTTGGCATTGTATTAATGTGTACATTGGTCATATTAATGTTGCATTGAATTCTGAAAGCTTGTCTAAAATCTGACATGCAAATTACCTTTTTATATTGTGGAATAGGAAAGACAGGATCAGGGAGCTTAAATAACCATTATGTTTACTTTACTGTGTTGAAACTTTTCCTGTGTTCATTGCATTTTATAATGAAAGTATGGAGAAAATACACAATAGAATGAATGTTTGTGTAAACTGAGTGAAAACTCTACAATTTTATTACAGTAATGCAAATTGACAGATAAATACAATCTCTGTAATCACAGCAGTACTTATTTACGTGGTGCTTTCTGTGGCGATGCTCTTGGTGTCACAGCTTTCCAAATACAGGTCTATATGTTCCAGGGATGTGAACTGAAGTTCTTAACTTTGTGGTGATATATCTTCATTTCACTGGGTTTTGAGTACTATAATGAATATGTAGAATTTCCTTGTGTTGGGAACAAAAGCTCAGGGGTTTTTTATATGTACTCAAGCACTGAGCTGTCATTCTAATGATGTAAGTTCACTGCAAAACCCCAAATATTTGTTATTGTTTTCCATATATACTTGGAAGTACAGTAAGAGAGCAAGGGAGTTAATCTATGTGGTAGTAAATTGAGTGACACCCATCTTTGTGTTTAAGTTCTGCACAAGACTGGTCCATGGAGGCGTTAGCTTTTCATCCCCCAGTCTGTGGTGTTCGGTTGCAGGTATCCAAATGTTTACTGAGAATAAGGGAGAAAGAAGGATGCCACAGGCTCATATCTGAGTGTCATCCTGAAGAGTAATAAAGGTCTGTAATGAGGATTTGGTGTATTTCATGCTGGAAGAATAGATTACAAGAACCTATTCCAAAGGATCTGAGTTGTGAGTATTGTGATGCTAAGATTTCCACTCTCTTCACACAGTACATCTTCAATACTGAATTACTAGGTAAGCATTTCTTCTCTCTGCACCCAAATAGAATAAGGTTTTATTTATGGTTGTCTTGTTCCACTCAGTGGGTTTCATGGGAGGTGAATTTTCTCCTGTCTTCTTAGCCCTGCCTTCCCTAGTCAGTAGGGGTCACTGCTGTGGTTGAGTCTTCCAAAACTCTGAGGAATAATATAAATCAATTTGAGAGCATTCTTAAAACAACTGAAAGTCTACTTGGAGGTAAAATTGGTTAATTTGCTAATACTGATTAGTAAGTGTTACCAGGTAAGAGATGTAGGAGTTATTTCGATGCAAAAACTTATAAAACTATATTAGGCAGTGGCCTGCTGCGAAGAGTGAAAGAAGAGAGGAAGATGAAGAAAATGGGGAAAGAGAAACAGACAGATGTACAGGAATATAGATATGCAAACATAGCTAAGCAGTTTGCCACTCTTTGATCCAATGATGTGTTGGTGTCAAGGGGTGCTGAGCGTTGGTAGTGGCAGGTTGTCCAAGGAGTTACGGTCAGTTGGCAACAAATACAAATGTATATGTTCTCTTAGAGTCCAGGGTACTCGGGACTGCTCTTTGGAGTAACAGTTTCTGGCTTCAGGGCTCTCGGTAGGATTTCTTTAGTTTCTGTCTTTCAGGTCTTGTGTATTTAAGTCAGCAGAGATAAGAGGGAACAGCTTGTATCTTTCCTTTTGAGGATACTTTGGTATCATCTCCTATCTTCCTGTATGAAGCTGAATATATTTGGTCCCAGGCCAAATCTACAGCCAGAACACATTCCCATTTGAATGCTAACAGCTTCTGGGTATGTCCAAAAGAGTGCTTTCAAATGTGAAGCTGTCTGGGAACTGTAATTGATTGTCTCATGTTGATTTGAGATAATACATTACTTACCAGTCTCAGAGAATGGTTTTGGACAAAGTTTCTATTTTAAAGATGACAGAAATCTTTTTGGTGAATTGGTTATTTTGGAAGGAAAAGAAAAATATCCAGGCAAGTGTAATGCAAGTTGTCTTTGTTCCTTGTGAAAACAGTCACAAACCCAAAAATAATATGGAAAAACCTATTAACCTATTCAAGGTCACCTGAAAGGGAAGTGTCCATTGAAAATGAGGATCTTCTGTCAAATTTTTACTTGATACTGAAAAATTTTACAAGTTCCTGTCTCTTATTTCCTTTCATTCCAATAGTTTCAGTACATATCAATTAAGTGGTCCTCAGTGGCATCTTGTAGAGAGAGTAAAGTGACTTTACTCTGTTTATGTTCTGTGAGTTGCACTTCGGTGTAGCATCTCTACAAAGGATGGAATTACTATTGAAGGTTCTTTACAACTCTTCAGAAGTTCAGATGCAGACAGATTTTTAACAGAAGAAAGCCTCTTGGTGAAGACTGGCTGACAAAATAAGTAACAAAAGGCAATTTCATATCAATAGGGAGAGTGTATTTCTTTACCTGATGGATGGCTTGTAGATGCAGTAAGCAAGTGTCTGTTTCAACTTCTTGTCAGTGCTGAGCATGTACTATTGAGTGCTTATATTGCATTTGGGCTATGGCTTGTAGCAAGTGCGTCTGGCATTTGTAATAATTAAGGGGAGGGGAAAAAGATACTCAAAAGTAAGGATGAGAGTTTTAGTAATCCTTGAATAATCAGCCTTAATCTGATTTAAAGATATTAACGTTTTCTCCTGAGTTTTCAGAGAAAACAGAATTATTTGCAGAATTTCAAAAGCCAGTTATTATTAGTGAATAGGATAATATACGGAATCTCTGGGGGAGAAAAATACTGTGATACGGAATAGATATTATGAACTCAGCAGTGTAATGGAAAGTAAAAAATGGAGGAATAGAATGCTTTCCTAAGAGCTCCCAGCTGCTCAAATAAAATCTGTCTTGAAATTGCTTATTCAGGTGTGCTTTATGTATTTTCCATTCTTGCCTTAGAGGTTCCAGAGGCTGAATAATGCAATAAAAGCTAACAGGAGGTTTGTTTCAAATAGCTGCTGATGATTGTCAGATGTCAGAATTGTTTTTGTTTACTTAAGAGGGGTGTTGTGACTTCACCTAAATACCCTGTGATGTGCTCTGAAGTAGTCATTTAAGGGGCACTGTTCAGTTAAATCTTTCAAAGATAGTCCTACTTTTGTCATGCAAACAACTGTACTTGGTCAAGTGGTGCTGGAGCTTTACATATATGTAATCTGTGTTTTCTCCCTGTGAATCTTCTTCCCAATCAACACAGAACACAGCTGAACGATTTTCAGGGTTGGTGTTTGGTTTGTTTGTTTGTTTTTGCTTCTATTGCGTATTTGGTAGAATTATAGAATCATAGAATTGCTCAGGTTGGAAGAGACCTTAAAGATCATCGAGTCCAACTGCAACTTTAACAATAATCTAAGAGTACTCTGCTAAATCATGTCCTTGAGCACCACATCTAAACCGTTTTTAAACACATGCAGGGATGGTGACTCAACCACCTCCCTGGTGGTCCTATTCCAGTGCTTAACGGCTTTTTCTGTAATGAGGCTTTTTCCTGATATCCATCCTGTCCTTACCCCTGCGCAACTTGAGGCTGTTTCCCTTCATCCTGTCACCAGTGAGAAGAGACCAACCCAACTCTTGCTGTAGCAAGCACCTTTCAGATCCTGTAGAGAGCAACGAGCTCTCATCTTAGCCTGTTTTTCCCCAGACTAAACAGCCCCAGTTCCTTTAGTCTCTCCTCATAGGGAATATTCTCAGCAAGCCTTCTTGCTTTCTTTGGACCTGCTCTAGCACCTCAGTGTCCTTACTGTATGTCTGGTTTATTTCATTGTAACTGGTTGGGTTTTGCTAGGGGTTAGGTAGGTGAATGTGTAATCTAGTGAATAAAGAAATAGTGTAGTGTAGGAAATCCAAGTTCTGCTGCTCTTTTTTAGTCTAAAATCTCAAATATAATTAGTAGTCTGTACACTGCATGCACTCCTTGGCCTGTTCCTTAACTGTTAAGTGTAACTGGCCAATTGAACTCCCATGACAAAATAAGAAGCTTTCTAGTTATGAACATACACACAGTTGGTCTTGAAAACTTTCCAGTTGGTAATGTCGAGTTAAGGTGTGCACCTTGCAGCCTGACCAGTGAACGCTGTGTGGATACTAGGAAACTCGTTTGGGAATGGATAGGAGAGTCAGTGGAACAGTAGGTTTCAAACAAGGTAGCTGCAAAGAGATAGGAAGAAGTGGTGTGTTGGACCATGTCTCATGTGAGTTTATAAATGCTAAGACATAAATCCATTTATCCTTGTTAGGAGATTATCAAAATCATTTTATGTTATCTTTAAATGTAAGAGTAAATAGGGGAGTGACTTGAGAAAGCGTGGTCTTGGAGTAAGTACTGGAAGGAGATGTGGCAGGGTTGGAAAATTGTAGAAGTTGTCCTTAATTTCTGTGGGACGCTGTGTATGAACAGCCTGAGTGGAATAGCACTGGGCAAGCATTTCCATTCTCGTCTCTCTCCCAGCTGTTGATGCTCAACAAGTGCATTCATCTCAGAATGTAAAATATTGTATTTTATGCTGCACGTCACGTTTACTTCACTAAGACTTTGACTTCAAAGCAAAATTTCTTCTGACGTCAGAAGGTAATTACTAGGATTGTGTTGCCTGAAAATGTCTTTACCACATCAGCCTTCCTTTTTTTGGCTAGCAGAGCGACAGATGCTTGGTTAGTGCTGTTGTTGTGCAGAATGGACCTTGGCCCTATGCAGGCTGCCTCGTTAATTCTGCTCAGACCTTGGGTTCCCAAATCAGTGCAGTGCTGTTTTCTCATCACCACCCAAACATTCATCATTAGACTACTTGGAGTATAGCGTGGTTTGTGACAAGGCCCTAACACATTTGACATAAGCAATCAGGTGGAACATTATTGTAAGGTAAGGAGGGCAGGGAATTTCTTCTAGAATTAATAAGGGATTAAAATGTGTACATTTTATATCTTTGGTTTTATTTAAACAGTTTAGAAAGAAGTTGTTGTCGTTTTTTTTGAGATGTCCTGCATTCTGCTCGTAACCTAATTGCACTTAGTTAGCTTCCATGGTTCCAATGACAGGCAACTGATAAAGTCATGATTTTCATCTTCTTAAAAGAGCGTTTTAGGTACATGATGGAAAACTAACTGAGTGCTGGGGGGTGATGAAATCCCCCTGTGCAGTTTCATAATCAGTGTGGCCTGCGGGTTTAAGTCTAGCATTTTTGCTAACCAGGAATAAGGTGCTGTTTGAATTATTTACATTATTCTCCTTGTAAGCAATTGTTGCTCATTTAGTTCATCCATTTCTTCTTATTTTTCAATTGAAAGTTCATTTCTTGGCCTTTCAAAGAGTTCCTGTCAAGGAATGCTCTTAACAGTATTTAGGTTATTTCTTATGAGACACGGGCAGTTATAGCCACCCAAAATAAGAGAAGATGGGTTCTACTTTTGGTTTTATGTCAGCTGAGGTTCAGGTGTGTTTTACACCAAAAGGGCAGAAACTTTTATACCTTAGTGACTAGTTTTTTTCTTTTCTGATCTGTGCTTCTACATATTATACACAGCAATGTTATTATTGTTATTTTGATGGCATCAGCAGAAGGGTAGCTGGTGAGAGAAGCAGTCTGGTTTCCCCTGGATATCAATGGATGTGCACTGAGGGACTTGGCTAGTGACATGGTAGGTATGGGTTGAGGCTGAGTGGATGATCGTAATGTTCTTTCCAACCTTAATGATTCTGTGATTTCTTTGCAGATACTTAATGTACATACTGGTTATTTACTGCCCTCTTAATTTATTTGAATGTGAGTAAGCGTTCATTATGTGTCTGGTTATTTCCTTTGCCTTAGAATGGTAGTGTTTTCCTTGTAATATTTAGCTGGAATATTCAGGTTATTTTAGTGAATAGCATTTGGAACAAGTACTACTTGTTATGGGAAACTGGCAAAATGTGGGAAGATGTTTTGACACACATACCTGTATGTTTTACTAGGATGTGTGAATCTTTATCCTCGCTAAGCTTGTGTGATTTTTGCATACGAACAGCTACCAAATGCAGAATGTGATGAATTTGTAGACTGTACTTAACCATATGAAAATGTACATCTTATCATTCCATAATGCAACAGTGCGCATGTCTTACGATACAAAATGGATGTTTCCTCTATATAAAGGTGGACATTAAAATCAAATGCTGGTATCACTCCTGATTTTCTGTTAAGTCCTCTAGAAAGAAATTACATTTCTCTTCCATTATCTGTTTCTTTTACTTCTGGAACATGTTCCTCGATTTCACCCTGTTTCTTTATTAGCAATTCTAAATTGCATCTCCAGTCAGTTGGACTGCTGTTTCCATTGCAGCTTGTTTTTCTACTAGAGGTCTAATTTTCTTTGTGATCTTCTTGGATACAGCCTTTTCTACCACCTTAGTGTCTATTGCGGACAGACACACAGGAAGATAATAATTCAGTCACATAATTAAAGGTAACACAATAAAATAGGCAATGAGTATTTAATGACTTTCAATTAGTTAAAATTAAATGCTATTTTTCTGTTTCTTAATTGAATAACACTCAGAAGTCAAGTGCGTTTTGGCCAAATAGGATGTATACCTTAACCTGTTGATTTCAACCCCCCATGTGTTTAAATGCTCAGAGAGGTTTTGGAAACCCCATCCTTGGTTGGGGACGTTCAAGGTCTGGCTGGACCAGGCTCTGACCACTCTGATCTAGATATAGGTGTTCATTGCAGGGGAGATGGTCTTTAGTAGTCGTTTCCAACTTAAGCTGTTTTATGATTTTGTATTGGAAAAAGAAAAAAAACACTTGATTTTTAAGCATGCAAATACAGACATACAGCTTAATCAGAAATAGTATTGTAGTTGATTATCTAAAATCCTATATGAGATATGAGAATGAATGAACTTCAGAAAGTGGCAGAAATGCCATAGAGAAAAGAACCCATGTTTGATGTTAGAAATGCAAAACCAAATTGGAAGGTCCCTGCAGGAATGTATGTGAAATAAAACATAAATTTTGCACTGGGTCATTCTGTGAGCCAACAGCCTTAAATCTATTAGGGCATCTAGTGTGCACCTTAACAAAAGTGGTTTATTTTAATGTGGCATTGATATACGCAACATGGGAATTTCATATCATATATTGTCTTCTATTTCCTTGTTAAGGGCTTGGAGAATCAGCCCTATGAGGAGAGACTAAGGAAGCTGGGGCTGTTTAGTCTGAGGAAGAGGAGGCTGAGGGGAGACCTTATTGCTGTCTTCCAGTACCTGAAAGGTTCTTACAGTGAGAGTGGGGCAGGTCTCTTCTCACTACTGACTTGTGACAGGACGAGGGGAAATGGCCTCAAGTTGCGCCAGGGCAAGTTTAGGTTGGATATTAGAAAGAACTTCTTTACAGAAAGGGTGGTTAGGTACTGGAATGGGCTCCCCAAGGAGGTGGTTGAATCGCCATCCCTGGATGTGTTTAAGAGTCGCTTGGATGTGGTACTCAGGGATATGATTTAGCAGAGGTTTGTTGTTGTGGTATTGTTTTGTAGTTATTTTTTAAGAGATAGGCTACTGGTTAGGCTGCGGTTGGACTTGATGATCTTCAAGGTCTTTTCCAACCTGAGTAATTCTATGATTCTATGATTCCTTCCAATCTGATGAGCGGCTTTGCAGCAGTTTGCAAATGTTTTGTAGGACTGCTGCTGGTAGAGAACTGTAAAAACTGAGAGTAATGTGTGTGGTGTGGAGGTGTATGCAGTAAGAAGGTGGCAGACAGTCTTAGCTTCCTATCAGTATTTTAGCTGGGACTTAAACCTTTTTTTACCTCCTTCTTCTCAAGTACACATACAGTAGTAGACCTGCAAGCAGCAATCCATCTGGAGGAATATATCGAGGTCAGAAAGCTTCAGTCATTTCTCTGAAATGCTCATTTTGTGCTAACAATAGTGCTGCTTTGAATCATTTGCAAACTTAAATTGAAACAAGGCTCTTATTTTGTGGGAGGTGAGCTACTGTGGTGCTCTGGGGAAGAAGAGCACGCGGGGAGGAGTCTGATAATAACAGCAGTGATGGGTGCTGTCAGTTCCAACACGGCATTGAGTTGTGTTTGTGTTTCTTGCGTAGAGGCCTTAGGAGTGTGTTTGGCCACAGCAAGTTAAATCTGGTCCTTTCAATACCCTGTATCCAAGCAGGAGAGAATGATGCTCATGTACTGTCTGTCCAGGGACTCTGTGCAGTTTCTTACCTTTTAGAGTAAAGAGGGTTTTTTTTTGTTCACCTCTTTGCACTGTGTAATGCATGGCAGAAATAAATCACTCGAACTGATATACATGATACCTAAAAATAATGATAATTAAAAATAAACCCTGTGTATATATTCCTGTAATTCTCAAGAGGGTCATTAATTTTACCTGCTGTCTCTATTAACCAAATGCCTTTTCCTGCTACAGAAAGCTTGTTTGTTCTTCCATACCAGTTGTAACAATAAATGCTGTTTGGTTAAAGACTGAGTCAGAAGGGAGGAGCTCAGGTAGTAAATAACTGTGCAGTGTGTATTTTTTGTGTGCCTTGTTAGTTACAATGTGTGCTGCTGCAGATTAAAATAAAATGTTGGCTCTGCGCTGGGAAAAGCTATTTCAAGGAAACTCATTTTCCCTCTGATACTGAGCATGTAGAAGTAGGCAAAGACTGATGAAGAGTAATTGGCTATGAATATTTTATCCATGAAGGAGTTTTTGGTGTAAAAATAAGAGGCAGAAATGGGTGAGGAACAGGAGCACTGGGACACTAGGAAAGGGGTGGACATGTATTTCCCTCCCGTCCCATTTTCGTAGTGCAAAGAGCAAGTAGGACTGATGCTGTAGAGAGGAAAACACCATTTAACACCCTTATAGAATGTGCTTAAACTTCTGCTATCACACTCCCTAAACAACTCTTGTTTTCTTCTTGTTGCTGCCCACTATAGCAGTAAGTATAGAAAACAGCAGGGATTGGCATTTAGTTTGTTCTCCAAATATAATTTGGTTTTCCCTCTCTATGACTTTTTCTTCTGTTTCCTCGTGGTCCACTGGATGGCTCTGTGATCACTCACATTATGTGTGACCAGCCATTACTCTGCAGCTGTGCTCATTTGGTTAATATTGTACCAGCGCCTTGGTTTCTGAGTGCTGAAGGCAAATGCTGGTACTTCCAGCAGCCGGAGCAGGGGGTAGAACATCTTATACTAAGAGCAGACTTGCAGGTGGTCACATCTGCACTCAGCGACAGAGGTGCTGCAGCATCCGTGGTGAGGATGTGCAGTTCTGATAGGAAATGTGGAAAGCAGAGCAATGCAGTGATGCACGGAAGGCTGGAGCAGCTATGACTTTCCCATATGACTCCCACATTCCTGTTCCTCATGTTTGTTGAGTTTTCTCTCAGAAGAAGAATGGCAACACAAACCAATATAGGCTGATATCCGCTCTTGAAAGTCCATGTTATATCGTAGTGATATCTAGTGGAGAAGTAAATCCAACAGACCACTGATGCTGTAGTCAATTAAAACTGAGGAAAACAGGAGCTCTTTTGAGCTGTCTTTCTCTATAAATCACCCTCTATCTCTCCTTGGGAAATTGCCAACTTAAAACCCAAGAATTTCTTGGCAGGGCTGAAATCAGAAGAAACCTAGTTTATATTCCCAGAACTGCACAGGGCAGAGCTGGAAAGTGTTTCATTTCTGCACAAAAGCAGGATAGGCTTCTTTCAGGAAAAAAAACTGCATTCATAAATGAGTTTTGTGCTATGTAGTGACAGCGCTATAAATTGTATTGTAGGAACTACTATAGCGTTCCTTGGAAATTATTTAGAATTAATGCATAAGAAATTATTCATTTTCCTCCTGTTTTTCTTAGGTGGACAATTCAGCCTGGTGACAATTCAACCTGTTAGCAAGGTCAGAGAGCACGTGAACTGCAGCCCAGTTATCTATGTTGCTTGCATCAGGTTCTGGCATTGTTTTGGATCATTTCCTCTAGGGCTTACCAGAACTAGAAGCTTTGAACTACTTCTTGCTGATATTAAACTCATTTCATGTCCACCAAGGCAATGTTTGGAGATGGGGGGGGGGAAGGGGGTACCTAAAATGTGACCTTTTGTATTGTCAACTTTGTGCTTGGCCTTCAAGCTTGTGGGCCAATTTGGCCATTTCTAGTTAGTGATTTAGACACATCCTAAAATAATTGCTCATGTAAGTATGGAGTATTTTTTTCCCCAGACTGTAGTCCTGTATTAAAATGCCACATGAACACTAAGCTGATAAAAATCAATCGGGCAAAACTTGGTTTCTTCCACATCTGAAAGGTCCACAAAAGTCACAATTTAAGGCAAAACACAGAAAATAGGATTTTTTTTTTTTGTAGTGACAGATGGAGGCCTGAATTCAGCTTTTTTTTTTTTTTTTTTCCCATTAGAATCAATTTTTTCTGTGTCCCTACTGTAGTAAAAATATTTAGTAAGGCTCGAGAAGAAGCTTACCTTTCTTTAGTGATCTGTGGTCCTCTCAGTGAACTTTTTCTTCTTACTGTGCTTTCCTCTGCTCTGATTACTTGACTCTATGAATATTGTTACCTGTGTGATGTGGGACTTGAAATGGTGTAGAGTTCAACTACTGTAGAACTGAAGAAGGTTGGACTGGTGGAGTCGTGCAGCTGCTGTGCAGTAGATGGATGGTTTAATAATTCAGTGCAGTCAAGTAGTCTATTTATAACTTCTTTAGAAGCGTTCAGTAGTTTTCCCTAATTACTAAACAGTCTGAAAATAGTTCCAAGGTCTTAAATGATAGAACCTCTTCTAATTAGCGAGATGATATTCTCTCCTTGTCTCAGCAAATTCTACTTCGAGTTACTTTGATGCTCATAGGAACGTACTGTGATGCCAAAATAATTCCCAGAAAGATGCAGTGCTTTGGAAGGTATTAATAGGAAAACCATACAAAAACCAAACCAGCACTCCTAAGCAGGAATTAATTTTAAAAACTGTATGCAAATATTTCTTCTGACTATGTGAACTGAGTTATTCTATTAACTGAAAGTTATGTGTTACTTTGCTAGCTAGATACTTGAATTTTTCCTGTACCCAGTTACTCAAGAAGTTGAAAGAATTATTTTCTCATTCCAGATGGAATGGTAATGACACTGAAGTGATTCATGTCCTGTCTTCAAGTATGTTCTCTAAACTAAGGTTTGTCTAAGTGAAGGAACAGTAAGAAGCAGAAGCCACAATGGAAAAAGAATAGAACATGATCTGGGAGTAAGGACGTGATCATTAGTTCCCCAGAAAATAGTGCCTACTATTTATTACAATGGAAACTACAACAGATATGAAGAGCACAACTAGACTAACTTGATAGAACATAAAATCAGCTACAAAATACTTTGTCAGCAGTCACCACCAGTAGCCAAAGCACACTGAGGGCTTGATTGAGTTGCTCTTGATTTCATGGTGTGACAGCTGTGCATGCCTGTCTGGAACAACTCTGTTGCGCTGCTGTCACCACTGTTGAAATGCACCTCCCACCACCTCATTGTGCTCACGCCCACTGGTTGGTCTCCATAAGCATTCAGCAAGTATAGATGAATGTAAGTAGGTGATACTTGTCCATATGGAGGAATGATGGTGGTGTGCTTTTGCTTCATACCTACTTATGTGTCAAGTGCTGTTCTGTCAGCCTGCCCTGTCATAAGGCAACAAACTGTAACTGACTGTTGGTGGGAAGGTTCCACCTCTACTGCCATACCACCAACATTTGCCTCTGACACTGTGGGCCAACAGAATAAAACAGGAGGCAGTACTTTTGGAGCAGCCCTTGTAGAGATGAAAAATACAGTATTCTTCCTTAGCTTCCTCTGCTATAGAAACTATAGGAAACTATTAACATGAAAGAAGTAAAGCAAATGTTGTGGCCACGTACCAGAACTAATAGCTACAGCGTATGTTATTCTTCTTCCTAGCTACTAATTTTTCAGCAGCACGTAGTAATGTGGGAGTAATGAGCTGCTTCTGTTTTTGACATTGTCTACAACTACATTTTTCTAACCTGTCTACATTTGTGCAGACAGGCACCTGTTGATTACAGGTATAGGAAATCAATGCATTTCATTGAATGAGAAATACCTTCCTCTCTGTACTTGTTTTCCTCTTTCGTTAGTGTGTTAGGCAGTGGTCAATCTATTTGAACTTGTGTGTACTCTTGCAGTGTTTTGAAAGGGATTGACCTGATTTTGCCCCGGGGTGGCAATTATTTTCATATATTGCCACATTAAATGATGTTGTCTCACAAAATCTAGATGTTCATTTTCTTTTGGTCTTGTAAAACGAGATAGTCAAGTATATTTTCACATTTATGTCACTTCTCCTTTTACTGTGTAGGAACTCAAGTACTCAAAGTAACAAAGATATGCAAAATGGAAGGAATAATGAATTTTTAGTTAATACCTAAGAGGAGCTTAAAAATAAACTAGAGAAAGTAAACTTAAGGTGAAGGTGCCAGCTATGTTTCTTATGATAAGTGTTATATAAAGTATTACAATAGCCTTTAAATGTTTTAAAGCTTCTTAGTCTGAGAAGCTTTAAGTGTTTGCTTTGAGCTACCTGCAGGTGTTTCAGGCTTTACATAAAGCATACAATAGAGAAAAAAACCTTGAAAATCTTAAGAACGTTAGTTAGAATGCACTACTCTAGCTTTAATGGACAGGTGAGTGAGGAAGAGGGCCTTTTGAGCAGGAGAACAGTCTTACTGTTAAGAGCAACAGTTCTTTTTAGTGCTAGGATCTCAAATTCCATTTCATTCTTTATATTGCTTTCCCTGGTTGTTGTTGCTTTCTGTTCTTCCCCATGGACAGTGTGTTAATGCAGTAGTGCTTAACTGAGATGATTTTCACTACACCTTCTTAGTATTTCAAAGCATTGGTGTAGAGTTGTGGTACTTGTTCTGTGTAGTTGAAGTGACTCATGGGAAAGGCATGAAGGCAAAGTGGAGGATCCAGAAGAGATGGATGAGTATGTTGAATGGTGGTTATAAGGTGGGGAAAAGTCAGCTCCTTGTTTGTCCTGGGAGAACCATGTCCATGCAGGCTTTATCCACAGCATTGCCATAGAAGCTCCATTTAAGAGATGGTTTTTAAGTGAATAAGTGGTATAATGTGTAGTTTTCATACAGAACCTGTATGAACTGTCAGCAGAATGTAGGAATTCAGATCTGCGTGTGTGGATGGTGGGACTGCAGCAAGTGACAGTGTGGTCCACTAGCAAGAGAGCGGCTACTGTTAATTAATTTTAGAAACAGAAGAGCAAAAAGGGAAATCACTTTGGCAGCTTGGACTTGAGCTAAAATAGTACAGCAAGATTAAAATCAGCAATTGCCAGGGGTGTTAATTAGATGTGGGACCACACATACAAAGTGTGTCTCACAGAGTGTTCTAAAGAAGTCACTTTTGAGACAGGTCACAGAGAATAGTGGTTTTGCTTTGGCCTATCTTGTTGGATTAAATAATTTTTTCCTCCACACGGTGTGTATAGTCATCAGGGAGTAGAGCTTTATGAGAACTTATATCTCAGCCAGTACATCCACCTGGAGCCTCTCACATATAGAACTACTGTGTGCTATCTGAAAGCTGCAGACTAAAAGCATCCCCAGTATTAAGGATCTTGGAGCGCCTGTGCGGTGATTTGGGGTAAATGGAAATTCCTTCATTTTTTTTCAGACTATTTTAAAATTCCTGAGAAATCAAATGACCTTATAGAGCCCATATTAAACAGTTCAGTTTCATTAATCATTTGGTGAATCGTGAACATTTAACTGTTTACAAGGATAGGGAAATAAAAAAAGTTTATTTCCTTGAGAGCCAATTTAACACATGTAAATAACACAAATTAATCCATTTTTGCACAGTTTCTTCTCTTAAAATTTTCTTTCTCAGCAGTGAACTTTCGTAAATAAGTTTATTGGTCTTGAGGCTTGGAAAAAGACCGAAAAGAAGAAAACTGAAAATGTTAATGTATTTTTGGTTCTGCACAAATGCTTTTAAGTTTACCAGACACATTAATTTCATTGTTGCTAAGTGTTTGGTTTTCTTTTACGGCAAGTTAATTTGCAGTACTCTTCCCTGCGGTAACGTTAGATGACAAAGTTGTAACTAAATAGTCATCCAACTTCTTTTTACCCACACAGTTTGAATTTGTCATTTTCTTCGGAACCAGCAGGAAGTCTTTTCTGCTATCATCATCATGCTGTTGATGTGCCTTGTTTTGGCAAGGGGAAATCCAAGGGCTAGGATTCTGATGGTGAAGGCTTAGTCTTTTCTGGAAATCTAAAGGATTTGGGAGGGCTCTTGGGATAATGATGAGCAGGATGGAGCTTGCTGCTGCAATCCCAGAGGTGTGAAGGGAGATACTGGCTACCACATATCAAAGTTAAACCGTTCTAGTAGCTAGCTGATGTGCTCATCTCTGCTGGGGTTCATCAGCTTCTGTAAATATAGTCAGTGCAGGTTCCTCTTTGTGTACCCAACTCGGTATTAGGCCATCTTGTGCTGGAGATGTGAAGCAACAAGATTTTCCTGCTTAATAGGTTAAAAAAAAATAAAAATAAAATCCTAGTAATGATTCAGATGTTAAATCAAGCTCCTATTCTTCCTGTTGGCGCCATGCAGTTGGGCATAAGGCAGAACCATATGTGCTTCCCTGAAGTGCTGATATGCAGAAGTGTTTGCCAGATTTATCTGTTCTCCTTTAACTGCTAATAACTGTGTTCTGGGACGCTGAGTTATGGTCCAGAAAATTTCCATTACTTTTTTTTTTTTGTTTTTTCCTTTGCAGTATTTGACAAATTAGGTAAAAACATGAAAAAATAATTAATTTGATTGTTGAGGTTTCTTTGGTTTGTGTATGTATATATTCACACCCACATGTACAAATCTAGGTGACACACAAAGCATGCAAATACAACACAGGAGAACAAGAAATTGCATGCCTGCTTCGTGTTGGGTAGAACACAGACTAGATGTCATGGAATAAAACTACCCAATCCATCGATTCTCATTTCTGGGAGCTTTGATAGGACTCTATAATACGTCTCTGCACATTCTTCATCGTGTGCTACAAGTGGATTTACTCTACTACCTATGTGTGATTTTTATCCTGTATCTACTTAAAATTGTTTGGAAGACTAATGTATGGAATAAATGCTTTTGTTTTTTGCCATACTGTAACTGTAAAGGAGTTGGCCAGCCCTTCTTTTGTTCTTGGCTTAGTAACATAACCTGTGCTGTACATCTCTTAATGAAGATGGTCACTACTCTTAATAATTAAGCAGCAAAGCTAATGTGTGCAGTTGCTTTGACTGAGGTGATGTTCATGTGTCTAGCTTCTGCTACTTACTCAGCTGTCCAGGCTACACGTTTAGCAACGTAGCAGCATGATGACTATTTTTATAACAAGAACCTGCACACTTCTGGTGTATTTAAAACAGATGTCAGATCTTAGGAAAGAGAGTGAAATGTAGGCTGCAGCTATGGTTTGTTCTTAGTAATAACTGGTACCTTCCCCTTGGATTCTTCAGTAGTGAGGATTGTGGGTCACTTCTTTGTGTTGTGGCTTTATTTGCAGCAGTAAACTAGCTGAAAGCGTGGTACAGCTTATATGTATAGTACAGCTTATATATATATATAAGTACTATAATATAGTACTATGTATATAAGTACTATATATGTGTATATATGTATAAGTGTATATATATACACTTATATATATTATCTATATACACTTATACATATATATAATATTTATATTTTATATATATATATATATAGTACTTACATGGCTTTTTAAAAGCTGTCATTTTCTTTCTGCACTTCTTAAAATATGAGGGGCACGATACCCATTGTGTCGTGTGCCACAGGTCATCTTCCTACAGGTGGCTACAAGTATGTGGGAGAAGAAAACATGGGAAGATAGTCTGTGGTACTGTACACAGGTGGACATGAGTATCAGAATATCATTCAAAAGGTTTGTGAGGAGGTGGTAGTATTTAGCTAAGTGGAAAACAAAAGGCTGAGTTGTGATGCTCCGATGGTATTCATGAATTAATCAATTGCTCTCATTTCTTGATGTGGTATCTTTCTCTGAAGCGTGGAAGTTAAAGAACTGCAGTGTTATTTTTGCATGCTCCCTCACTCTTGGAGGAGAGTGAGCCCAGTCTCTAATAGCACCAGCAAACTGCCCTATCGCGCTCTTTCTGTAGCAGCTTATATAGCTACTTCTTTCTCTACACCGTCTGTGATGAGAAATGTAATGGTCAATGATGAAATTAACTTGTTGTTTTTAAGGTGTCCAGGGTGGAAAAGGTATGGAGCCCCACAAAGCACTGAACAAAGTGAATCAATTTCTAATGATCATAGAGTTGTCATTAAAACGCAGCTTTTCAGATGGCTTTTACTTTTCTGCAGATATATCACTTGTTTAAAATATACTTAAAGAAAATACAGGAAAAAAGGAGTCTGCATTGTATTGCATATTCTTTAGTAGGGTCTCTCTGATACTGGAACTTGCTTGGTTTTTTTTGTATTTTTTTTCTATTTAAATGGTTATAGTTAATTTTCCTTGTATCCTGTTTCTATTCTATTGACTGGAATGAGAAATGGCACCTGCGAAGCTGAGAAGGCTTTGGTGGTGTAAAGCTGATAAGACTGTAAGCAGGATCTGTCAATGCTGCAAGAAGCTCTTTTCTCTTCAAATTGTGCATTTCCTTATACCCTGTGATTTTCTGCTACCTACCTATCAGCAGTGCTTTTTTTTTTCCCTCTTTCCCCTCCCTCCCCCAATAGTAGCTTTTAGTGTAATTCAGATGCATGTTCACATCAGTGCTATCTGTAGAGGAAGGTATACTTTAGACTTGTTGGGCAGTGTATGACTAAGCCTATAGATGAATACTTTCTTTGGCCTGAATGTTCTCAGCAAAGCTATCACTTAACTTGTTTCCTTTGAAGCTCCTGTACAGTTTCAGAGCTTCAGGTGAAGATGCTGCTTTGCCAATAGTAAGAGCACAGCTCTTTGTAAGTAAGAAACTATTTACCTTTGCTCCCCATATAACTACAAATTCACTTTCATTTATCTTTGAAAAGTAGTTGTTGGCTCTATAAGAATGCTTGTCTAATTACCTTTCTGTGTATAGAGTCCAAAATCTCTCTAAAACAACGTGGTCCTGCAACAAGTCCTTTGTGTTTTCATTTGAGTTGCTAAAGTTGGTATTTAAAAAGAGTTTTGGTGGTGATTCAGTTGTAGTGCAAGAAGAAGGAAGTGTAACCTGAAAACCTGACCATCAGAAATTGAATGCTGAGTAGCAAATATGGCTGCCATTCACATTGGAGCTGATTTCTTTAATACTTAATTCACTTAGTCTGAATTTTGGACTCAAATTAGCTGAAACCGTTGGGTTAATAAGCAGGCAAAATTTTCAGGCATTAACTTCTTAAAAATCAGGAAATGCCTTCTATAGGAAACACCACGCTGCAGCACAGCTGCCAGAAAACACAGCATCTCACACAGCTGTATGGTGCTAGGCATACTGAGCCCTCTTGATCAAAATGGTATGTTAGGACTGTGTCTTTGTTAGCAGATGGTATGGCCCAGTGCAAGTGCATCTGGGGTAGTGGTCCTGAGGACATCATATCTACATCAAATATGCTGGAGATTATTTTGTAGTGTATGTAGTCCTGTCAACTGAAAGAAGTGCTTCAGGCTGGCTCCTGGGTACTGCCTCTTTGCTCAGTTTCATCTCCAGACAATTCCCTTTATTTGCTACAAGACTACTCCATCAGACAAGTTAAAACACAGTAAGAGTAACAATCAGAATTCTCTCTTTAATAATGCTTTTGATTGTAAGAAAAAAAACAGCAATTCAACATCTATTATTATGGTGTTACAAAGACCTGAATTCTCTCTCTTAACTCCTTGTGTGAGTTCCATTCTGCCAGAGGTCAGCTTTTACCTGGAGCAGTACAGGTTTATTAGTGAGGGTGGTGTGTGTTTCAATGTATGGTTTGCTAGGTCAGCTCACTTACAGCAGAAGTAAGCATGCTGGTGTTTGACACTATTCTGTGCTGGCAAAGTTGCTTCTGAGAGAATGGAGTTAAAAAGAAATCTGGGGCATCTTTAGGTGTGGTGTTTGCATGTTGGCTTGCAGTGGGTTTTCTCCAAATCCTGGTTGAGTGTGGCACGGAGGATAAGGTGCTTCAGTGTGGGTGAATTGGATGTTGTTTCTCTGGTGCTTCCAATATAGATGGTGCTAAGACAACTAAAGCAGAACTTAGTGATTTTAATACCATTAACTAATTATTTTGAGGAGTCCAACGCTTAGCAAAAAATAAATAAATCAGGGTTCAGGATCACCACGAAATACATAAGATGGTATCAGTTTTTGGATGCGGACAGTGTGTATATCGCCTAATTTTCCTGGTTTTTAACCAGCCTTGTTGGATTTTGGTTGGTTGCTTGTGGGATTTTTTTTCCCCCATCTGCGCTGCCTCTGGGTTATCCTTCTAATAGTCTCCACTCAAAATCCTGTGTAGATCACAAAGAAAATCCTCAATGTGCCTCAAGGATGACACTTCAGATTGTTCATTTTTCATTTTCACTTTGTTGTTCGCTAGAATTCGGAGCATGAGGGGGACTAGCAATGTTGCCTTTGATTTGTTTTTGGGAAAAATGTGATGGTTTGTAGCACTGGTTTAGCTGTTTCCACCTTCTTGGTCATTCATATCAGTAGGGAATAATGCTTATTTTTGCCTTCTCTGGTAATGTGTTATTCAAAAGTCCTTAATGTAACTGTAAGACTGGATAGAGTTAATAGTCAGATGTACACAATGAATCTTTCACCTCTTAGAGTAACGTTTCTACTGGATGCCACGTTATAATTATACAAATGAATGGAGGATGTCTGTCTTAGTTGGGTTTTTAATTGATTGCGTGGTACAGGTTGTTAATCAAGCTGGAGGGAGCATTTGAAAACCTTGTGTGGGAGTACTTCTCAGACTGTTCCTAGTTTTATTGACATTACTTATTATTATTAATTCCTCTAAGAACTAAAGGATGAAAAGCCAGACCAGGAGAAAATTAGTCTTCCCACTTTTGTGTTGATTTACTGGAAAACAAAGGAAGAAGATTGAGGTTGATTGTCTATGTTAAGCATGTACACGAGGTGTGTTGTATCTGATTTTACAAACAAGTCTTTCATAGAGAACATAATGTGGAGATGAATGTTTTGTGTGTGTGTGTGTGTTTTTCCCTTTCCACAGAATACATTACAGGGGAAGAAAAGCATATTCAGGTATTCTAGAGGTATTTGAAAAAAAAAAAAAAAAAAAAAAAAAGGAAGACCAGCATTCCTTTCTCTGCTCAGACATACGTTTGGTTATTATATAAGATGAAAAACTACCAAGAAATAACCCATAGTGCACCATTTGATAACATAAGGAAAAGTAAAAATAAATCTGCATTTCCAATGGATTTCTGCATTTTCTGAGCCTTTAGCTCATGCACACTAGGAGATATTCTGTAGTTTGGGATTATTTGGAACTCTGTTTAGCTTGTATCTCTGTGTCTCAGCTCAAAACACCTGCCTTTGTGCTACCCTATTGATGGCTTCTCTCTATTATGAAAGCTGTCCTTTAGAAATGGCCTTCATCCTCCTCAGCTTTTTCTCCACGTTCCATTTATTTCCCAAGATAATTTCTGTTCAACGAATATGATAACCATTATTAATTCATCACCAAGACTTAATATTTGCTGTTGCCTGTTTTACAGATGGAGGGTGGTATTCCTGTCTTCTGCTTGTCCTTGCCCTTTTCCATCCTTTCCCCCACATAAGAGCCTTTGACCTGTTATGTGGGTGGATGGTGTGATCCCAACTAGAGGTGGTTTTTAAGTGCTTTGTGCTGTCTGTGAAGGACAGGAAATGTGAAAAT